>NW_011948427.1:3358323-3368323 GCF_000503995.2 Ceratosolen solmsi marchali | reverse complement strand
TCTATCTGAAAAGTCATTGTGGTCACTTCGTTTGTAGCAGCTTATCTATAACACTACTTATCTCCAAAGATTATGTACAATCGTGCTAATGATCGAAGTTCTGACTGAACGATCAACTCGTATCTCCTCGTTTTATGAATTAGTCGATCGTTAAATTTTGACAATTTTACGACCTAACTTTATCACCATTTTCTATATAAATACTTTACTAAAAACTTGAACGCAAGGATTATTAATTCTCATTGACGAGTCGCCAACGAGAGATCAATTCGTTAATTTATCTTGGAACAATGCACGCTTCTGTCGTCATGCTCGCTTGTCTCGAATAACAAGATTCTTAACGATAAAAGCCATTAAGAAGAGCAAAGCGATTGGAATGAATGAATTAATTAGCTTATCTTACAAACGATCGCACGACAAATACAAAAGTAATGAAAGATCCTAGATGCGATCCAAAGTCCAAGCGACGACAATTGCCGCATGACTAATGACTCGGTGTAAGAAGATTTACCGAAATACGGTTACTCACTATTCTAAGACAATGATTTAAAAGTAAGTTTTTGCGAACGTAGGATCGGCGCATTGGCCGTGGCGCATCTAAATCTGACCGACAACTATTTCGCAAGACCTAAATGCGACATTACGCAAAGCATTCGTGAATCGCATCTAAAGCGAATTCTCGAGCCGATGAAAAAAGGGTAAGTAGGCCGAAAGCCCAAGTGGAGAAAGTAGAGATAAATCCAGAATTGGCGTAGTGGTGAGGCTTCGATGTAAAACCAAGCAAGCTATGTTGCTAAATCCATCCCTAATGCGAGGGCTTACGTTGGTCGGCTGTCCTCAAACAAACTCGCGTCTTCGATTTAACCTCGAGAAAATTTCTCGACAAAGGCTTACACGGTGCTGAGTCTCAGCTGCCAGTCGGCAAAGGAGGCAAAATGCTAGTAAAGGCGCTCAATGCGTCGTTCTCCCTTTCCCTTCTCCTCGTATTAATTTCTTTTTCTCTCCACGTCCTCGAGCCTGACATCTATACTCGGACGAGAGATTCACGTCGGGATCATGGATTGGCCTACTTTGTGTTTTCGCACAGGGTCCGTCCTCCCGAGCGACACCCCTTCCTGGACATTCGCCAGACATATAAACAATTAAAATAATGAAAGAGGGAGAGAGAGAGGGAGAGAGATAGAGAGAGAGAGAGAGAGGAAATAGGAATACACGCTTGTTTTTTATTTCTTCTTCTGTTGCACTTTCATTCGATAGACTTCTCCATTCTTTTTATTCGTTTTTATTGCCTACTTGTTTTCTTGGGCTTTTGCATGCAACTACACAATGAAGCTTCTTCTTCACGGTCCTTTAGCTGTATCACATGGCAATTTCGCGGATTATTCAAGTCAATATGATAAATTCTCTCACTAATTTTATGTATATATATATATATATATATATATATGTATATATACATAAACGTTTCTACCTTTCTCTATTTGTCTGTTCATCTTTTTCACTCACACGCTCGTTAATTGGCAATTGTGATTAAAAGTTCTAATAAACTTCGATATTGTGCAAATCGAACGAGGCGCTTTTTAATTTATTTGATATGCTTTGTACGAACAGTTCGCATGCTTTTTACGAATTCACGCCAATTTCGTTGTCAATTGTTGTTTTGAATCCGATAAAGATATCGATAAAGATCATACCAATAAATTTCTGAATAATCGCTTGATTTCTATACTAATCGTAACTCACGATATTTCCAAATAACATTTATCATGTTCCAACGAGTGAACATTATCAGGCATATTTCATTAACGACATGGACAGTACTTTGAGACCGCTAATTCTAAGAATCTATTATTCAACAGTTGATTGTTTATCCTAGCTTAGAATAACTTTAAATGAATAACTCGTTTAAGCATGAGTGCAAAACAGACGAAATGCATGAGTATAAAAAGATGAAAAATTAAAGGGACTTATTGAAAGCTTTTTCAAAGTTTTGGGCATTACTTGGCTACATCGAAGGCGTTGAAGAATTGCGGAACTATTTGTCAGTATAAGACTGCTCAGGGGCAGAGAAAAAAAAGGAAAAAGACAAATTTAAGAGGAGCGCGGCTGTTTTCCACGCCTTAAAGCCTGGAAATGGTCGAACGAGTGTCTGTATATCTGTCTGTCTCCGTTGGGCGTTAATGAGTCATCCTGTCGCCGAGTCCGCGGAGAATCGCTCGGTCAGGTAAAGTGCAAGGGAGGCTCGTCGTCAACACCTCGACAATCGCGACTTGCCCCTTTCAGCGCAATCTAGAGCCTCGACTTCGCCAAGTACAATCGTCTCTCTCTACAATGCACCTCTCACCTCGGCACCACACGCTGAGGTGGGACCGGGTGGGGCCTGGTCGGGGGTTGGTGCCGACCTTCTCGAGATAAAAGTACCTCCGCATCCGGAGGCAACTCGGTCCTTCGTTTCTCTTTCATGAGGCGATCGGAGCCGTGGCTGCACACTCGACTTCCGCTCGCCGTGCCCATCGACCATTTTGGCCTTCGGACCGCTTCCCTCTGGCGCTGGCCCGCGGTGCTCGTCCGCGCGGCGACGTGAGTCTGGGCCGCTAGCGCGCAGATGCAAGCGAATTGACGGCAGCGGGCCCGGACGGGCCTAGAGCCGTTGTCAACGACAGAGCGGTCCGACCCGCGTCCCGTCTCCCGGAACACGTGTCCCTTGTGGCCGACGACGGTGTCCCATTGGTCGCGTGGGCGAGTCTGGCGCGGCGCGCGCTCCACGGGCCCGTGGAGGGGCAGGAAGTCGAGGAGGTGGGGGACCGCTGACCACCGGACGCGCAAAGCGCAGCGCGCGGCCACTAACGTAGGGATGCACCGACCTTGGAGGGATTTTTGCGTCTACCAGCGAGCGTTAACCCCGGCCGGGAGAGGCTTCCCTCCCCATCCTTCCACCTCCTCATCCTGCTTCTCCTTCTTCTTTCGCATACGGGGGGACGCGCGCGCGCGAGCTTCATTCTTTTTGCTCCACGTCGACTCCTCGGCTGTTCTCCCTTCGCGAACCCTTCGCGCGGTCTTTCGCCATTGTGGACTCTCTTTGCCAGCGCGCGTGCGAGTTACATGCATTCCTTTATCTCCTGCCCAACCTTTTTTATTTCCTCCTCTCCTCTCTTCACCCTCTCGCTACCTCGCCCATGTCTCCCCCTCCTCCGTCACCACTGCCACCTCCTCCCCCCATACACCACCACCACCCCCGTCCCAACCCCCCTACCTTATAATCGTCATCGTCATCGTCATCGTCATCGTCATCGTCATCGTCATCATCATCATCATCATCATCATCATCATCATCATCATCATCATCATCATCATCATCATCATCATCATCATCATCATCATCATCATCATCATCATCATCATCATCATCATCATCATCATCATCTTTTGCTTCATCTTATGCTTCAACTTCTCTTCGTTACTCGCTTCTTCCTACTGACTCTGCCGCTTCGTCTGCCGCTTTTGCCGCTTTTGCCGCTTTTGCCGCTTTTGCTTCTCTCTACCATCCTCTTTCCATTATGCTTCGTCCTTTTCTTTTTCGAGCTATCCCTAGCCTTACCCGTGACTTCTTTCAATCGCTCCTCCCTCCCACTCTTCCGCTACACACTTCTTTTCGATTCTCAACCTGAAAAACAATTTCCTCTGCGATCATTTCGGCTGTTTATTTCTTTTTATTCCATTTTCTAGCTCCTCTTTTTTACTTCCAAAAATTGTGGCCAATGCCGCATAGTTCCTTTTTTCTTTGATGTTTTGCACATCTTTCATTCGACGATTATTTTTCTATTTTTCAGTCTGTCCTTGCTCGATCTTGTTGATCTTTTTTTCTTGCCGAGTCGTGCTCTTCAAGCTCTTTCTTAGACACTTGTTTTTTTTTTTTTATTTGTCCCGTTCCGCTGAGCCCTTTTGCGCCATCGCTGTACGTTCAAATCCGTTGTTTTGCGGAATAAAATTCTGGATCTATAGTAATGAAATCACGAGTATTGTAATAATAATAACAATAGACAACTATTTAAGTCACTTTCAAATGAGAGATGAAAAATAGAATTATGATAGTAACAAATTTTAAAATGATAACGCTACTACTGTCACTTCGCTTGCTTATTAATGTTATCCTTCTTAATATGAAATACCTAGTTTTCTCTTTTTTAATTTGATGAAGGTATATTTTGTAACATAACTTTTGTTAATTCGAAATTGTAATGGCGTCGCTTTAATAATAATAATTTCCACTCCGTATGTCGTTACGAGTGATAATATTTTAAAAATCAGATGTTCTAGCACCTCTAAATATGGAATTACCAATTGTATTTACATAATGCCAGTAATTCTTTTTCATATGAAGCTGTCTTAAAAAATATGAAGGGAAATTATTTAAAAACATCATACGTCCGAGGTCGTTAATCAATACGTATAAACGTATAAGATGAATTAAGTAAAGCCGATAACCTTTGTCACAGTCAATTGCTCAAGGAAAGTAAGAGGCAAGACTTCTCTCACAGAAACGAACAATGTTGATTGAAATTTTAAAATAGGGCTCTGCCTAAGAGAATAAGTTACGAGACAACGTTGCGAATAAATAAGAGTGCGAAATAAAGTGGGGGTGTTATGGATGATGGGAGGAGATAACGGAATCGAATAATGAACGAAGAGGCGCACTCGAAAGGACAGACCGAGCGTCCCAAATCCACCAATCCGTGCACTTGTTTATCTCTCGATCGTCGCACGACCCTATTTGCTTGCCCATCGCATCGGCGTCGGTCAATGATTTATTTTCCCGATCGTGCGACTGATACGGAGCGAGAAAGAACGAATGACTCGCCCGCCCTCGCGCGCACAATAAGTACGATGTTCGGAACGTCAGTTTTCTAATGTTCTTAGATAAGCGAGGATTATGCTTCGTAGGTCGATCGTGGAATATTACAGGGCAAGGGATATAACAAGGCAAAATTAATAATTTCGATTTATATCGACCGAGTGACCAAATAGTCTCTGGTAGATAAAATTTCTGAATCCTCGCTAGAGAAAGTAAAATTTGCCTCGTCCGGATAAGATTATTAGAATTTATGAATAAACGTGTTTAAGCCATCGCATATAAATCATAAAGGATCGTCAATATACCTGCGAAAGGTTTTTGACCTGCAAACTGACTGTCATTATTTTTCCCTTTTGAAAGGATTAAGAAACCGAAACATACACAAGAGAAAGTAACATACAGTTGACCTTTCAATCACTCATATATACCTATTATTATATTAAGTATACATAATTAATATATTTAGCTCATTATTATACATACAGTTGAATGACATATATGATTGATGCGTATTTATTATTGATTGCAAGTAAATAAAGCTTTACATTATAAAGCATTAGAATTTACGAAACTTTTAAAATTAATACATAAAGAAATAAACAAATAAATAAATTCAAAATAATTTTTTGATTAGTATCAAGAACATTTCAATCCTTTTATACAATTTGCGAGAAATACTAATGAAATATCTTTCTATACCCCAACTTAACTACTTACCGTGCATTTTCATAATTTTTTTAATCGCACATCCCCATTTCATCCTTTCAAATTCCCTCCGACTATCGCCGATTAACAATGCAAATCACTCCATCGCCTTATTCATAAACGAAATTATGCCATGTATACTTATATACAATTGTAAATTAATATAAATGATAAACAGCCCTGGCCATAATACAAATAATTATCTAATAATATAAATTGCCCTCTTGGTTTCGCACAATCTGAAGAAGCGAACCAACGATGATTAAAAACGATATAGTACTGCTCTGCAAAAGAACGGAATGAGCGAAATTTCTTCATCAGAGCGCAATTCCCCGAGACTTTGTAACTTCGTAACGTCTATTATTACTGTCTATTACTAAGTAGCGAATGCGCGCCGAGAATTCAATCCTCTAGACGTAAAGATCTATACGTGGATACTATAACGAAGGGTCGAGGACTTAGATGCTCCCTAACCTCGGCCAAGTCGCCTGGTATTTCCCGTGCAAAAAAAAAAAAAGCCTGGCAAAAGGAGCGCTAAAGCTTCAAATGACGGGGTGCAAAAAGCTCTCGGAGGAAGGGTCGTGACCTCGAGGTTCGCAGCTGCAGCCGCAAGAATGGCGCTGAATTTCGAAGACGAACGCTTGAGCGGATCTTGGATCTTCCCGAGCCGCCCCCTGTGACCCCTCGAAAGCTGAGAAACTTCGAGGCGAAGATTCCGAGACTTTTAATAGTATTTCCATTTTACATTTCGATACACAGCCGATTTCAGAATTTGTGTAATACCCAATATAAGCTATGTACGCAAAAAAATTCATCTCACGCTCTTGTGGTATGCTTTGTTGGGGAAGTTCAACTGCTTAAAATAGACGTATCAGCCTGGAACTTTTCATGCGAAATATAACTCGAACGCAAGTGTCAAGCACTTTCTCTACCATTAACGAATAAATACAATGTATACATGGTAATTTAATTTGTAATTCTTACAATGTGACTATAAATCACAGACAATTTGTACTTATTAATAATATTACTTATACGGTCTTTCATTAAAATTAATAATTTAATGTAAACGTGAATGTTTTTTAGTCTAAGATAAAAGAGGATAGAAGAAGCATTAAATATGTTCGTATAAGCATAATAAATTACTTTAACAAATAAGTGATTGTATGCTAATACAGCGAAATATACCTTGAAAATTTGAATTTAAATTCTGGAGTGAAATTACTGGAATGTTACACATATTTACTAGATCACTTTTGAATATTAAGTCTGAACATCAAATTAATTTGTTCTACAATAAATTGCATGTATCACTAATATCCACTAATGTCACCAATGCACGGCAGATATCTGTATTTAAAACTATTATTTATTATATATTTCTTTAGACTCATGTTACTACTATCTATATTTATTTTTATTGAAGAGAAGCATATTTGCTATTATTACTTATTTTAGGAAAAATTGGAAAGAGAAACATATTAGTATTTGGTCAGGTATGATCGGCAGGTATGATCGTCAGTTATAAAAATGGAGATACTAATTAATAAAAATGATCTATTCGTGATCGTCAATTAGGCTATTACGATCTTTGGAACTATCGAATATTTTCTTTTCTAAAATTTTTATTAAATACCTGGTCATAGTATTTTCAATATCCTTGCGTTACAGCTGAAAAAACACATATAAATAAATAAATTCTATATAAATGCGAATTCACTAATTAAACTTTAATATGTTTTTGCTAAATAGAAATTAAATTTATATTTAGAAACATTTATTATTTAATATTAATCAAGGACATTTTAAGAAAACTTTAAATTATTGTTGCGATATATATATATTTTAACTATAAAATTAATTTGATGTTTGTGTGGAATTTTCGTAATAATTATAAGATTTGAAATTATCTAAATTCATTTCACCATAGACAACCTCATTTAAAGCAAACAGTATGGTAAATATATTATTTAATCATTAAATAAGAAAAAAACAAATATTAATAAGAATTTTCAATACGAATATTTATTTTTAGTGCACATACGAATCATTACATTTATTCATTCTAAATGACTAAAATATCAAAAACAGAGTATCATTTTTTATCTTCGACAGAATGTGCTCTGTCGCATACATCTAATGTAAATTTCAACAAAATTTCTCACATATAATTTTTGTATTATACATATATAAACACTCACACTTAAACTCAAGCTTGTGCACGCATACACGCACACGAACAATGTACGTGTATTCAGGCTTAACTTTTATTGCCAATCAAAATATTAAACATTGTTTAGAAAATTATGAATAATTAACATTGTTTTTGTGAAAGTAAAAGCAATGCACAATTGCAGGCATAAGTTTTCAAGATCTCAAAAGTCAAGAAGCATAAGACAAGCCTAAATTGCTTATAGAGTGAAAGGTATGAGCACTCCAAATAAGTAGATCAATAATCATATTATTGTTGCCATATACGTAAATAGATATTTATTCAATGGAATTTTGCCTATAAGAGAGTTATGTCAAGGAATTTCGTAGTACTCGTTACGGAATTGTGCCTATTAAATTAATTCTGCTTTGATTTATCCAAATATTCTAGGGAAAAAATTTTAAATCCAGTAAATGACTTGCTTATCTGCCATGTTAAAAGATAAACAAGTATTTACACATTATAGAGTGTACAATACGAAAAAATATTGAAAACATTTTCAGTAGTAAACATTTTTATGATAGAGCCTTTTATTTAGATAATAAATTAAATTTTTATATTAAACAGCTCATTGATTAGCTTGAATTTTTTTTTTATTAATTTAGTGCTTTATTGTTTAACTAATTTAAATAGCAAAAACGATTCATATTACTCTTATATCTCGATATTTACGTATTACACTGTATTTAATACATCGATAGATATATTTGTAAATATATATATATATATATATATTGTTAATGACATGTACATACGCGTAAGATAAAATTTAGAAATATACTAATAATAAATTAAAAAATTATTAATTTCATTATTATAATTTAATTATTTTAATAGAAAGAAACGTAATTGTTATTTTATTTATACATTTTTTATACGATAATATATAATCAACAAATGAAATTGTATAAAGCTTGTCGAGATACCAGTTTTAAATTAATAATTTGATAATTTTATTTAAGAGATCATATGTGTAAGAATATTTTATTAAAATTAACTTTTGGTTAAACCAAAATTAATTCATTACTGTCATTCATGTTATTTTACAATTTACCATTGCAATCGAAAATATTTAACGTTATGTCGATACAATGATAAAAATTGTTTTACGCGTCATTCTTTTTTTTTTTTTTTTTTTTTTTTTTTTTTTTTTTTTTTTTGTTTTTTTTTTTGTTTGTATAATTTAATGTAATTAATAAATAATAATTACATAAGATTTTCAAATTAAATATGTATGAATAATTTTACAGTTATAGAAATAAAATTGAATTGCATTATCAATTACATATATTTTATTATACGCAAAAGAAATTAATATATACATGGACACGCAAGCTTTATAGGATTTTAAATTTTAAAAACTGAAACATAATGAACAATGTTTTTCTTAACCACTACTTTTTTGAACGCACAGTGAAAATTTTCAATTAATTCGTAAATTTTAATTCTGAAATTCAATGAATTATATTAAGAAAATAGATGAACTTCTTCTAATCTATCTATTATTCAACTAAGGGAAAAATTAAAAAGCGTGAAACGATCGAGGAGTGCTTATTTATTAGAATTATCAATAATACTTTTCGGAATTAAGACAAGCACTTACTCGATTAAGATAAAATAAAATTTGTTAATCATTATAGCGAACAGTGCGGATTATGGTGAACGAAAAGCCAATGAATTTACAATGGACTAATGTGACGAAGTCTCGGCACATAGTGCGACTAGTTGATTCGAGCGATAATCTCTCCAACATCTACATTTGCATGCAATAATGCGAGCACTTGACGTCCATTTCTCATTCGCGAAAAACATTCGATATAGCAGCAGCGCGATTAAGGGCTCGGAAGGACAGGAGAGCAAAATCGTGCCTGCGAGTCGAGAGCCTATCGGAATCTTCCTCTGCCTCCTCCTCCCCCCGGCGAAGGATGCGTCCGCCGCTCAGAGGACGTGTACATCGGGGAAGGTTAGGAGAAGCCGTCTCAAGGTCGAGTAGGTGCAAGGGCATCTCGCGGGGCCAGCGATGTCTAGTCCGGGGCTCGAGCGTTCTGTTCTGCCCAACTGCCCATGGCCTCACTCTCCGTCAGCCGCCGCCGCCGTCGCGGTCGCCGTCGCCGCTGCCGCTGCCGCTGCCGCTGCCACCCCTCTTCCATCTCGCTCCCTCTCTCACTCTCTCTCTCTCTCTCTCTCTTACTCTCTCTCACTCTCTCTCTCTCTCTCTCTTACTCTCTCTC
>NW_011948427.1:3353408-3358196 GCF_000503995.2 Ceratosolen solmsi marchali | reverse complement strand
TATCCCTCTCACACACACTCTCTCTCTCTCTCTCTCTCTCTCTCTCGCTCTCTCTCTCTCTCTCTCTCTCTCTCACTCGATACTCCCTTCGCCAAGCGACCGTTTTACCACTCTCCCACCCTTGCCACCCGCCTACCATACTGGCCCTCTCGCTCGCTCGCCCACAAAATCGACCGCGCCCTTCCACACGCTCTCGCTCTCTCAGTCGCGTTATTCCTTTTGCCCGGCTTCTCTTCCACTCTCTCAATCTCTCGCGTCGTCTTCGTCTTCGTTCCCTCTTTCTTGTCTTTTGGCTCCTCTTTCTCGCTGTCCTTTGCTTTCCTTAGGAAGGTCTACGCTCCTTGACGGCACGCAACTCCTATAGTCATACGCGCTAATATGAGCGGGGCTTTCGCTTTCTGGCCTCGTCTGTCTCGCTCGCTGTTCTTACATTTGATCGGCCCTGCGATTCGATTGTATTTGAACATGCCGTGAAAATCGCGATCCTTACCGTACAATTTCTCGCCTTGGCAATTCAACGATAAATTCATTTCAGTGACACCCACCCTCCCCCGCGCCACCCCGTCGTCAATCGATAAATCATTCGCGGCTATTGATAATTCCGTATTTAAATATCGATAAAGCTGCGTGTATGCGTAGTGTCGGGAAATTAAATCAAATTGTTTATACCTATTATGTAATTTAATATCTCGTGCGCGAGAAACATACACGACGTAATGCGTAAAAGACAAAAATTTCTGCGTTATGCTCGCTGGGCCTTACGCCCATTAAATGAAGAAAGCGCCTAATGAGGCGAATGTTAAACCCAATCGTAATCTTTGCGTCATCCATTATTGAATAATTATTCATTTGCAAGCCATTCGTCGACTATAAAGTACTTGTCACTTTCGGAATGCGTTTTACGTTTTCAAAAGTTTATAGCAACATTTTTGAATGGACACACTCTTAGTGTTACGACATTTAACACTACGTTATGATACTATAGCATGAATAATTGAAGTAAATAGTAAAGTAAATGAATGATGTTGGGGAAGAACATATTGTACTCTAACATTGGCATTTACAAATAAGCAATATATGGTAAATATCATATATTCCATTATTATAATTGTAATAAAACATTTAACATTTGTAATCTAATGTTTGGTGATTTATTTAAGAGAAGGGATGTTCACGAATAATATAGTAAAAAAAAAAAAAAAAAAATAACCAAAATAAAAGATTATCCACAATACTTTTAACTCAGTATAATGTAAATCAATCGGAAATACTGAAGGTAATCATTAAAATACATAGAGACTCGCACATTTGTGAATTTATACGAAGGTCTACAACTTGTTTCTCATAATAAAATGATCGTTTTGTCATTAAAGAAAAGAAAAGTGTTAAACAGGTTTCTTTAAAAAGTGCTTAAGCTTTATGAATCATACTTTATTAATTAGTGCTTAGTATATTTAATATTTATCATTCTAATCATCCGTAAGTTTAGAACGATGAGTCGAAAGGAAAAAATAATTTTCATATTTAATTTTGTATACATTTAAACTACTTGAATTATATTATCGGCCTAATGTATATTAATTATATCTTTGGGTTATTCAGAAATAATTTTCAATCTTCACTTTAATATGCAAATACATTTTATAAATCATTTTACCTTAATTTCTAAAACTATTTATTACTACTAACTGTGCAATTCAAGTGCAGTGCGACATTAGCTCCATTAAAGATATCTTCGAATGGAGAAAATAAAATTTACAATGAATATTCAATAAGAACTTATTGTAATTGAAATAATTATACGGAATATGTTGTACAGTTTGATAAATTAATTAATTAAAGGTAAGGCATCGAGGTGAATAAGTCAAACATATGACATAATTTTTCATCTTAAATTTGGAAAAATTTTAAATGGAGTATTGCATTTAATTTTATCGAATAATCGTATGTGCGCTATGACGATTATAAAAGTAAAAATGTTATCGCATTTACGAAATAATTTTAATACTGTCAAACCAATAACTCGCCATATATTTCATTATACAAACGCGACGTTTGTTTATTTAATTTTCAAATCGACACTTCAAATTTACCTACGACATCTTTCAAAACAAGGAAAACAAAATTTTCTCTAATGTATCGAAATATTTCAAAGAACGGGAACGGAATAAGAGATGTGCGCGTGTGCGCGTGCGAGCGTGCGGCAAGTGCAAGCCGAAGTGAAAAACGTTTTTATGCGAAGGCAAAATATATAAAAAAAAAAAACATTGTTTCCGCCCGGGATCGAACCGGGGACCTTGTGCGTGTGAAGCACACGTGATAACCACTACACTACGAAAACACTAACAATTGTTGTTGAGTATATTTTGATAAGTACGGCATACTTATTTTGGCCAATAATTTATTAAATTATTCAAAAAAGAAGAATATTATTTATACCTACAAGTATCGTAATTTTAAAGCTACAGTTAGTAAAAGCTACGATAACTTTCATCATTGCATTGGTATAGACATTCGATATCGTTAAATTAATGGCGACTTTCTATTATTAGATCAAATGTTTATATTGATAATTAGCTTGTATATATCAGTGTGATTATCAGTGCGGCTTCTTATACCACAAATAAGTAAATAATAATCGTTTTATAAAATATCGAGCTTATTAAGAGACACATTTCGAGTATCGAAAAGAAAAAATACGAGTATTGTCATCTTTGTTCGTATGCTTGATAAACTTATTATCTATTTCATAATATTTTTATAATCTTTTTCAATTAAACATAAACATAAAAGTGGTAAAATATGCACGTGTGTATATGCGCATGTATATGACCGTGCCTAGACGTGTAAGTGCACGTGCCATAAATGAATTAGTTATTGTTAATTTAAAAAATATCACAGATGTGACTTGTATTATAATAAAATTTGAGATGTATGTGTCGACAATGAGCTCTCATTGTTTTGTCACTTATAATAAATTAATTAAGTTGTTAAAATAAATTTTAATTTGTAGAACGACAATTTAATAAATTTACATTTATAAAAGCAATTATCACTATTGAATCAACATTGAAAATAAAAATAAAAAATCGTATAATTAAGTAAACAGAGCCTCTCAATAAATTATTTATAAAAAATGTGCATCTACCTTTTAGTCAGCTTCGATACATTTAAATTCGTATTCATTAGATTAGTTTCAATTATATACATAGAGGTGAGTTTCTAAATTATTTGTTGCTGCAATTTATAGCCCATGCAGCTTTCACGGTTTATACAATGAATATATTTATAACAATAAATTCTCGTAATAATGTCGAATAACCCGTCATTATTCTAAAATTGAAATAATAATAATAATAAAAATTATTATTATCATTATTATCATTATCATTATTATTATCATTATTATCATTATCATTGTTATTATTATTATTATCATTATTATTATTATTAGTATTATCATTATTATTATTATTATTATTATTATTATTATTATTATTATTATTATTATTATTATTATTATTATAAATATGTGCAGTATTTATTTAATTTTGTAAAATAGAATGACATTATTTTTGAAAGCGCCTGTTAATATTTTGTCAAAATTTAACAAACATTCCTCACGCCAATCGCCAAACTCAAATACGATTATCAACAAATAAATTATAATGTAATCGACTATTCCCTTTAAATTAACCATTAGTGATAGAGTTTATAGAATTAATATAAGGATTAAAGCATTAAAGCATTAAAAGCTTTAAATCGAATTTATCATTTATAATGCCCATATTGTACACGTTGCATGATGTTTTACATTAATTTTCATAGATGAAATCGAAATTTTAACGAACATTTTATGCTCATAAAGTATTCGCAATTATCAAAATTATCCGATTACTGTAAATTTATTTATTGACTAAATGGGTACGTGACATGTGTCATGACTATTTTTAAGATTAATTTTATATAGAAATTCCCAAGCATGAATAAAAGCAGATGGGTTTTGAAAAAATTGTTCCAGGTAGAGTACGATGCACGAAGTATGGTGAAGCTGAGAAAAAAACGATCGATCTTTGACACAGAGTTTCCTTCAAAAAGTCTTAAAGTAGGTTTATATCGTGTGAACGGGTAGTAAAAAGGGTTCATCGGCTACCCGAATTCCTCTCGTTCTGGCGCCTAAGTTATTGGCACAAAGAGAGAAACCCGAAGACATCGCCAGCATAGATACGGCCCAGGTCAGTTTTCATTTGAATTCAAATTGAGCTATTGCCGGTGTTTAAATAGAAGCCATGCCAAGTCAGCATCGTCACGAAGCTCCAATTAATATTCCGATTCGGCTGGATTTCGTAGGATCTCACGAGCTTTCGTCGTCCTTTCCGCGAAATTTCATCCCAACCTTCTCGGCTTAACTGGACGGAAATGAACTCGCCATATACCATCGTCCGTACATTTTTTTTTTTTTTTTTGTTATTATGAGATGATGGTTCATTGTCGTTGCGAGAGTCCTTTGTCGGCCACCTAAACAAATGTTTATTGAATATGGTCGGCTCGCCGGTATTTCGCTACACATGCGCCACCAACGAAAAAGGGATGAAAATAGGATGGACACACAGGCTTGGTAAATACACGAAACGGTCAGCTGACCGCTGATCGATCATCTCAAAAGGTCATTCCAGCCAAACGCAATTTGTTCAGTCTTTTCCGAATTTTAAAATTTAACGATGATCAATCACTATTTGCGGTACATATAAAAAAAAAAATATATATATATATATATATAATGGCAGG
>NW_011948427.1:3317814-3353374 GCF_000503995.2 Ceratosolen solmsi marchali | reverse complement strand
TTTTTTTTTTTTTTTTTTTTTTTTTTTTTTTTTTTTTTTTTTTAAAGCAAACTATCGTGTAAGATGATGAATGAGTTTGTATTGTGAAACTTGGAACGGTGAAATTCAACTCTTTGAGCGTATTGCGCTGACTTTCTGCATAGGCTGATTGCCAGAGCTCAGAGCTAGGAATACGAAACTTTTACTTTCGCGACGGAGAAAGTAGGCGTTTACTCGCTACTAATTTTCCGCCTGCAAAAACATTGGAAAATTCGTTTTACATGCATAAGTTTAATTGCTCAACGTCGCTGAGAAACTTCGGTATTTGTAGCTAATGGGCACTATTATTTAAAAACAATATGTCAATGTAATAATTGAGTTGTAAGTTTCAAAATGTTTAATTATATCATTGAAACTATTTAAGAAAATAATGCTATTATTATTATTCATAAAGTTCTTAATTATAGTTGAAAATTGAATTTTTACTGCATAATGTTAATGTTGTATTTCTATGATATAATAAGAAGTTGTTAATCTTTCTTTCTCCTTTTTTTTCCAGACGCGTTTCAATCGAAGATGATGCTCTACAAAATCATTGATATTTAACAAAATGAAAATCAAGTGTTTTCTCAAAATTGTTTTTTTTTTTTTTGTCGTATTTCAACTATTGTATTGAAAACAATTTTTGATACTCTTGAAATTGGAATACAGACCTTTCTTTAAAATAATTACATACAACTATAAAACGATTGGCCAAATTTTCAATTGTCGGCATGAATGATCGCTCGAACGACTATAAAGCCTGATAGAAGAGAGTATCGTTTCCTTGATCTTTCTCGACAATCATTCTCATTTCAATTACGCGTACGGCCAATTTTATCTATAAATAAATGCCATTGCCCTAGCCGCGTATAAGAGACATTTGACGCTTAGATTCGACGTACCTATCGCATGTTTACGCGTTCGTCCGCTCGATTCAAGTAGCATTTGCTATGTTTTCGAACGAAGAACAACATTGATGCATAATTACGCGCGGGCCCAGCGGATTTTGCAACGCGCCATACTGCACAATAAGAAGAGAGCGGCGAACTTTCCGAATGAAATTCTCAACGCGATTGGATCGTTAACCGATAATGAGACGACACTCAGCCGATTATTCACGTTTTTGTAGTTTTTCACGCAGCTGGAGTGCACGTAAACCCGTAGCAAAAGATTAGCTAAACCGCGCAATTCCCTCTCTGAAACATCTATTCGTCTACTAAAGCATCCACGACGGTAGATTATAGATTATAGCGGAGGATACTTAGAAGCCTCGATGGAGGCTTTAATTTAACGAGTTGCAGTCGTTTCACCGTCGCTCTTAGTCCACGTGAAACCCATACGCACAGCGCCTGGGACGCGATTCTGCACGCGATTCCCATAATTGACCACGGGAGTCTCGCGAGAATTATTCCATCCGTTGGACTATTACGTAAAACGGCAGTACTAATTTCTTACAATTTGAGCATTTTTCAACGAGGGTTAATTTTTCAAGGAGGGTAAAGCGAATGCATCGATCGTGACCATTAAGGTTCGCCTTAGCCTTTGTCTGTGAAATTATGTAGTGCATCGACAACAATGCATTCTTCATTTTTCCAATAAATAGCCAATGAACGCATACGAGCATGCCGAGTTTCATTTCCCTTTAGATAATAATCATAACGGTATTTTCAAGCTACTAGTTGCTTTTCCAATGGGAAAATTAGTCTATTCTATCCTATCTAAATTCAATACCGTACAACCAGCTTTGTCAATTTCGTTGAAACGAGTAATGGTATTTACAATATAAATTTAATAATTTATACGCATGAGCGATTACATTAATTTACAATGAATGACATAATTTACTCAATTTCCCTAACATCAGGCTTTTATAATATATACTAAGTGGTGTAAATGAGAGGTAAGTCTTTATTTATGTCAAACGTGAACTTACTTGTCGAGAACACATTGGAACAATTGAACCATTGGTGAACCACGACTGTGTTATGCGCGTACATTATCGAAATCAGTGATATCAGCAATGTCGTTGAGCTCGGTCGCTACCACTAGAGGACTCTAAAGCGCTTTTGGTCCTTCTCGCTCATTAATCACAATAAAGCTGCCGCTAGGTCAATCAATAAATAGGATAATTTCAGTGATTCACAAAGAACAGACTTGAATGCGCGCGCGCACGCCTAGCATATAAACTTGGCGCAACGGTAGCCAAACTCGCTGCCATTAGAAGACGCATTTTTGCAATCCTCCAACTCTATTATCATCAGAGCATCGTTACATCATTAATTTAATAATAAAAGTTTCTTATGAGCCTGAGTGTATAGCCGAGTACATGGAAGCCACATCCATCCACTCGGGCACGCACGATCCTTTTTTCCTTCCTCTCCTTGTAAGATACGAGCGAGACGTGCATTACGCTACTTTCTCCCTCCCCCCTCCCCTCCCCCCTCCCCAATCACCCATCTCCTATTCCCTCTCCCCCTGCCCCTCCAGCCACCGTCTTTTACCGCTCGCAGTCACTCTGTCTCCGTCCCAATTGCCGAGTATCTGGAAAGGCGTTGCACCGATTTCAGCTCGCGGCGGATAATCGCGGGAAAACCTGCAATTCAGCCAGGCGCTCATTTTATTTCCTGGTTAGTGCAATGATCTATGTGGCCATTAGACGCGCGAGCTAATACAACGATGCAATTCGTTCGTTGCGAGTGCTTACTCTGCCAATGACTCTCGTAATGGAAAAGCTCGGTCTTACTTTCGAAGAAAGGCCTCGACGCTTACTCCTTGCCGCGAACCCTATCAACCGCATCATTTTTCCTCGGCTTTTTTCTCGTCTCCTATCTATCGCTATTCTCGACCAAAGTTGAAATTATGGTCCTGTCACGGCGGCGATATCATCAGCCATGCTTTTGCTTTTCAATCGAATTCCACTGAATCTTAACGACATTTATGCTGGATGATCGACTGGGCTGTGTCTTTATTCTTATTTGCGAGACAAGTTAAGTGGGACAATTATCGCTGCTCATGGAATTTTTAACATTTTAATTAAAGAATCAAAACCAGATGCAAACTTCAATGGACAAAAAATATACTTTCTTTTGCGGTTAAAGGAGTTAAGTGTCGGAGCTCGATATGACAACTTGTTATTTATTATAATAATATTCCATTCTATGATAGATTGATTTCAATAGCGATAATTATTATTTGCTATCATACGTTAATTCGCGAGCTTTACCTTCGGTAATCAGTGATTTAATTCTAAAATATTCGTATCAAAGAGTTTTTTTTTTCGTATCAAATTGATATTTGTTTTGTAGATTAGCAAGTTTTCTCTTTCTTAATAAACCATTAATTCATAATCACACGGTAATCATAAAATATTACATTAAATGATTAGATTCTATTGTTTTTTATTTATTATTTTTTTTTATACAACTTAATAAATTAAGTCTTTTATTCTGAATACTTAAGTATTAATTAAGTAACATTCATACAAAATGACTTTATATTCGTATAATTTCAGTTTTCAGTTTTAAGAAACATTACAATTTTCGTTTTAATAAAGTTTTTCTTTTTCTTTACTTCGTGTACGCAATAATATTAAAAATAATACATTCGATTTATTATAAAACACATACTGCCGCACTTATCAATTCATGAATGATCCATGAAATGAATAAAAATTCCTTTTTAATAGTACTTTTTCTTTTTTTTTCTTTTTTTATTTTTACAATTTTGTCAAAATAATCTTAATAAATACCTTGCAATATCAATAGCAGTTGAATAATATCTAAAAATGGCGTAATAATAATCGTAGTTTCTGAAATTACCATAATCGTTCGAAATTTTTTGTTCGTTTCTCGATATCGAGTTTATCATTAAACAATAAACAGTTCTTTCTTATTTATTTAAGAAATAAATTTTTTATCGCCAGCATAAGGCATAGGCATGACTTGTCTGTACGTGACACTCAACTAGCCAAGCATCAAAAATCACCGCAGTTTAGCATTTAAAATTCAAGATTATAGGATCTCGGCAAAATTCCCATACGAGCTGTCTAAAAGCAAAAGGATTTTGAAAGTGCAGAAATAATCGCACGCGACACGCGCTACTATCTCTAGAGCGCAAGCGCACGACTCGCTCTCCAGGACTCCTACGGCATCCGCAATTTCACGAATGGAGGTTGTAACGCCGGCGAGTGAAAGAAAACATAGTGAAACCGAAAGTTGTGATCGCGCGCGGCCTTTCGAGCCGTTCCACTTTCCATTGCGCTACGGCGAAGAATTAGGTTGCCTGCCGTTTCTTTCTTTCTGTCCTTCTTTTTTAGCATCTCTATGAACCGAAAGCGCACCTTTTGCACGCCTTTTAACGCCAATATGCCATGGGAACGAATCTTCAACCTTTCCACATTGATAAACATGCTAATGCGATTACAAACATCAGTGCTACTTAATCTACTAGCAGATACTTATTTGCTTTCGATCAATTAATTGGCTTTTCTGCCTTCTGAAAGCAAATCTGTTTAAAAATTGATGAAATTTAAATAATCGTGCCCACTTTCGTATTTGAGACCAGTTTCATCATTTTTTTTTTCTTTGCCCGTGTGAACGAAATGACGACTTTCTTTGCGGTTGCACACTAGAACCAGCATGCATAGACGTTTAATTGGTAAATACGATAAAAGACTTTTAGGTGAATTTCATTACACTTGGAGTAATTTCAGTTGAACACGAAGATGATTTAAGTAATTAAATTTTTTATCCCTTTCTAATGCGTCGTTATCAATGAAAATCCGGCTTTTCTAACTTTAAGAGACAAAATTACTTTATTATGTCTCGTATTGCAGATAATCGGTTTTTATAAATTCTTACAATTTTTAAGAATGTTAAAAGATAATGTTAAATATTATTATACTATGTGACTGAAAAAATTAATCCATCTATTCTATTATCAAAAGGAAGAGAAGAAAAAAAGAAAAATTAATATGCCTATCTTCATTTATTCGCCCTTAATATTATTTATAGTCGAAAGTTCTTAATTTCATGACTTACTAATCACTATTATCAAATAATCGAATCAAACAATTGTTCACAATAGATTAACAGTGCACACTATCTCCTTAGTAACAATAATTCATGCTCTTCTAATATTTGAAACATTTTTCAGTCGTTTGTCAAATTATATCTTATCACAGATTTCATTTGCATTTTTATTTGTCGCTAGCACAACCGACTAACAGTTAACATTTTTTCAGACCTTTCTTTAACGACTTTCAACTTTCCTCCAACGAGACTATTGTTTTAAATAGAACAATTATAGTGAACGTTTACGATAGAGCTTAATAATATAATTGCTTATTTTACAATTTTAACTGCACTGCATTAGCTTTACAATTATATATAAAATAAGCAATGAAAGTGAAAACATTCAACCTTATCCTTAAATATACTTAAAATTTCCAATGTGTTTGTGAATGACAATATATTATTCACCTATTATTAAATAAAAAACATTTGGATTAAAAAGAATTTTTTGTAAACGATTCCGATGAAACTAAAAATATATAGAGTTGTTGATTGAAATGCTTAAACGAGTTGCAACAATTAAGTCTCCTATTCGAAAAGTTTAATTGTAAATATTCTTACTAGTATCCGGCGCCGTATCTTATGAAATCATAGAAAATTTTCTTCCCTATATTCCACTTATGGTTCAATTAAATATTCAATTAAATATAATGATATAAAATTGTATCATACAAGTTTAATAATATATTTAACAATGTACGTGCGTATATACGTGATTTTAAATACTACTTTAAATAGATTTCAACTACTACTAATAATTATTGTTAAAATAATTATAATTATTCGTGCAAAAATGTTTGCAGCAATATTTGCAGTTATCGAGCAATGTTTGATAATATAAATTAAAATATAATATATTAAGTATAATATATATTATGTTCATTACCTAAAATAATTCAGACTTACTAGTATTACATTTGAATAAATATTTTTTAAACCTCTATTGTAATATCACCAATGCTATTCATAAAAAGCAAGAAAAAAAAAAACACATTCATATTTGTATGCTAATGATATCGGTGTGCGCTATGATAGAAAGATATCGTGCTTAAATCAAACTGCATATTAATTGATATGATAGGTGAATTTTCAAGTACAATATAATCTTTTTAAGTATCTTTTCACAACGATATGAAAATATTAATTTAAAATATTAACTCTTTAATTCACATATTCATTTTTTTTTTTTAAGATAATTTATTGTAAATTATTTTCAAGCTATAAAATATAATAATATTCAAACACTCATCTTGATAGTTTAAACATAATTATCCAGATTATAAAAAATAGATTTCGAATAAGTATTTGAATAAAAATTCGAATCAAATCAAATTGAACTTAAATAAAAAAATTATAACTTTTGTTATAAAAATCATCGCGATTTCAGCATAATAATTTAATTTTAAAATTAACTAATTTCAACTGTGTAAATAGATATAGATTTCTTTTGTAATATAATTTTTCTTCTCATTCTGAAATAGAAGTACTTCCAATATTTTTAATAAAGTCAAAAATTAAAAAGATTAAAATCTAAATACCTACTTTTAAATAATTAATACTCGAAAATTCTTCTTTTTTAATGTACATAGGAGTGTTAAAATTACAAATGATCATTTAGTGCTTAACGTGTATATAATTAAATCATTGTTTATATTAAATTTGTATATTTCGAAACCTAATTTACAATAATTTCTCTCTGCAAAAATACTTTTAAATAAATATAAATATTAAATAAATATAATTAAGTGAAATTTATCAAATGTGTAAATATAAATATTAAACTTATTTATTTAAAATTTTATTTAATTTGATTATGTGTAAAAAATAACACTTTTACATTTGACGTCTGTTCTTTTTAAAAAAAAATTTTACATAGGGAATAATACGCTATGATTGAAAACTTCAAAAGAATTTCAATAATAAATACGTAAGTAATACAAAAGATGTTTTATATAAGAAAGACTTTCAATTTGTATCATTAAATTTTAATTGCTAATATTCGAGTGAAATTTTACAAGAATAAGAAAACAATTTATTCACACACACACACACGCGCGCGCGCACGCTCGCACACACACAGAGAGAGATAGATTTGTATATAACGTATAATTCATCTATGATAAAAATTAATAGAAAAAATTAAGATTTCAATTTGAGATCCTTTATTGTGAAATATAAATAAAGAAACATTTAGTAATTTCACACTTTTAATCTTGTGGATGTAAATTAATGATAACGATAAACCATTGCTTAAATTTTGCTTATAACTAAGTGTAAACGTGTGCGCATACGTACATACATATTCATATATGCACGTGTGTAATAAATTTATTTGGCATATTTTCAATAAATATAGTTATTATTCGTAAATAATTTTTTTATTATATAAAGTTACATTATTATAAATATATTATTATTATTACGATAACACCACTGTATACAAAGATAAATAAATTGTTTCAGTATATATATATATATATATATATATATATATATACATATTTTATTTATATATTTATTTATATTTATAAATAATTTTTCAGTATTTTGCATCACCCTCCTCGTATTCAATTAGAGTTATGATGTTCATAATTGCTGGGAGTGCACTGTCTATGGCCGTAACAAAGATGGATTAGCACCGGTAAAGTTTGTTCTTTTATTAATAGAATACTTTCTATTTAGTCACTAACTTCTTCTTTAACTGTCATTAAAGTTTATGCTCCTTCGACTATTTTGATTTCCTACTTTTCCTAGGATTCAGAAAAAAAGGCAAAAGCGAAAGAATGCCTACAGATATTTAAGCATCAAATATTCCCGATAGTTAACAAAATTAACTTTATACCCAAATTGAATTATAATAATGATTATATTGTAAATTATCTTATATTTACATTAATAATGTTATATATAAATTTAAATAAATTTATGAATAATCATAACATATAATACAATATATTTTTAACTTGATTCTAAAAACATATATAATGACTTGAAAATATTTTATTTCATACATTTAATTTCAATTTATATTAAAGTTTAGCTTAAACTTTCTGATAAAATTGATAAACGTAAATCTTAATTTTAATTTATTATTTTAAGACAACTTTTACTATTAATCCACAATAACAACAATATTTGACACTTATCAATTATCAGCCAAGTATTGTATTACTCTACATCTGTATAAAATGATTTAAAATACAGAAAAATACTTCGTTTGTAAATAAATAAAAATAATTTATAAATTAAAAAATTAAAAAAAAAAGTAATACTATGATATATTTATATTTTTAATGCAAATTTGCGAAACGTGATCAGGAGAGCAGTAAAAGTAAAAAATGATACGACAATCAAGCGAATGAATTTCAAATCGCTCGCATCGCCGTAATGATCAAGCGTACACAAAACCGAATAAAATTGCAAAATCTTCTCACGGATTTATAGATCTCGCGAAAGCACAAACGTTTGAGTATGTAATTATAAAAAAAAGAATAAGAAAAAAACGGGCGTCTCTCGAGTCATTTGAATTTCATCAAATTGCAATTGGCCAATAGCAGGGTGAATCTATTTTCTGTAATACTCTCTCGCATCGTCGTTCCCTGTCACTTTCATGAGCCTAATTACGAGTGCAATGGAGGGAGATAGTGTGTCTGTCTCTCTCTCTCTCTCTCTCTCTCTCTGTGCGCGTGCGCGCGTGTGTGTGTGATATAAAGAGAGAGAGAGAGAGAGAGAGTGAGAGAGAGAGAGAGTGAGAGAGAAACAGAAGTGGATGACCTGCTGACCTCATGTCTAAAAAGAGAGATCAACAGTGTCTCGAGGAATTGTACGCGAGTAGGAAGGAGAGCGATATCCTCCTGTGGACGATATTTCTGATTGTTAAGCCAGTGCTTCGACGATGGATGATCAGAAATTGTCCACCGAATCTACCAGTCATTCATCTAAAAACTTATTCGTTAAGCTCGTATTTACAAATATTCAATTCAACGAATAAAAAAGTTCTTTTATCAGCAATTTCATCAGATCACTTATTTAAGGAATTATTTAAGAATTTCTAAAAAGCATTTACAAATTGTTTTATGAACAAGCACCAGAATAAGTATGCACCGATCACAATTTTAATGATTGATTCAATCGCTCGTAACACTTCGTTATTGCACTCAGTCAATCACACACTAAAGTCGCTAAGACGTTTAATTTAATTTAACTCTAATTTAACGTTCGTATAGATGCTATCATAATCAATCTACTATACTTGCTTGAACATTCTTAAGAAAAACATTTTAAATCATATAGGTGACTTTATTAAAATATGATAAAACTCTGATGGAATGAATGATCGACGTGAAAGAAATTTATGTCAAAGTATTTGCTTATAATTAATTATATTCAAATTCAACATAAGCAATAATATTTAATGAAAAATAAGAAAGTTTTTTTTTAATTATAGGCGCAGAAATTATTTATAAACCAATAAGAATATTGCGATAGTAAAAGGAAGAGGAATAATTGAAAGTATTTATCGATAGAATCATTACAATATCTCATGCATATGTAACGCTCACTAATTCAAAATACTTTATCGAATTAATAGCGAATGTTCCATTAATGAAATTAGTAATAAATTATTTCACATATCTTAAGATTTGAAAAAGAGAGCCTTTTATTCACAATTTACGAGTACACGACTGCGACCTCTCTAAATCAGAGAAAGAAAGCTTTAACGTAGATGAAACTTTACACTCTTTACACTCGATAGAGGCCGATCGGAAAGGTTTTGAGGGCAAAGAGAGTCGGCGGGAAATCTCTTATGGCGGCAAGAGGAAGCGAGAAATTTCTCGTCTCCCTTTTTTCGGGCGTCTTACTTTCATTTCATTCAATTGTTTCTGGATAATGGGCAGATTTTAGAGTTTCTAATTTCAATGTGGTTAAACGTAAGTATGCACGCCGCATACGCGTCTCGAATTGTCAATACTCTTTGCTGCTTTTTTAATACTATTATTATTCTAAATTAAGATACATGGTTTTTACAGGCCAATTTAATATGAATAATGGGAATGCCTTAATGGTAATAATGACAAATCAACGATACGATATATTATATAAGTAAAAGGATTTTAGTACATTAATAATCTTGCAGTTGTAAAATTTCACAATAAAAAATTGAAAAACGAAACTTTTGGAGAAGTAATTTTGACATATTAGTCCGGTGAGTTTGAATGAGTTGTTAAAATCACATGCAATACTGCTTTTTGTAGCTACAGTCTTTCTTCTTTTTCTATTTATTTCGCATTGATAAAAATATTTAAACATACGTAAAAATTTATATAACGCCCTCATATCATGACACTTTTAGTATTTAATAATACCAAAAATTTAGTCAATATTTTTCATAAAATACAAATGGATCCAGAAAAAAATTAGGCTATTAATCTCAGACAACGAGATTCGTGTATATATTAATACATTGAAGCATCTGAAATTACTATTCTCAATTAACTGCTCAAATGGCTATTAATGATTATCTAACTTATAAATTTGGACCTCGAGATAACTAAAATACGCATCGGTCTCGGTCGTCATATCTTCCCACCATCGCAAATATCTCTGACATAAATCTTGCGTATTTGACATAAGTGCGCGATCCATTATCAAAACTCTCTAAATTTCATAAAATTACATCAACGCTATTCACAAAGAAATTCCAGCACACACCACGATATTGGCAGAGCTTCCTCGCAGTCTGCTAAAAACAGCTACTACGATAAAGAAAAAAAAAAAAAAACGAACATTACGCGTGACCTTGCCGCGTGCGCCTAAAATTTGATAACGAATACGTAACTGTAAATTCACCGTATCGCACGAGCTTGCGAATTATATTGCAAAGCGCATACGGGGGAAGCACCAACCGCCAGATCTAGACCTTGAGACCGAGTAAAAGATACAAGAATCGAAATCCGTTGCAAGATAAATAATTTAAGAATTTACAGTTAGAAAAATTCATAGCAATCTATATGTTTTTAACAAGTTTTACATAAAAAAAAAAAAAAAAAAAAAAAAAAAAAAAATTGAATAATAAAGTGTTTAAATCTTTATTCAACTTATTTATTATAAGATTAAATTACAAGTTTTACAATATTATGAAATAAAATTATAAGAAATTACAAGATTTAATTTCCATAAATGTATAGTTTATGATATTTACGAGTCATTATGCCTCTTAATCTGGCATTCATGCCATTATTGCACGTAGTTTTATAAATTTATTATTTATTCTACATAGTAATTATAAACCCATTAATATAATCTTACATATCAATATGCATGCAGAATTTTACATTTATTTAGTGAATTTCCTTTTCGTCTCGTAAATAGATATTTTACTGATACCGCGAATTAAAATTTATAATAATTATATAATCAAGCGTTCAGTTTTCAGCGATAATACATGAGAGCTATAAATAAAATTCTGCCTTATTTGTTCTCTTTCCAATTCTTATTCTATTACTTTTACTTGTTTTCTTTCTCTTAAAGTTTTCAAAGTACCCTTAAAGTTTATGAAGCTATTTTGACTTTACCTAGGCATGTATACATATATTGTTATGCTTTCAGATTCACTATGAAAAATTTAATTTATCCAAATTCTCTCACTTGTGCTGAAACGTTTAAAATAGCTTAACCTTGGAATATACGTAAATAACGACATAAACAAGTGCCTAAAATGCTTTGATAATAGTAATGAGTGACAAAATTTTATAAAATTACAGAATCTTTGAAATTGAAATAAAATAGATTCATATATAACTTAGAATTTAGAAAAATTGATTAAACAGTCTTTTACAAAGATCATATTGTCCTTACGTTGAATAAAATACTTGCAAATAAAACATTGTTTATTTTATTGCGATGTGCTTTTAAAAGTTACTTCATCTCATATCTTAATTAAAAATATTATTATTATGTGTCAAATGTATATTAATTTATGGTATATATTTTTTTAATTGCCTTGTTGTATGTCGAATGAAGTTATAAAAACTTCATTTTCTTGACTTATGACTTATTCAAATAACTTTCAATTCAAATGAGAATTAGGAAACTATTTTACAAATATAAATCCTTAAATTTCAGAAATCGATAGACTAAATATTTCATTCAATACTATTTATACATTGTATGGCAAAGAATGAGTATTTTATTCGAAATAAACAACACGTTTGAATAACATGTGTATAACGAAAATAATTTTTCGCTATATAAATAAGCGTAAGACATAAGAATTTTATAATAATATCCTACGGATGAAGATTTATTTTATAAATTTTTCGTATTCCCAATGGGAGTAAAAATAAACGATAATCTTTTAAACTTACGCGTCAAATCATCTGATAATGCCCACAACAACAAAAATATGTCGAAAACTTTGCATTGATTTTATTTCCATACCCATGATGAAACGATAAGTGCCAATTTATAAATAAAGAATTTTAATTGTCTTCGACTATGCAAACATGCAATTGATTAACGATGAGAGAATGAAGAAGGCTGATTGACAATGTGCGCACGTTCAGCTAATTTTGAATATGGTGCAACGGTTTGGAACAGTCTATTGAGATGTTTAAACATTTTGTATCTTTACATACAAAATTAATAGTATGATACATATTATTTGACACCTCGTCTTGCTTACGTACATTGAGTAAATTTGCCTTTAAAAAGACAGCATTTGTCACAGTATTTTGGTACATTTACATTAAAATTCAACAGTGTACAATAAAACACATGAAAAATACTATCGCAGTACTGAATTTATTACATATTTTTAATTAGAACTTGTTAGCCTTACAATTTATATGATAAATCTTATCGTTTTAGCAACGATAAAATAAATTTATTAATAATAATTACACAATTAAGATATAACGTTCTTATTTTATTTATCTTTCATGCTAAAGAGTCTGAATTATATTAGCTAATTTTATAATATTTAGGTTTCCAATGTAGAAATATATTTTATAAATTCAGAAATCGTAATTTATACAATCATAGATATTTAGAAAGATGGGCGTTTACTTAGTATACTTATTTTAAATTATTCATTATACTGATTTCAAATAGTAAAGTCATACAAGCTAGTCAAACTTTTCCTTAAATATCCTTATGAATTCTTATAATGTAAACAATAAAAAGTATACATTAACTATTAATTACTTTATCAGAAAGTATACTTTATCACAGTATCAGCATATAATTTATTTAATTTAAGCTTCAATAGTAAAAAAAAAAAAAAAACGCTGACGATTTAAATTTTTCGTACGTAAATATAATTTCTATGTAAATAATATACTAAATCTATAAGTATTTTATACTTATAATACCTAATGTTCGCAATATCTGTAAAATTGTAAATTAAAAAAAAATATATTTATACATATGTACATTTAAAATTGAATGATGACATTTGATTGAAAAATATCCTGCATTATCATAAATCAAAAACAGTTTTTCGACATAATAAAATGTTCGGCATCATTACATATATAATAGGGATTATGTAGACTTTGCTGGTTAAGGTCGAAATGTTTAAAGCAAAAATAAATTGAAATTTTTACTAATCGGGTTACGCATACAGCTAATTAAATACTGTAGCACGTTAGGCAGCATTCTGATAAAAACAATTCAAATAATTAATACGGGAAATAGCGGGATATTTCATTAATGTACGATCCAACTATATTTCCAATTATAAGGAAAGCCAGAAATAATGACGTGGGAAAACATTTTTCGACAATTTAAGTGAAAATAAAAATAACAATAACAATTGAATTTTGTTAAAGTTGAATATTTAAATAGGATTATTATGTAATTATTTGGTGTTTGCAGATTCTAAAAAGGTTCATTTCTTATCAAATTTTCAGCACTTAAATCAGCGCGTTAAACGAGAGAGGCTAACCCTATGTACGAATAATGATAATATCAGAACGAAGAGTCACACCTCTGCCTGATTTATGATAACGCTTTTAAAAAATGCTTCCCGCAGGTGCCTAAAAAAGGTGTCACTCGTCCAAGTATGAGTTTCACCTTTTTTTTGCAGCAAATAAGACAGGGTCAATTTAAACAACCTTGCCTACCAGAAATTCGGGAATCCGACCCCAAATGCAAAGCTAAGTACGCTCGTATTACTTATCTTTCGAACAATTACTTACTCCAGCATTCTAATTCCTTTAAAAATACATAAAAAAAAAGACTGTTATTAATATATTGTATTAATATATTAATACATTTCAACAAAAGCAAAAGCTTGCGTTAATAATATTCTTTCATTCCGGTTTTCATAATAACAACCATTAGCACTGTTGTTCAAATTGCTTGAAGCCGTATTTCATAAAGACTAATTATCTACTGAACAATCAGATTTTTTTTCACAACCTAAACAAATAAATTTTTATTTCTACGATCCATGTGCCTTCAAAACCTTATTGATTAAATCACTTATAATTACCGATATATATGTATATAACTCAGTGTGAATTTTGGCTTTGGCTTAAGAAATTTATTTGATTTATAATCAATAATAGCGCAAATAATCTTTATTTCGTTGCTTAACTATGAGATTTTTATATCTCAATAAAATGTGGTACATTGAAGATACATCAATAAATATTTTATTACAAATATAAGAAGAATTTCATTTATTTACAATTTTGTTTACACACATTTGGCACTTTAATTCTATATTTTTACAAAATTTATATAAACTTCCACTTTCAATTATCAAAAAAATAATATTATTTAATTTATTAAAGATAATTGAATGAAATTATTAAATATCGCAACAGTTCGATAAACTGTCGAATTAATATTGAATATTGAATATATTATGTAAACAAAGAGGCACTGCCCAATCACAAGACAGACGAACTTTCCTCGTGCAAATATTTATTGCATTTACTAATCCAGGTGGGAAAGTACTTATTGTAAGATTTATTGATCTCAATTGGAATATGAACTAGTTCGATTAATAGTCTTTATCCGATTATCCCGCTAATTTCATAATTATTCTTTTTCTTCACATATCTCGCTCTTAAAGATACATATCTCAATTGCTAAGATTTGTCTTAGAGTATTAAAATATTTAATATTAAAAATTCGCATAAATAGTCGAACAAAATTTTATCCAAAATTTTTTTTAAGCCAAAGTCAATGCACATACAAGCAGGTTGGTGCATGTGGAGGGCAAAAGACTTCCTAACAAAAAAAGAATTTTCTAACCAGTAATTTGTGTAGTTGCGATTAACAATAAATAATCCATATAAATTACTCGAATCACTCGAACGATCTATTGATAATTTTTATTTTATCTCAAAAAATTATTTTCATAATTACCAAATTGTTATTATTTAATAAATAATTATTAATTATGCTTTATATACTGCCCTATGATCGGTGTATATTAGGTGCTTATTTAACTAAATGTATATGAGAAAACATTTAATGATATCTATTTTATATTTGGTTCGTAATATTTTCAAATTTATATATGTAACTCAATTATTATAATTTAAGAATACTGTACTATTTAAATTCAACAAAATATTAAAAAAAATATGAATACTTCTTTAATAGAAAATATTTCATATAATTTGTTATTATGTGCAAAAAAAATTTTCTTATTCAATAAAAATCTCGACATCGAATGTCGTGCTCCAACAAATTTTCATAGACAAAATTCTTTCAAAAAATTCTTTACAAAATTTCAGACTATTAAAAAATCACACTAATATTTGTATGAATAATAATATTATATAAAAGTATTTATACAACTATTTATACATTTCTAATTATTTGCACAAACTGTTTATAGAAATATATATGATTTTTATGCATTTTATAAATATTATTAATATTATGATTATGTTAATCAACGAGTATCATAATATGTATTCAAAACAATTTCATGATTAATGAAAATATATAAATTGATTAATGAAAATTTATAAAATACGTTATGTTCTCGTCTTGATTAAAGTTTTACAGGCAGCTTAATTTAATTTAATTTTAATGTAATTTGAACTCTATTAATCTTGTTATCCGATTAATTCTTGATAATTACATCTTTATTTCTTTGTATTAATGATTCGCCAATTTGAACATTAAATCATGAAGTTTTGACATCTTTTAATGGTTTCAACGAATAAACGATGCATCTATGGTAATGTGATGCATATATAGAAATTGAAGAAAATTTTAATGGAAATCATTTTAGTCGAGATCATACATTTTGTTTAATACAGAAACACATATACTTGTGTAAGCTCGCACAATGTAAACATCAACACATGCGTCTATACATGAAAAAACTTTGTCCTTATTTTGGTTGTATGCAAATATTAATTACATTACATTGGTGAAAAAATGTTGAATAAATTACAATTCATATAATCGATTCTGTAATTAAACAAAATTTTGTACTGCTAGTGAAAGTAAAATACCAGAGAGTAAAGACAGCAAATGAAATACAAACTCAAAACGCACTTTCGTACGTGCCTCTATTAATATTCCGTAAAGCCGCTACAGATTTTTTATAAAATAATTTTCAGTGTTAGACGAGGCTCAATGGATGCAATTATATATGAAAACTCATCGTAAAATATTACAAATTAATTATTATTATTTTTACAGTGATAATAATGATGATTTTATTGAATTTTACAAATGGATAGCAGACATTATGTTTCTAATTATTTCATAACTTTAATTTAACACTCTATTGAAAAACTAAAAACTGTGTGAGCAAAAACGAAAAATTAATATCTTTCAAGGCTCTAATAAGTCAAAGCACAATACGTATTAATAATAAAACTAACGAACGAAAATGCAAATATTTTATTAAAAGCAATGGAGTGAAACAACATTAGCCAAATTTCAATCTAGAAATTGCACTCCACGTAAATGCCATGGACTAATGTAGTAGTAGTATCGAAAAAGGAAAAAAATCGACAGCGGATACACCCGTTGTTAGTGCATTGGCTTACCTAAATTAATCAGCCCCGGTGACCTAATCCATATGAGCGAACAGTGCATAAAAATATAGATTGATATCGTTAATTGTACGGCGACTTCTCGTAATTCGAAAGTAATACCGAGCGTTGAAGTGTACAGAGGCGTGGAGAAATAATGTTAGGAGGCTCGATCGAGCGTAACTTAATCTCGCCACCTGATCAGCGAGGCATCGGATCGATAGTCCTCTCTCTATCGCCAGCCACTCGTATTTCTCTTTTATCTCGCAATCAGCGAGCGTGCCCATCACTCGCAGTAACGCGCGGACTTTGCTCCCTATTGTCGTTGCAAATCCTGCATGGAACCTGCCCATTGAGCCCACGATCGCAACTTTCTAACGTTCGGCCGAAAGGGAGAGTTGGCTATGCGTGGGCTGCGCGCTAGAAAAGCCGCTGTTTATGCAATTATAATTACAATTGAGCTGTGCTCATGTATTCGAGGGTAAGTAGTCGAATATCAATGGAATACGAGGATGAAGCGGTAAGGTATTGTTGTGTAATTAGCATTAAAGGACTATCGTACCTTACTTTAAGGATTTGAAGAAATGAAAGAGGAAATTTCCTATCTCGACATTAGTGCATATTGTGCGAGAAAAAACTTTACAAGTTCAAGTAGAATTACATTTATCTGAACAAAGTAAAAGTATCACTTGGCTTACAAAATTCTTCACTTCCCATTGAATATGTGAAATATTTATATACTCTAATCATATATTTATATTAATTTATCTGTAATTTAAAAGAATCCGAGGATTAAATTTTGCTAAACATGCCGATGGTAGCCTATATACACTTGTTTCTATAAATCTATTACGTGACATTGCGAGCTACGTTACTTTGCAGTCTCGGTGAACGCAGGGATAATTGGAATTTACGATATTCAAACTAGACTCGCGCGTACATATTTTAATGGACATGCAATAATGTAACTTCGTATCGAAATCGGACTTTCAATTTATATGAACGAGTGCCTAAGACACATCACAACTAACTTGAGCGCCAACGAATATCACTATTTTCCCCCCTCGCAGCGGACGAATGAAACCAGCTGGATTACATAAAATGAGCTCCTGCTCGGCCAAAATCTCTCCCCTATCTACGTAATAAGCTGAAAGCTACGTCCGTAGGAAAAAGCAAACAAAGGATACAAGTCTGCGCGTTATAAGGTTCTTGCATAAGCCAGGAGAAGTTTATGCACTTCGCGGGGTTCAATGACACTCGCGACTCTACCGTGAAAGCGTGAGACTGACGTGGAGTATAACCACTTTCGCGACAGGACGCATGGGTGGACCGTCGCTTACAAGTTTTTCCGGTTTGCCCTACTTGTGCCAAGTTTTCGAATTCTTTTTAACTTTGGCCCTCGGCACCTGTAAGCGAGGGGTTTGCTCGGAATTTTCATGGGGTTGTCCTGACTTCTATTCTTACTTCAAGGCGGCAAGTGAACTGACTTGGCTCGTCTTCAAAACTTACCCAACTCTCGCTTCACTTAAGCCAATCATAAAAGCATAGATAATACGCGCACATTAAGATGTAAATATAAAGAGTGCTACGTGTATTAGCCGTACTAAGCGTAGATTTCACGTTTATTTTCAAATGCATTTATCCTATAAAGGTCGTACTTAAATTTTTTACTTAAATCATGCACGATTTTTCTATATTTATGTAAAAGTCACCATATTAATGAATTATAGTGCATAATTTATGACGATTATTCGCCATTAGGAATCTATTATTGTTACTCAAACTTATCACGCTTACTTTCCTTGCAAGCAGAATATGTAAATTACGTAGATAACTGTATAATGCCTGTAGATAATAGGAAAATAAGAATCTAGTTAAGAAAATTATTTCCCAAGACATAAGTGTTATTCATAATAGTTATTCGTAATAGAGAGTAAAAAAAGTTGGTAAAATAGGTAATTTTTTAATAAAAGACTCGATTCTCTCATTATAAAATTTAAGGAGGATTGCTATTTCCGTATAAAATGTTTCCGATATTGTCAATTTTTGTTTGCGGTCAAGATTCTCATTGATAAACGTATTAGATAGAACATGAGAATGAAACATTCGCGATATAGTTTCTGGAAGAAGGAAAGTCACGTTACACGAGCAACAATGAAAGAAAAAGCGACCAAAGTCCACGAAGTTTAAAAAAATATATATCCTTATAGCCGACAATGAACGAATAAAAAAAGTTGAAATCGCCGATTATTACTCCTGAGAAATTTTCGTGATACATAAGTAAAAGTACGGAGAGAAAAATATGATTTTAACATTATAGGAGAAGCAATGTTATAAGAGATAAAGTCAGGTCGACACGTAATACGAACTACTATTCTTATGCGGCATATTTTGTAATCGTCGATAGAATTATAGAAATAGTTTAAAAATCCATAGTTTTTTGCGTTGCAATATTCATATGTAACTACATGTACGTAATATTGGCATACAATTCATGTCTCTGAACGAAATGCATGATGTACATACAATGCACACTAGTGTGCAATAGTTTAAATTTATAGCATTCAAATATACTTGCTATAAGTTTCACGATTTCATTATAATTCTTGTGGAGACATTGAGACGAAGCAGACAACGTAAGAGCGCACACTTGCATCTATACATTTTTGATTATATAAACATTGTTTACGATTTAAGAGCCTAAGCAAAACAATGTATCGATAGTGCATAGAGAGAAATTGCAGTGTCAGAATACATCATCCATAATTTGTGTTCGTAAAAAATTTTTATGAACATACGAATCTGTTAAATATGAATAGCTTGACAATAAAAATTGTACCATTTGTGATAAATGTGAAATTGACGGCAATCACTATTCGTTATGCTTTTCAACCCGACGCTTTTCTTGAAATACGTCGAAAACTTGAAAATAAAAATTCGCATTTTAACTATTTTTGCAATTTCACTGGAGCAAATTTCACCTGCAGCCGTATATACAGATTTTAATAAATAACAATCGCAATAATGTACGATTAAAATTATGCGAAAGATAATTATAGCGCTCGGATGTGAATAACCTACCGCGTTCGCTTCATAAAGTCGGAGTTCGTTTGAAAGTTAAAAAATTTTTTCACATATAAGTCCTTAATATTCCAAATTAAAAACATATTTCTTGCGCACAGTCGATAATTATAATTTTACTTTCCGATATATGACAAGTGATAATTTCACTGCTTTATAATATATATTTCTCTCAATTTATCTCAAAGCTTATTGCAAAAGAAACACAAATCCAATGATGATGACGATGATGATTCTTATAGAGCCGTCGCTTGTCAGTGACACGGCCCTTATCGGATACAGAGCATTTCTTATTAATTTAATATACCAAAAACATAGGCTCGCGCGCTACAAAGATACAATCCAATAAAAGAGACTCTGGAAGCTCGTTCGGTGCAATTTTACTATGGCAACACTCCAGTTTATCCTTCGGGCAAATACGGCAATGTAAAGCCGTCGACCCGCTAAGGCTCGAGCACCTTATCTCGACAGCCTCAGGTTCTCGTAGACGATAAACTCTCGCGCAAATCGTAACGCAATTGCTCTCGTTCCGCTGCCGGTTGACATTCGCTGGCACCGGCTGGCTGCCCCCTCGCCACCCCATTCCGCCAAATCCCCATCCCCGTTTCCCCCTCATCCCGCCGCCTAGCCAGGCTACGGAGTGAAAACTGGCCCAATCCGGGTCAGGCGCCTCATCGAGATCGGCGGCCTCCGCAGATCTCTCGCGCCTATCCGCGAAACGAGACCATCGACCCGCCTCCCCCGCCCCGCGGAGAAAGTCATCGGCGGCTTATCTCCCCGACGACTTTCCTTTACGCCCGCCACCCACTTCGGCCTTTCTCGCGAGTCCTTGTTTACGACGCGGGAGCCTTACGGCCTCTCCTGTCTCTCCGACGGCTTTCTTTATTGAGAAACGCTGCAAGTTAGAAGTCGAGGAGGCGGGGGCCGGGACCGATTCGGGTCGGGTCGCAGCCACCGCCGTCGTCCCGATCGCGCCCGGGAAATTAAGAGACGCCGTCGTGGAAAGTTAGCGCGGCTCCTGGGAGGATTTCTAGCTTGCGATCGATCCCGGCGTCGTCTCACTTCCGTTGGCCAGTCACCGCTGCACAATATTGCACAATGCGTAAGTGCAATCGAGCTTTCGTCGCTCGTCACCTTACAATATCCAACGAGGTGAACATTCCGATAATTGCGCCGATGCCAGTCGATCATCGACCTCGTCCATTCGTGTCAATGCCTATCCAGCGATTATTTATTAACACTTCTCGTTGCTTTACGGCAACAATATCAATTCGCGTATTAAGGCTAAAATCTTTAGAAAACTTGGAGCACCAATATTTTTAAATATGCCACTTGCCTCGTTTTGCGCGCATTCCTTACCCCATCGCTTATACAAATGCGTTAACCTCGCGGAAAGTCGAGTAAAACGGAAAAGCGTTCCTTTATGCGCCTTATAATCATACCGCGTGCTAGTTGAGCAATTCGATATTTCTTAAATATATCAGTTTCAGGGCTTCCCTTTCTATACCACTCTCACTTTTCCCTCCTAGAACAGTCGACATACACTGCATCATCCAATCACGTATTATTTAGCTGAGGCCAAGAGAAAATACCACAACAATGAAGTCGTCAAAATTTTTTGTTCATTAATCAAGAAATTACTTTTACTCTTCGTCCATGCAAGATTTCTAATTGTGAAACTGTCTGAATCATCTGCATTGCAGTAGCCCCTTGACCTCTTCTATGAGATTTAAAATTTATCGGTAATATCTCTCTCTCTCTCTCTCTCTCTCTCTCTCTCTCTATCTCTCTCTATCTCTCTCTATCTCTCTATCTCTCTTCTTACATCTCGCGACTTAACGATATATCCGTGAAATCTTCTAAATAAATTACTCTTCGTAATACATAAATTATATTTAATAATTCAATATACCTTCACTGCCGTAAAATTAAATATTTTCGTTTTGTTTTCAAAGAACTTTTACTTTTGGGCTCACCTACTTTCTAAACTAACCTCTCACGAACTCAGACTAGTAATTTGCAAATTTTTAAATTAAATACACGAAACCTATCAATGTTTTTAAGCAAATGAAAAGATGCATTAAACTAATTTTACATTTCACATACTTTATAAGCCAACTTATATAAATATTTTTATGTTTTCTTGACCCTCTTTGGAACTTTCACAATTGGGCTTAATTCCATTTCTGTTAAAGTTATATTAAAAAGTCAATACAAATTGAATTCTGCAATCATATTTAAGGCATTTATTTTAAAACGATGATTATTTCGACAAATGCGCTTCTCTGCATTTTTACAAAACTCTTTCTAAATGATCATGAACCATATTAAGAAATACGTTCAAGTGCACTGGTTGCAGAGAAAAGGGATGTAAAAGAACTTAAAACGCTCGATTCAAACCAATGGTATACTCATGGTCTAAATTATTTTTTAAATTTTCTATTCATAATAACGAAATAATAACTCGAATTTCAAAGATAACTAATTTTTATTAATTTTTGTGCAAAAATGATGTAGGTTCATAAATCATCGTCGTCCACATTTGTGTTTATGTTTTTTCAAAATGCATTCTATTCTGGAGAAGCCTTCTTTAAACAAAACAAAAAAAAATCCTTTATAATGTACGCCCATCTGCATATCAAAAAACATAAATTTACTGCATACAAATTGCATGTTATGTTGACTGCTGAGAATTAACGATAATAAAAGATGTAAATACTTTCTAAACTATGATTTTTTTTTTTACTACTGATTTATTTTGACCCCTAAAGTCTTATAAAGTCGATGGAAATAACAAGCGTCAAATAGTTTTTTCCTTTTATCTAATAGAAACTGAAACCATGGAGATTCTATTTAAGATTTTTCCAGTTTTCTAAATCATTCAAGAAATTGAACGATAAAATGAGATATTCTATTAATTGACGATTTTCAAATTACTTCATTGCTTCTTTGGATACTTGTTCTTATCAGGATGGCTTCGGTTATTTAGAAATTATCTATAAAATATATACTCAGCGTAGTAGATAAAAAAACTCTGCTAACAATACGAGTAAATTTACAGTGGTGTTTACCTTTGTACCGTTGGATTATTAAAGACGATGTAAAAATGAAATAAATAGAAAGTTTCGTCTCATTGAGTCTTTCCAAGGTATTCTAGAACGGTTGTAAAAGACGTATACTATAACTTGACTCGTAGCTCTTGTTCTTTCACTCATTTTCTTTATGTATGCAAAATTATAAAGTACATAGAGGGGAAAAAGGACTGAATATTTTATTGAGTGAAATAAATTTAAAATTTTTTGTCTCGTAAAAAGTATTTACGCATACATTGTAAGCATAAGTAAATAAAGATTTGAAAAGTTGATTATTCAGAATCCTGTTTACAAATGATAATGTAACTGCTTTAATGATAAAATGTATTATAATAATAGAAATTTATAACTAGCTAACTATAATTGATTCTAGTTATCTAGTAATTATAGTAATTATCTAATGCATTATAGGTAATATATACATACATAGGCATACGTATATGTATAGCATACATTCTCCCTATAAATAATATTTCATTATTAACCAATGATTAATTTTTATGTCCATAACTCCAATACATCGATAATATTTATTATTCTGAAAAATTGGTTTTCTAAAAATTAATACATCTGTCAATTAGACAGACGGTGGAGTTAAAATTCAATTAATATTTGTTATAGATTTTTAGTATTTTAATGTAAAAATAGCGAGCTTATAATTCTAGTCACGGCATTAAGCTACGAAAACCATAATTCACACGGATTTTACAAACGCAGGTGTATATTTATTTGATGACACTTAATATTAAAACGGTAATATAATCTCGACGAGATATACGACCAATTGGGCAGAGTAGTTAAGCCAATATCACGAATACCCACATTTGGCTCAAACTTCTTTGGATAATATAATAGGAATAATTAAAAAGAAAAAAGTAAAGAAGAAAAAAATTTGTAACGATAAATTGAGACTACAAGGTCACGCCGAAACCCAACGAATCACTCCTAATGTCTCGGAGAAGCGGTATAAAATGAAAAAGAGAGAGAGAGAGAGAGAGAGAGAGAGAGAGAGAGAGAAAATGAATTTAATAGATGATAATTAAATGAGTCAGATTCAAAGATTCCTAGCTTCCTCCGATAATCGGCTAGAATGTTTGGCCGAGGTTATTTCAAAGAAGAAAAAATGAGCCCGGAGCAGACTCCCCGATCGCTCAACGCCCGAAGGACGCATTACGTGGGCGTGCAGACCGAAAACGATGAACGTCTGCGCCTGTTTATTAGACGGCGCGCGTGGCAACCGAGAAAGTGCAAATGTCAATGGCGACTAAAAATAGGCCTTTCGCCGGTGCTGCGCAGCACAATGAGCAACGCTGAAATCCGTCTGGTGATTTTTTTTTTATTCCACTCGACGGACTGCCCACCGGCTCCACTGAGCTTTTCGGATTCGCACGGGGATTAAGTTTGACCGTTTGACTGATGGAAAATTTCTGCAGAATACCCTCGGTCCATGGATGAGGCGATCGAGTGAGATTTTGACGCGCGACGTTGAATTTGCTTTGCAGAGACCGAGGATGAAGTGGTGCTAGCAGCGCTGATAGAACAACTCAGCCAGATGATGTATCTATAAATTTAGAAAGTCATATATCTTGTCGAAGCCATCTCGAGAATAATATAGCGCGAGCTTCTATCCCTCTTTATCCCATACTCTTCATTATTCCATTGCTAATATTTGTGAGTTTGATCGATTGGTGTAATATTCAGCTTAATATCGGACGAGCCTAAGCATTGCACTCAACTAGACTTCGATTAAATTATGGAATGACATTGTCCATGCTACTTTCCTGGACTTTCACTATTTTATCTCGACGGTCTGATATAAACAATAATGAGCGGTAATTCTTAGGCGTCTTACTGCACTCTCCGTTACTGCAGTTTTTATTCTAATTTCACTGATTTTTATCAAATTTCAGCGACACGTCCCATATAATGAATAACTGACGAACGATAAAACGAGGCACGAAACGAAGTTATTGTAATAATAATAACAAGGTGTAAGAGCACCAAAGGATATGCACAATCCATGATAATTATACATTAAATAATTTAGAAAATTGCTTAAATTCTAATTAATTAGGCTGTTTGAATAGAGAGAGAGAGAGAGAGAGAGAGAGAGAGACAACGAGAGAGAGAGAGAGAGAGAGAGAGAGAGAAATTAAAAGAAAAAGATTCATCGTACAGTATTTGAAAATTATGCAAATCATATGAAGCATGTGATGTAAAGTTATAGATAAATGTTTATCTAAATAAATGAAACCTTTACGACGATCTTTATCACTGAACCTACAAATTTATAATAATGACATTTATTTAATCGAATAAATTTTCAAGTACTAGCGAGTAATTTTTCTTCCAAATTATCTTTCCGTCCGTAACTTCTAAATTAATTTATTAAGTAAACTATGTCAATGCTAAAAACATTTGATTTACCAAATACGACCCATTAGTATGTATTGAAACGATGCTAGAATACTACTAGAGCAAACTCTGACAAATTAATCGCAATATCCTTGCGCTAATCAAGAGTAAAATACTCGTAATACAATGCGAAGGAAACGGAAAAAGCATTGACGAGGAAAAATAACGGACAAGGCGTCACGCATCATGACGTAGAAAGCATGAAGGCTCGTATCTCACATCGTCGCGTGACACGCAACTTCTATCTGTCTCTCTTTCTCCCTTGGCTTTTACCGGTTCGCACCATCGTGGCCTTGAAACGGATTCCCCCGTGTAAAATCCATGCGCCATCCTACATCTCCCACCCCTTGCCACTTTTGCCCCCCCCCCCTCGCGCTTCCACCTCTTGCTACGTTCTCCTTTTTCGAGCTCTTTGCCTTCGAGACAACACCAGTAGAAATTCTATTTAGGCCGGTGTATTGCTTCTTGCCACGCTCAAAATATTCTCTGTCGCAATCAAATGATGTCAATGAGACGTAGCATTACCCACATTCAAATTGGCACTTTCAATACTCTTGACAATCATACTCCGATACTCCAAGTGCTACGAAATGTATTTAAAAAAAAAAACTATTGATTTCAATTCAAGTATTATCGATCGCAATAATAATATTAGGGCAATTATCTTTTACAAGTGGCGATCTATCGTGCGTTGTCCTCCTCAAATAAACAAGTTGCACTGCTGTGCGTAAAAAAGACTGCCTCCTCTCCTAAATTCACTAGCCAATTTATACTTTACGAACGCCACTTGAACTCTACGTTTAAAACGCGCCTATGCTAATTTCATAAAACGGAGATGAATCGAATGTAGAAAAAAGTAAAGAAATTAATTGGAACTCTTACGTTAAAGCCTATATAAGTGGAGTAAATTAACCTTTCGACTAATTGCTCAAGTACGATTATTAACTATCGCAAGTGCGAACCAACTATTACGACTGGCTTTACGCAGCGCTCCATATGTTAATGAGCTAATATCTTTCATAATTTTTTCTCGTTTCCCCTCCCCCTTGTTTTCTTTTCTTTTCTTTTCTTTTGTTTTTTTGTTTGTTTTCTTTTTTTTTTTTTTTTTTGTTTTTTTTTTTTTGTTTTTGTTTCTGTTTTTGCTAGATGGCCACTCGACAAGGTGAATGAATTATCCCGATGGCGCGCCAACTCGCTGGCACAATTAATTATCAGTCAAGAGTAAAAGCTCTCTTGCATCGCGCCCCAGCGCAAAGTCAATTACCTCCTGCGCCGTCGCATATAACGGCGTGCCAAATATTTTCTAAACCCAGTGTCGCTGCATTAAAAGCCCAATCCTCGGCTTCGTTACGGCCATCTATCGGACGGCCCAAACTCTCGTAGCGACATTAATAAAGCGCCAAGCTTGGAGCTTGGAGGAGCCTTGAGCTCGGTGAATTATTAGGGCAACAAAAGTCGCTGGAGTGCGCGTTTACGCCGTTCCTTTTAATTGGAATGGCGAATGGGACGTACGCGGCTACGGCTAGACATTAGATTATCGGCACGAGGAGCGTGTAGCCCGATCGTGCGATTTAAGTTTCGAGTGGCTAGTGAGGGCTCGTTTGCTTTTCTGAATTCAGATGCTGGAAGGGGAATACGAAGTCTGAGGAATTTCAGGCCATCGGCAATGCTTTGAAAATCATCGATTATGAATTTTATGGACATTTGACTTTATGCGTGGGCTTTCGATATATTGACGATTCATTCATGAAACATTTATGAAACGCCGTGGATTACGTGGCATTAATATTAAAATATATAGCAGAGGGTAAAGTGACGGTAGTACTTTTCCTTGAGCACTTGTCAAGTCTGCGTCATAAAAGGAATAATTAAACGCTCTTAATCATTATTTGTTTCACAGCAATTAAATTAGGTGTCTTACTAATCGTACAGCGATGGCTTTTTAAACTTTCAATGGAACGATATTTTTCTATATTTAATCACCCAACTATGATATCATGATAATTTCATTTAATTATAACAAAATTATAAATTATCCAATAAATACAAACTAAGTCTTTCAATTTTATATTATTTAGAGTGAGAGAGTGAGAGGGGAAAGGAGGTATAGAGCTTGATATCGATTATGGAAGAACTTTTACATTTTTTTATCTCGACTTTTAACGATCAATCATTCGAAATGTGATCTTGAACGAAACAACGATTAGCCAATTAATTTTGATTTAATTGACCTTCTATCATACCATTTTATCCGAAATTCTAAAACCAATTGTCTTGGGAAGTGAAATAACTAGTATGTGTTTTTGATTTTTGTTATTTGTTTTAGAGCCTGGTTGTCTCAATGTCTTTAGATTTTCTTCAAAGGTAATTTTTATGATGCAAGATTTTTAAATCGAGCGAAGACTATAGCATTCGTTTGTTAACAATGTAACAAATCTAGTATATTTTCAAAATAGTCTAAAAGTCATTTAAAGATTGCCTCGGTATTAATTCTAAACGAAATATAGTTTACCTTAAAACTGAGGGCTTCGATAATTTCAAACATTATTCTTAGAGTCTTTCATCTTAGCTTTTAGATTTAATTCTATTTTAACAATTAATTTAAAAAGAATAACTTCATTTGAACATTTATTTAGCTATTGATTTGGAATAATTGCTTTGGGTAAATAAGAATAATTTATTGAAATTAAAATCTTTTTCAATTCAATCTTTTATAATATTAATAAAATATTGATGAAAAACTATTTGCTTGAAATTTTATTCATTTATTTCTATTACTACTATATTTAAGATTTACTCGACTCAATGCAATGCTCGATGGTCATAATGAGAGATGGAGAAAAATGTCCCCCGACAGTAGCCACTTAAATATTTAAATACAAACAAGCGTTTATAAAAATAATAGCATTTCGGGATGAAAGTAGCGATTTCACGATGGCCGAGCAGAAGGTGACTAACGTTTTACACATTTATGTTTTACACGTAATGTAAGGCGCGTGTGTTTGAAGAAGGACGGGCTGATCCCCGAGTGTTTGTTGAACTCGAGTCGTCGACTCTTTCGGACATTACGAAGTTTCGAGTCTTCGAGACAAATCATACGATTAATCTGCGCGACACGCTTCCATAATGCATAAAATGGCCTATGCAACGCATCTGAGACTATGTGGCCGTAAAAATGCATACGTATGAGTTAAAAATTGCTGGATAACTCGACGGGAATCCGGCGAGATGTATCAAACGTTTTCCTGACATTTGCATTCTTAATTTCTTACAGCAACATTCTATTACTCGTTGGTGCTTGTTAACTGTGTTGTAATGACTGATAATCGTGGTGTAATAAAGTATTACGGCCGTTGAAATAGTGTATATACATTAAGCAAGTCACTAATTACGTAGAGGCGGTAAGGTACTAATTTATTAATTCTACTCTTATAAGCACTTAATGCTTAAAATAAATAAATAAGAGCCTATTTGATATTGATTGAAATGTTTAATAAAGTATGCTTATAAAAGATGAGAAATAGAAAAGCAAACCATTAAGCATTAAGCAAGCATAACTTAGACGTCAGGGCAGTGACAGACTCATCGTTAAATATTAATCTCAACTCTCAAGTCCAATAAACTACAAATACGCGCAACCAGTTGGATACCTAACGAAATGCATATACCCACAGGGACGAGGGAACTCAGTAACGAGCATTAATCGCGTAGACGGCCAAGTCGAGCATCAATTACTATCAATCTGTAGCGAGAAAAAAGGAAGAACGAGCAGCCAATGAAACGTCAACGAGCGTGAGAGACGAATACGGTGTAACGAGTCCCACCCGAAAATGACGAGCGATGAAGTGAGGATATCCCATCCATCCAAGGTACGAATAACTCTAACTAACCTACTTTAACGCGAGTTCCTGTATTCCAAAATTGATTGAGCTATTTTAATTTAAGAATCGGACTGTGCTTTAAAAATTTATGGAAAAATGTGGCCCGTCAAAAACATACTGCTAGTAATTATTATACAAAAGATGCCGGAGCTAAAAGATTTTTTAAATATGCTCTTTCATTATCAGAGAAATCCGTTATACTATACGTCTTTTTCTTTAATTCAATTGTTTATGTACAGACGTATGTTATTGGTTGCTTATTTTGTTATATCTGTATGCCAATAGGAAAAAAATAATTGAAACTAATTATGTATCGCGTTATTATGAATAAACGAAAGAATCAATTATTTTATTATATTGGATTTTATTAATTTGTCAAATCAAATTGTAGCCATGATAGATTTACTTTATTCATTATTATTCTTGACATTGAGGTAAGTGAATGAAATATCGGTAAGTAAATATGAATATAAATAAATTATACGATACCTTGATATTTTATCTTTATTGGATATAATTATTCCGTAATTAAAAAATATTAACCAACGATGTATTTTCACGTACAATATTCTTAACATTCTTATCAAATTCGTTTGATTTACAATAATTTAAAGTCTAAACTTACAAATTGATACACATGAACTAGTGCCAAACTAGAAAATGAATATAAATGGGTATGAAAAAAATATTTTTCTATATATCATCCAACTAATTCAAATACAATTTTTTAAATACTATAGATTTATTGAATTAAAGTGTCGTAGTTATAGTTTCAATTTAACTCACAAGTAACTTATTAACACTCGACGTTAAATTTGTTTTTTATAGGAAACTCCGAATGTATTATGCATAAATATTGAACACAATTTTAAAAAATACATATATATATATATATTACATATACATAATGATTGTATTTGTGCAAAATTTTAGTTTTACTATATCTAAAATATAGTAAGAAAATTTTGATTAACAAAATTACAATTTCTTTTTAGTTGCCCCATCAATTTATTGCTCTTATAAGATTTATATAATAAGAATTTTTCGTAACACAGTTCGTAGCTACAGTTCAGATATAAAAATTTATTCTAATAATAAACTGAAAATAAAGATTGTTTTATAAGAATCTTTAAAATACACTAATAGAAAATATAGAAAATAAGTTGTTTGATACAAATTAGTATACATTTATTAGATTAAATAATTAATAAGCTTCATTGATTAAATTACGATGTCAAAAATTTCCTATACTACTGTCCAACAAGTATTCGGATTTTAATTCCGATTTAAGAACAAGGACATCGTCTTTAAGCTCAAGTTTCTGTCAATAACTTTCATAGGAATTCAGACAAAAACTTGATTAAGTTATTCAACAGCACAATTTACAAATGATACATACACGAGATAAATAACATAAGTATTTTTGAAAAATCAAATGATATACACGTATTTAATACTAAGATCATTAATAATAAAATATTATTTAACTGTTAACAATTGGTTTTTAACAATTATATAATTCTTATATATATATATGTGTGTGTGTGTGTGTGTGTGTGTGTGTGTGTGTGTGTGTGTGTGTGTCTGTGTGTGTGTATATATATATATAAAGGAATAACATAATTGGAAATGTAGTTTGGCATATAATTAATCCTCGTCAAAAGCCTTGGTTTCAATACTTTGTTATAATAATCTTAAAATTTACTACAAGCGATTTAATTTACCTGCCATTAAAACAAAGTATATAATTTAAGAAATTATGATAAACTGTTTAAAAATAATCCATGATTTTAATTGAATGGAACAAGAGCATTCGAAAAAATTAAATTTCAACTGACGCAAATGCTAATTTACTTAAATTCAAACTGACTTTTCGACGCATTGTTTATTTATAAGCGTCGTTTCATTAAAATAGAAGGTATAATCAATGCACGACTCAGGCATCCATCAGTTAGGCTTCGAAGTTGAACCAGTGGAAAAAAAAACGCAAAATATTAAACAACAACGAAATTGCGAATAAAGCAAGTAATATACGATATTACGTTTCACATTGGTCGGATCATGGCTCTCGATTTATTATTTGCCCTTCATTCGTGGATTTTTTTTTTTACAGCGACCTCGCGCGACCCGGGACACATGATGAGTCCAGCCAGATTGATTTTGCATAGGAGGCGGAGGAGATTATGATACGGTGAACAGTCGAAGAACAAAAGAGCGGTGCTGGGGAGGCCGGGAGGAAATATCGGACGAAGCGCAAACTGCGAGAGAAACGAAGGACGCGATTACGAGTACACGAGTCTTGGAAATTTGCACGGATTAACATGTAACCGGGTTATACTGCGCGATCGCTCATAACAAAGGTCGCCAACTAGAATATGGAAGTACGCGGCTTTGCCATTTTATGCATTGTCGAAATATTCTGCTTTGGGCTATTGGTATTTCGAGCGCCGCTAGCGTCACGTGTCTAGAAAATAAGAGATATGTAGGCTAATTCCAGTGCTCCGATCAATCGCTCGTCAAGGTATTTAATGCCGCACGTTAAACGCGAACGATAAATAAATTCCTTAAAATGACTTTCAGCTCTGTAGCCGAATAATTAACAAATTTGTCAATTAATACGTTTTACCTTAATGCGTCGATACTCGAGGTATTATTAGTAATTTGTTGTGGGAAAAGTCAATTCTTTCTTCACTATAATGCTATTAGTCATTCATTGTTAATTCATTAAAATGATTGTCAATCACCTCGTTAGAGTGAGTTTCCAATCTACATTGCTACTTCTTCGAGTCGTATAAAAATTTGCCGTAATTTTTTTGATTTTCATTTCCTTAATTGGCTCTGTCGTTGCAAAATTTTTTTATTTACATCAAGAATTAGTTCAAATTTATATAATACATTGGAAATATTGAATAAAATATTAAGATTCTATTATGCATTATTTATGTCATAATTTTATATAAAAAAACTTTATGACGTTGTTGTTTAATAAAAAAAAAAAAAAATAAATAAATAAATAAATAAATAAATGAAAAAAAATAAAAAAAAATCTAGTTATTTAATTGCTACTAAATGTTATATCAATATTTTTTTTCAATTTCCAACCTATCGACTATTATTAAATTTATGTAAGAACACTGAAATCCAATATAAAAAAAAAAAAAAGAAAAGAACAGATTTCAATTAAAGTTTCTATATTTTTTATGACGTTTCATATAAAATTTGTTGCTGTAGGTGGAGCCAAATGTTTTTCATTTTCAACGTGACGTGAGAAAAGGACAAACAACGCTATTAAAAGGTATCGATAGTGTCAGGTGTAAATGTTCGATTAACCTTGAAAAGTAACTTTCGAAGGGTTTCGAGACCCTGACCATCTAAAACCACAAACTTCTTCAAATATCGATATCTGCGGTGCTCAGCCTCGACATTAATCGCAAGGTCGGAGGTTACGAGTTCGTTTTTCTGTAAAATCAAAAAACGATAAGCAAATCACGCGTGTTAATATGCAATTAATATGTAATTGTTGGCAAGATCACAGATGTATTGAACATTATCGAAGCAATATCGGCCGTTTATGCGAGCAACATAAATCGGGACTTCAAATCGACCGAAAAGTTAAAAATCGATAAAATTATTATAAGCTCATAGCTGCGAATAATGATGAACGAGCGAATCATCCACTTTTGAAAATAATTGATTGATTGAAAAATGTATTACAATGGTTAATTCTAATCTGTGAACGATGAACTGAACAATATAATTCGAGGCAAATCTTGCCTAAAAATATAAAATATATAAATGTAAAAAATTAATTATACCTTACTTACCTAACCGGGTATAATTTAAGTAAAAACCTTACGGTAAAAACCTTAGCTAATGGTTTCCTTGATTTACAATGCTGTGTAGCTAGGCTAAGTACCTAAGTAAGTATAATGCATATTGATTTTTATGCATAAAAATAAAGGCATGAAATCGATGGAGTTTCAATGTCCTCGATAATCGATTAATAAAGTTGCGTGCTGGGGCTCTGGAAAATGGGGGTGAAAGGATAAAGAAAGGGCACCGGAGATAAAAGTGTTTCATCGGCACCAGCTCACTTCCAACGACAATCGTCCGTATCCGAATGAAGCACGCCGCTCGAACATGTACGTGCCGACATCCGTACCCGTAGCAAGCGAAGCATGAAATTCGAGGCGCATGCACGCGCCAATTTCAATTCGACGCTCGATCGGATAAACGTCTGGCCAACGTCCGTCAACGTAACAATCGCCCGTAACGAGGCTCACTCGCTCCTTACCTTTAAGTAGCTCCAAGCCCGCGAGACTCGTTGTCCAACAATCGCATCTCATCGCTCGACTACATCAATCCATACGGCTCTGCGAAATCCATAATCGCTTAAAACTTCCAAGTCGTGCCGATGAGCGCCCCGGCGGTGGGGGCAGGGTGACCCTGAATTACGTAACGCGAGGCGCGAGCGAGCGGCCGAGCGATCGCAATCATATATCGACAAGGCCGCAAAGCAACGAGAAAAAGAGCGGCCCGTGGAATTCGCGCGCTCCGCGGGCGCGAATTCTCGTCTCTGTCGGGCGCCGTGCGCAAAAAAGTAACGCACGCAAAATTCAGCGAGAGCGAGAGCGCATGGACGTGGCGCTCGAGGTCGTCGCGACTTTTTCGAAAACAAACAGAAGAAAAAGAAAAGGAAAAAAGCGAGCGGGCTCATTGGGAGCGCGCGTGCCGGAAGTTCTTCTTACGTTATGTCACGGCGGGCGTTCGCGCGAGCGCGGAGCTTTGCATGTCGCTCTTTTTCTCTCGCCGATGATTTCGCTCAAGTCGAGAAGAAACGACGAGTCCGCCGCGTCCCACTCCAACGAGCCTACGCCGACTCCTCCGTGACGCAAACGGCTTCGACCGATTACCAAACGCCGCTCGCTCCCCACGAGAGATGGGGGACTACACCTCAACGCGACATTACCTCACCCGAACTCTTCTAAATATATCGATCCCCGCCACCGCCGCCACCGCCGCCACCGCCGTCGACAACCAAACCACCCATCCCCCCCCCTCCTTTTCGCCCCGTCGCCCCTTCGCCCCTTCGCCCCTTCGTCGACTTTCCCACCCATCACCCACGACTCCGAAGGGCCCATCTCCAACGTCCGAGACTTTCGCCCGACGCCGTTCCGCGGATGCGCAACGCGATTCGCTTCCGGAGGGTGGCCGCGAACTCGGCCGAAGCGACCTTGTCCTTGGCCCTGGACGCCGGTGGCTCGCCTTGGCTGCGGATCGATGCGTCGTCGGCGCTTCGTGCAGCCGCCAAGACCCTTTGTCCCGCGACTCTTCTTCGGCCCCGGAGTGCGATGAACGGCACCACTCGGTGTCGGACCTGCTGCCGAGGCTCCTACCTCCCACCCAACCCTACCTAACCCCCTTCAACTCACTCAATTGATACAATTGACTCCCATTCATATAACTATCATCGACCATCGATCGACGCTTCACGATTAATATCATCTCCCGTGATTATCAATACTTATCGTGGCTTTCGGCGAATTTCAGCTCATTTCAAGAATTTCAAGATCGGTGTGAAAACCTTGAGAATTAACGTTCGATCGATGCAGGTGTGGTGAGACGACATTGTTCGTCGTATCAATTTATAAAATGATGATATGAGAGGTTGGAGTATGACGGATGGACAATGGAAAAGATACGACCAAGCGATATCTGCTGTACCAGACGAACTTTTACGAAACCCATGAAATAAATAAATAAGCCTACGTATATTAATGCACAATGAATTTTCTCAGTACCAATATACAAACACGGAGCTATAATACATTTACCGACCATCATATATATATATATATATATATATATTAACTACCATTTATATATTGCTGCTTTTGACTATTACAAACGCTGTTTTTTCCTTTAATTATTTTTAATATATAAACTAATCGAGATAATTCGGACTTCGATATTCATCGTCAAAA
>NW_011948427.1:3288769-3317743 GCF_000503995.2 Ceratosolen solmsi marchali | reverse complement strand
TTTTTTTTTTTTTTTTTTTTATTTTTGTTTTTTTTTTTTTTTACAATGTGCCCATCTAATATCTAACCAATAAAATATTTATATAAATATTTGAATTCTAGGAAATCTATAAATATTCATGAGAAATACGAAATAAGTACGTTTAGGCCAACGACAGATGTTATCAAAATTTTGAATATCTCCTTTCATTCATTTTAACTTTTACATTAACCCTTTTTCATTGTCAATTCTTTATTCGAATTAGCCATCTCAAAAGCGAAATTCGTGTAAGAATAATATTAATTGTTTTTTAAAAACTCGCGCAGACATATTTGAATATTCTTTTATTTATTTTTTTTTTCTTTCTTTAGACTGCCATTGATACATTAATTAGTGCATTAATTTGAAAACAATATTAATATGTAAAAAGCTTTAATACAAGTCACATATCCTTATTAACAAATTCATGAATTTATGAAACATTATTTCTTTAATAGCATTAAAAAAAGGTGATTAAATTAAAATATTTTAAAATATTGAACAAAAACTTTTTTAAACCCAATGTTCTTCGGTATACCTAAATTTTAACATTCTTTTTTTAACTTTAAAAATTCGCAGAAGGCAACATAAAGCATTGGATAATTACCCTCAAAGACTAGCCAGTTCCATAAATATTAAAGTGAATAATGAAAAAACAATGTTTTGAAACTTTGGAAATAAAATTAAATCTGAAAAATTTAACACAACCGTTAATCATATAATTTCATATTATAAGCACATAAATATAATTATACTGATAAAATAATTTTTTGCGATTTTAAATTCTGAATTCTGCTAAACTTATGGTTTCATTAACTTAGCACTACAAATACAAACTAGCACTACTTAATAACTATTCATTAATCATTTAATTAGAGATAAAAAATGACCATTATTCAGCATTTACATGGCGAGGCTTAACAAGATTTTCTCTTACGCGCTCATTTTTTGCTAAATTTAAACATTTTCGATGAAGTTCACCATATGAAATTGATCAGTGCACAACAATTTTACGTTCTCTTTCGTGATTATTATTAGCAAACAACAGGACTATATGTTATTTATTATGTCCTTAAGTGTCATTATGCATTCTTTAGGTTGTGCGTTGTTTAGTCAGATCTTTGTTAATACGACTCATAGTAAATTAAGAATCGTCTGATAAAATTACTATGACATTAGTATTTATAGTATAATCATTAGTCGTTTAGAGCATTATTGTATAGAAAAAGGAGCTTTACACTACACACGGCTAACCATCTATACGTATCTCCCCGTACTTACGTTCATGTATATATATATTTGCGCGCGCGCGTGTGCGTATAACCTAAAATCTTCTCCGCACAGCTGTATAACTAATATTACCATTTGTTTCTTCTTTATATTCGCTCGTTATATTGTCGCGCGATATGTGATTGGTCACGTTTACCTGTGACATTGAGAAATCCAGGCAACGACGAACACACGCGTGCGCACATTCACGCAAATCGTAGCTCTCGTGTAAATTTGCGCGCGCGCGCGCTTATTCGTCGCAATCGGAATTAAATACATTTGACGTTTCGTGAGTCGCTCGTGCGAGAGAAACATTGCATAATACCGAAAGCATCATTTGCGCCTCGCTCGACATTCGTTATTGTAAGCCAGCCACAGGGACGCTCGACTTCCCAAATTGCTCATTCAGCCTCTCTCGCATAAATTAGCGTTCAATTGATAAACCGTAGTTAGGAAAATGTATGCTTTAGGATGAACAATTACATCGCTACAAATATTATTAAGAACGAACACTACGAATGTATGCTCGATCGAAACTGAGAAACTTTCTATTCAGGGATATACGTCTGAATTCTAACTTATATATGTTTTCAACAAGTCTTCTTAATTATTTACAAGTTATAAAATATGATATATATTATTTACGGGCAATTCTTATTCTTTATTCTTAAAATATTAAGCAAATTTTTAAAAGTAAGCGTTTTCAATTAAGAAATTAAAATATTATGATTATAAGTCTTAGCGCTTATTACTGTATAATATATATATATATATATATATATATATATATAAGAAACATGTAGGAATGTAATTAAACATATATAATTTCATAATATATTATCTATAATAAGTGCGTTAGTGTCCATTGATATTCAGAATTTTATCTACGACTGCTTAATGTAGGTTCCATATATATTACAAAGGCAATCATTTTGGTCACTACGAAATACATTATCTTTATAAAGCAACAACTTATTTTATTATTAGGACAAAGTGACATGAAACCTTGCGACAGAAAAGAGATGGCTGATTCAATTTTTTGTAATAAAATACCAAAGGAAAGTCAACGCAATTTTTATAAAAGCGATAGATTATTTGACCGTTTTGACTCTTTGTATATCTTGTTCCTCTTTCTTATGGATAAGATATAAACTGAACATTTTTTTCTAAATGTACATGTATGTGTAAGATTCCAGACAAACAACACTTTGTCCTTGCGCAAGTTTTGAAAGTGTTTTGTTGCAAATTCTCAATCGTATAAGCAACAAAGTTTGTAAATGAGTAATTTAATACGATCATTTGATATAGTTTATTGATAACTAATTGAAGTTAGCTGTGAAACTACACTTGATTACGCAATAAAAATTCAAAATTAGCCTATTATTTATCATTTCGTATTTATTTTATGTATTATAATTTTAAATATTATATTCAAATTATTATCACTTTTATCTCTCAATCTCTCTCTCTCTCTCTCTCTCTCTCTCTCTCTCTCTTTCACTCTCGCTCTCTCTTTCACTCTTTCACTCTTTCACTCTTTTAATTGCAAATAACAAATAAAAAGTTAAAGAATAAATTATTTAATATATTATGATGAGCAAGGTACAATGTGGTCGCTTGGCAGAGACATTTATTCTATAGAGACATGTACAATGCAAAGATAAGCATTAATAAATTTAACGATTTTCTTTTTTTAATAATTGCCTATCGAAATCCACTAATAAATAGGTCACAAAATATTAGGCTTTTAAATTTGTTCTATTTCGTTGAAGATATATATTCGATTAAAAATAGAATATTGCAATTTCTTCTAATCCATGGAAAGGATTCCTCTTAAGAAGAAAATTAAAATAAAATTGTTTTATTATTATTATTATAGCAGAATTAGCTTCGTTCGTAATATGCTGAAAAAAAAAATGAAACTAATCGTCGGTTAATAGATCATATTTGTTCTTGTACCATCAAAAATTTAGAATTTTAATAGTAAGATCTCATCGATCTCATAAGCTTACGGGACTAATGTTTTTAACAAAAATACGCTTAAAATATAATTGAAAACAGTTAAATGACGAAAAACAGGAAATTGAGTGTTATGATCATAAATACGTATCACGTAATTGCCCTTGAACCATTTTTAATTTAAAAATTACTATATACAAAATAAGAATAACAGATTATTTGACTAATTGTAATGCATTAAACAAAAAATATACTATATTATTATTCTTGTTGTTATTATTGTTGCTAATATTATTATTTCATTATCAATCACTAAACTCAACGCTTTCTGTTACACAATAACTACAATGATTACGTGTCAAGGACTACGTCATTATGTTACGAATTCGCAATGAAATACTATAACTAAATCTTAGAAAGCTGAAAGACAAGCCAAGTGTCCGAATTTCGCGGAAATTTATCGGCAACCACTATTTTCTTTCTCACGCACCTCGGCTCAGCCCAGGAAACGCGATTCTACGGACGATTCTACCGTCATCAGCTTTGACGGCTGCCATATAAGTGTTAATACTCATGGAATCTCTTATCGTTTCCGCCCTTCCAAGACCTAAATCCATAAAAACATAATCATGACTATTATATTGATAGCATTCTATTCTATCCTATTGTATCGTTTAATGTAGCATCATAATACATGGCTGAGTATATTTTATTGCATCGATAAATGGAGTAAAGCTTGTTCGTTACGTATTTTTAAATTTTTATCGATCGAATTATCTCACGACAATTATTGAGCGAAATTTGAAAATGCTAAAATATTTATACTTTTGCTTCTCTCTCTCTCTCTCTCTCTCTCTCTCTCTATATATATATATATATATATATATATATATATATATATATATATAATGTTAAATTTTAAATTATAATTTTCATCGCAAAATTATCATCTAATAAAATATTTTAATCGTGACGTAAATTATCACGTAGTGGACATATTATAATTCGCGAAAGAAAATGCAAAGATCACTATGGAAAAATATATTGTAGGTCAGTTTAACTAATAATGAATTTAAATTAGCAATATAAGACTAGAGTGTGTGTTATTTAAAAATTCTCAAAATTACTCGGATTATTAACTCGGAAAATCTTCATAAATAAATCCATACGATTGTAATACTATCGAATTTGCAGCTCATCATTTAATTATTCGATAATATTAATTCGCATTATCAAAGCTACTGCGACATTTAAGGGAAAAATACTAAAATGTTTATTATATTATTATTTGAATAATATTTTACACCAAGGTGCTGATATAAGAAAAAAGATTAATCAAAAAAAGTATTTATTGTTATTCTATCGATTCCGTAAATTTAAGGAATTATAAGATTAAATTATTTTTGACTTAGGGGTCAATTAGATCGATCGTTTGCCTTTCATATTTTAATCTAAAATTAACACATTTTGTTTTGACAATATAACCTACACGGAACATTTCTATATCTATTCTATACGCAGATTACCGTTTTTCGATTGGCATTCGATTGGCTCCTACTAGACGTGTCAACGCCAGTTGATACCCCCGTTAAGCGTCGAATAACTTGTCTATAAAATACAATTAACACAGCGAATGAAATTATTGTATGGACGAATGACCATTAACAGCACTATGCAGATATCAGTGCTTGAAAATGCTAATCTCATGTAAATTAAATCAGGACGTGTTCGTCGGCCATTGTCTATTTGAACGAGGTCGCTCGAAGCCGAGCTCAACTTAACCACACGACCTAACCGCGAGAGGCCGAAATGACAAATAGTGACGATAGTGGCTAAAAGAGAAAGAAAGACACGATAAAAGAAGATGGACAAAAAGTCGGTAGGTGGATACCGAGGCGACGAAGCATCGGAGAAGGGAAGCGTGACTCGCGCGGCACTCCGCATCGAGCCTCCGTCCATAACCACATGACCTTGTCCTTGAGCGCCTAGGGCCTCTCGGGCGGGTCACCGGCAATTTACCTCGTGTCGGTGACGCCCCGTTCTCACTTAACTGCCTGCGCTTCTCCGGCCCTTCTCTTCGTCCCCTCTTTAAGCGTCGAGGATTGGACGCACGGGACATTAATCGCCATGGAGATAATTAAGGTGCTTCCGCTTTCGCGGAAGTGTAAACTGGGAAGGCGACTCCCGGAGATGAGTATGCTGTTAAACGATGGACGCGAGGAACATTGTGAAACCAGATGCGCTGAAGCCGAGCTTTCAAACGATGGCACCCATTACGCAATCATCACCGAGCTCCCACAGTAGTATTCGCTATTCTTTTGTCGGCTTAAATTACTTTTCCCGTGACGCAAGGGCCAATAACCTTCCCTTCAAATTTCTTTTCAATGGATTTGTAATGGATTTCAATAGCCAATAACAGCGTAGGGAGTTATTAATAGGTACGGATAAAAGCGGAGGCTGTAGTAAAAAAGTCGAAAGGACAAGGTTACCTCTAAAAAGGCCTCCGCTATTTTGGTTATTTGCGTATCCCTTTGGTTACACTGTTTTTTCAGCGACTGCCCAAATGCACCGACATGTAAATTCTTGGAAAAATAAACAATAATTATGAGTGACGGAGATGCTGAGCGTATACATTCGTGCAAAACGACGCCTTTCCTACTATTGCGCAACACAATTTAGTTCGAGACAGCAGACCTTTCATTTAGTGACAAACTGTATGGCAGGTGGTTAAGCAGAAGAATCATACAATTTATTAAAAAAGAATCCTTCGGTTGTAGCATAATCTCCCATAACTAACGAAGGGGACGATATTCCTTGATAATCGAGTGGAAAAAGCAAATTTTTATATCGAGCATGTTTTGTTCGTAATTGATAATTCATAGGCAGCATAACTTTACAGTTCCTGCATTTACAAAGATTATTGCGAAATTTCAAATAGTTCGTATTATGGCATAATATTGTAATAATTTTTTCAAATTCAACATTTAACAAAGTTTAGAATGATATAACATTGAGAGCACAAGAACCCAACAGAGTCGTAAGCAGTTTTTATGCTTAATCATAGTGTTAGTCTTAGAATTTACTTAACTTATAGTGAATTTCGAAAACGTTTTGAAAACTATTAAAAATAGAAAAAGATTAACTCTATTTCAACGTAAAGACATTTTGAATATTTTCCTCTTACAGGTGCCACGCGAATAGAATCTGATTATTAGATGGCAATTTATGGAGATCATACTGGAGACACGTGGCTCTTGTATGTGAGAAAATGTTCTAGATTGCCCTAAATAATCATTTTTTCACAGACAATATGCACGCTTAGACTTATATGACCAATATATCATTAGCAGTTGCATTTACGTTCTTACTTCTTGCAATGATATTGTATTATCGATGCAGAAATAATAAATCCAAGCATAACGGATTGGTAGAATTCTAAATGCGATTCTTGTATGGAAGTTCGCGTAACGAGCGAGGATATAACGATTCTCTCTTAATACGTTCTCTCTTAATTGATTATTGTAAGGTCCCTTTTAATGAAAAAACATTCCTAAATCGTATTATTGATAAAAGTCATTATAACAATACCGATCTAGTGATGTTTCGTCATATAACAATATTGCACTCCACTTATATGAATATTCTTTAATGAATTATATTTTTATGTGTTTACTTTCATGGCCGTACCTTGTAATGCTCCAAAAGCCAATTTATCTCCAGGCCTCATTATTCAAAAGTATATTTGCAAATTTAAAAACAATGTAGTCATGAAAATATATTACATGCATAACCTTGTAATTATTTAAATAATTCCTTCAGATTTTAAATTTGAATTCAATATGCATTCGTGACTTGAACAAGAAAACCTTAAAAAATTTATATTTCACAAGTTATTCTTTAATATTATCTATCTATTACCAATTATACACCAATGTATATATGTATTTAATTTTATTTAAAAAAAAAATCAAAGTATCAAAGTAAATAAAACAAGAAAAATATCAAAGTAAATAAATATTTTTATATTATGTATATTAATATTGCATGTACATTCTATATCGGAATTGTAAAAAATTTTTTTCATCTAAAAATCGTAATCTGATACAGGAGACTGAACTTCGTAGAATTGAAGAAAATCTCATGAAATTGGATTAAAAATATCTTTTCTATACATTTTTACAAATTTTATATAAAAATTATTTTAATCTATCACTTCCTGATTTATTAAAGCACGATCAAATTGATTGCCAAAATTGAGAACAACAATGAAAGTAATTTGATTAACTTAATTTGAAAATAAATACTACATATTCTTTATTAATTTATGCACATACTTTTATCAATTAAATCCATTTAAAATAATAGAAGATATGGGTCGTTAAGCCTTATTACGTTTTTTAAAGTACAATTTAATGAAATTTTGGCATTATTGCAGGATTATGGTAAAGAGATTTTTAAATGAGAAATGTCTAAAATACAAACATACGCATAAATTATTGTGATCGAAAAGGTATTATTAAAATACATGTATTTACAAATTTATCATCTTACTTTTCTAAATTAATGATACTGTTATAAAACTTCAAGCAACATGTTTTACACATGCACCTTGTACATGAACTTCACCATCAAGAATAATGTAATTCCGACTTATTCTAATTATAATACAATTGTCGAAATGTCTTCATTTCATAAAATAAGAGAATATTCTTAATGACATTAGATGTACTACTTCCTTATAACGTATTATACATATTAAAAATCATATATGTCATTCAGTCATTGAATTTATCCTCTATCATACAAGGAAATTGAGTAACTTAGCCACCGATTTTTTTGCTTCCTCGTTTGACTTGTAAGCCACTTATGCATCCAAGGTTCAGCTCGACAAAACAATCTCTTGTCATTCTAAAATAACATGTTTATAATCGCGAATATTTGACGAAATAAAAGGTGGCGGAATTACCGGCGAAATTGCATTTGAGAGCTCTGCTTATTACGATTTTTAAGTTAACTGTACTTTTACGTCCATTCACTTTAAATGCAGAATTATTCAATGTCCGTAGTAAAATCCAATGCTTTTGAGTCGTATGCCAAAAGAAATTTAAAATTCAATATTCAAGCGAATATTAATCTCCAATCAAAATTCGAGCTGACGAATTCGTCTCCTAGAACTCTGTGGCAGAAGCTTTTTCCAATAACAACTGCAATTTTCAAAATCTCAAATAAACGTAAACCGCTGGTGATCTAATGATCGTAGAACGCTCGCGTAAAATAGTGTCAATGCGTGGGGAACGAGTGGCCTCCTCTTCTTTGCTACAATTTCGATCCACGATGACCGGCAAAACGCGGAAATGGTTATCAAGACAGAGCGACAAGGGATTGGTGAAGGGAAAAGAATCGTTTCGATTGGCTATCCGTGTAGATAGGAATCGCAGAACCTTGGCCTCGATACGACGACAATGGCGTTGACGCCCGACAATGATGCGATTACTCTTGTCATGTGTATGCGCCACTTGCTTAGCGATTCGATGACTCGTAGTCAAAGAAGCTTTTGCGTCATTAAGTGGAAGTATTGCGCTACACATATCCTCGATGGAAGTGCGCAGAAAAAATCGATTTCAAAACGCTCACGTATACCCGACCGCTTCCGTTTTTTCGAACTCTTTCGACAAAAATTATGGCTCTACGACAAGGAAATAGCAACAAGTGCACCGAATGAGTTCCGCTCTTGTAACAAAGCTTTTTTCAATGTAGAGACGGTACAACGCCGTTACAACTTTATGAAATTACGTTTTCTTCATTTTTCTTCTTGGTAAATAAGTTTTATGTAATCTATTATTCTTCCTTTTTACCTTTTTTTCTTTTTGTTTTTAATTTAGAACAATTTCTTATCTACAACGAATAAACAATATATTGTTGTACGTAATGACATCGTGTTTTCTAGCCTATTATTATTTAAATGTTCAAATACGCAAAATAAATATAAAAAAAAATAGTATTCCTACGAAACAAAGTATTGCGCCATTTTCTGACTGATCTCTTAAATTTTCATCTGTGCCTTTGGGAAAATAATTTCTAATGGCATATCGATAAATTAACTGCGTAACACAATTTTTTACCTGATATTTAATGCAAATAAATCTATCATTTTATTTTCAAAATAGTTAATACGAAAGGCGAGTTTAAATATACTTTGCTTGATTGATTCCAAATTTCAAGCAAAATAGCAATAATATACGTACTGAATTGAAATTGCAATATATATATAACATCATCATTCGACACATAACAATTTTAAATTTAGAACTTTTATAATTCTTTGTACTCTCGTTTTTAAATGTTTATGATCCTAGGCTCATTTGCTATTACGATTTATTATTATTTAATCTTGTAATAAATAGCCGAGAAAAACGTATAAAAATACTCGCTACAGAGTCACTTATACGAATTAAAAATAGGATGAAGATGAATAAGACTAGTTTATAAGATCTCTGGTAGATAACCTAAGCACTTGTCATTTTCACTCCTTTCTCCTATTGCTTTTATCATCCTCTTCAACGTAACAAAAGTGCAAACTTGTTTAAAACAATTGCTAGGACCATTGATGATTGTCGACGAGTGGCCAGAGACATTTTCAAATAAATAGTATTTGGCATTCCCAAGAAGTTCGACAGCTAAAATTAGCCGAGTCAACGCGGCTCCAACATTATTTTATCTAACGACATCTTCCCTTAACCTATCGCTATCTTCTCAAAGCACCGAGCTCAATGACATTAAATTAAAACGTTCGATCCAATCCCGTGTAATACAATGGGCTCCTTTGTCATCGGAGTCAATAAAAGCTCGAAGGAAGCCCTTGGACTCTAAAGCCCTTGGACCCGGGGGTTAAGGCACTGGGATTCGCGGACAAAACCGAACATCGTCGAGCTGCGGCGGCGCATGGCTGCGAAACTAATAAAGCGACATTCAAGTTCAGCGCGCGCCAGCGCGCGCTTAATACACGGAGAAGAGTCGCCGCGAAGGTGAAATGATGTATGCGATGTTTTTCCGGCCTCGTCTCCTCTCCGCTCGCCGCGGGATTCATTACGTCACGAGCGCGCGCCACCGCTTACCGTTTGAATTCCGAGTTGACGTCAAAGGCCGCGAACGACGCGCAAACGACGCGCAAACGAGCGTCCGCTCCTGCTGGCCGTGAAATGCCAAAACGCTTCTCGCTACTCTTTATCGAGATATTCCCCTCCCCTCTCCAAACTAGTCGCAATGGACACGCAACGAAAAGGACACTCGCTGCCTTGCTAATGCAGCCGACTAGTCAGGCCGGAGATTTATCGTCCTGGACCACGAATCCCCCGTGCACGGATATTGCGAGTGGTCCACGACGGCATTATCGGTATGAGACACGAGAAGCTGAGCGGCACTTTATGTTTTCTCTCTCTCTCTCTCTCTCTCTATATATATATATATATATATATATATATATATATATATATATATATATATATCTGTCTCCCATTAATGACGGCATTTTCAAAACTGTGCTCTCTGTAACGGGTGCAACCTTGCGGTTTAGCGCCGAGAACGCGAAACGACTTCTCTTTCACTGATCACTGAATCGTCATTTACAAAGTTAACATAATTAATCCTCCTCCCATTATCCAGCGATTCGCTATAAACTCACGAGTTTCATGAAGTGAAGAGGATAGAAGCGCTATGCAGAGCTTGGCTGGTGACACTTGAAATGTGCCTTACGCGAGGTTTTATATTCCGAGTATGCAAAGACGCGGGAGCACTTATGAGAAAATAATCGCTAGACTCGTTCCGTGGAAACGGATTCTTTACGCCCACACGACAATGCGCGATCTCAGAACGAGAAAGGCAAATAAGCCGTAGGCACATGGGTCGCGGGGGCCGGGGACGAGGGAGTTTGAAAGAAGAAAACAACGAAAAACTCTTCATCGGAGGAGTCATGCTAATCGCGCGCTGAGAGCTTCGGAACTCGAACGTGAGCGCAGCAACGGCAGCGGCGCAGCCTCGGCGACGTCCGATAACGAGGAAAGATTGCTCCCAAGGACAAGGTCACGGGCTTCCCTCTTGCCTCGACTGCGCCCCGCCACCACCCCCGCTCTTGCTATGTCTCTCATGCTCCTTCAAATTCGACTCCTCATTTATTCTCCTTCCCGTCGTCTTCGCCTGGTGGCGATTCTCTCGCTCTCTTACCTCCTATGTTTCCCACTCTCGCGCGCTTTCTTTGTCGCTACGACCCCGCCCTTCTCTTTATATCATTATCTTCGTCTCACACTATTCGCTTCGTCGTTTTTATCTTGTTGGCAACAATGAATTCTTTCTTGCTCGTCCAATCCAAGATTTCGCAGCCATGATGGCCTTTTTTATTTTAATTTCCACTCGATCTGCGATTTCATTTATTGTTTTCGTAAACTTATTTACCTTTTTGAATAGAGTTGCCTCTTTAACGCGATTAATTAATATAATTGAAGTTTACCCATTATCTACGTCTGCAACTATCTATTGCAATAATAAACATTATATCGAGTAAATAATATCGAAAGGTTAGCAGTTCAATACGCCACTTTCAAATAAAACCATCACAATTCTTATAATCATTGTTTACAGTTTTTTAATATTTATGACAATTTTCTTAATAGCATAATTTATTTTCAACGTTGCTATAAATTTTCTTTGCCGGCATATATTAGAAAAATTATTCCACTTGAAATAAGTAAATGAGTTTGAAGGTATTACGTTTCATATAATGGGAAGTTTTATTTTTAAAATAAATTTGTTAGAAATTGTTGATGCAAAGAAGATTTTTGTTTTGAACAATAATACACGCTTAAAATAATAATTACAAATTGCTTAAATCTAAAGTCTTTTCTTCTTTAAATTACATTCTCATTCGTTCTACACTTACTTCCAATGCCTTCATCTAAATCCATCACAATTCGTTAAATAATTGTCTTTTGATATTACAAAGAATTTTTTAGATTCTTCATAATCTTTTTTAATGCGTTAGAGATAAAGATATTGATATGTGCAATATTTAAAACTTGCTTGTCCTTCACATTGTAATAATAGTATTTACATGACAAGATAGTAAATACAAACTTCATAAAATTCAATAAAAATTTACGATAGTCTTTTAGAACGGTGAAACAAATTACAATAAAAATGTATAATATTCGCAAATATATCCGCGCCAATAAAATAACAAATATATCAGCTTGATCAAATAAACAATATGAATTTGTCAAACAATGTTAATTTACATAAATATCCTCTTTGAATTGAGAAAATACAATTTTTTTCCAATAATTTTATAATTTTTCAAGCTTCCAATAATCTTTTAAATGAAAGTTTAAGCACTGACATGAAGCTCCTTTATACTATTTTAAACCGGTTTAAATTCTTTAAGTTTTGTTTATTATTTTTTTGCTCATAACAGCCTTAAAGCCTCACATTTGATTTTTTTTCTCCCCCAAATCTCTCTAGTGGTTCATAAATAAATTCATGAATTACCAAGTGCGATGATACGAGCATGACTATGTATTCGTACATGTGCCTACTTTAAACCACTTAAGGAAAAACATTGTCGCTGACTCGTGAACCGTCCAAGCTGAAAATAAATCGCATTATCGACGGTAAAACGCGACCGCCGCCGATTCATTCTTTGTCAATGATAAACATACTTAAGGAAATTCGTACTTCTACATTGCAAGATATTGTTATAATTTCTCCGTAAAGAATGTTCAGTCCATTAATGATTATGTAAATACTAATAGCGCTGTAAATATCAAACAAATTTAACTTTTTTTTTATTAATGACAAGTACCGCAAATCGGCATTTAATGTTTACAGATTTAGTGAAACGTTCGTATCAAGATTCAAACAGTTCCTTTTTTTTTTTTTTTTTTTTTTAATTTTTTTATTTTAGGAACGTTGATTTAGAGCGTACCACAGAACAACTAAATTATAAAAACAGTGCCATTACAATGCAATGAAAACAAAAATATTAAAACATATAAACACATCGACGCAAAACACGTTAATTTAATATTTAAACATATCATTGTTTTCGAATGGTGGCATGCTTAATAAAAATTTATAAGTTTAAAAAATTATCTAATAACTTACAATAGTATTTTTATTGAATGTGCAAGTGCATATATGACATAATGCAAGATAATTAAATTACTTTTGAGAACAATACAGGTGCGCATGTGTCTCTCTATATCTACTTTGCTATCATTCGATCTTGCATCATTCTATTTGAAATATTTATTGTATATCAAGTAAATTTCAACTTAAACCAAATTGATCTTTTTTATTATATCTTGAAAATAAAGTATCATAATTTTCGACGCTAATCGACAGTAATTTCATTGCCATGATTGAAAATTGATAATTTACATTACAATATGATAAGAGAGAGAAATGTAAATGCTCAAATGTACAAGTATACTTTTTTGCAATTGTATGAACATATTCTTATTAAAACACAATAACCTGCATTAACCCAGTTTATAATAAATATTTTAAACATCGGTAAGGTCTATAGTGCTTGTGATAATGATAAATCGCAGCTAAATTCGCATATCGCTAAATTACAAAATGTTCAAATAACACGTAAAATTCATTCAAATACATTCTTAATGCGTGAGATTTAACTTTAAATATGGTATGACTTTCGAAACGAAAACGGCAAAGCGATACTATCGACCACTAAAAAGATATATTGCCCACACGGTAATCCTTTCAAAAGCCTAAAATTGTACATCAATGAGTCGTAATACGAATTAACCATCGAATGTTCAATGGGGTAGTTTAATGTCACTCATGTATATATCGCAGACCCTTTCCATTGATTTTCTCAAGTTGCGACTTTGCGTCTTAATATTTATATATTTATACAAAAAAGACGCCACACAACAAAGTAAATATTTTAAAACTAATATCCACTTTAGATTAAAACGATAATTTAATTTTTTTTTTTTTTTTTTTTTTTTTTTTTTTTTTTTTTTGGACACCAAACGAGTTTCAACGATCTGAGAATAGGAAATTGAAAATGGCGATCATCGAGACAAATAATGACAACGACGGAAGTTACCGCCTCCTATTTATTTCTCGTCTCGACGCGCCAAGGTCCTAAAAATATTTAGCTATAGCTAAGCGGCGCCAATTATTGGCCCGCATCTTACCACAAGTATCGCCTCTTCTATATATTTTACTTATTTTGGTATATACATAGAGATAAAAAGCAACGGAATAGTATCGCGCGAATGGCCACGATTACACATTACGAGTAGCTTCAGTTTCTTAATTATATCACTTTATTTTTTCAAGAACGTAATGATTGATTGGCGCAATAATGATTTACTTCACAATTGAATTGAAATATTTTAAGTAGTCAAGGCCCTTGGATTATTACAAGGGCATTATTTATAAAATTCAAATCGTTGCTTCTCTTTCGTATCCTCAAACGATTATCTTGAAATACAACATTATTTCATACGTAGAAATATCATGCGCAATAATATCATACGTAATTATAATAATATGCTTTAAATATAAGCTATAAAACGTTGAAAAATAGTTAATATCTATACGAAGTTTTGTTGCTTTTATTTTCTTCATTTTTTATGTTTTCTCTTGGATGCAAGTTTTATTAAAACAATTTTTTTTTTCTAATACAATTAATACGACAATATTACGAACGTAGTAACGGAATGGTTTCTTTAGGAGAACAGAAAAATTTATTCTTAAAAAGGCGAATCGCCATTGGTCTATTACTTCTTTTTCGAGAAAAATCACTGCACACGCGCTAACCTTCATCACGGCGTCTATCGGCTTCTGTTAAACGCTTCTCTTATAATGAAGTGCTTGTGGCTTTTGCGGTTTACCCAAGACTTTGTCATTGGCATGAATTCGTCTCGTTCGAGCACGTTTTCAAAATATTCTAAGCTCTACGATTCTTTTTCTTTTTTTTTCCCTATAATCGTTGATATGGAAAATATAATCAAGCAAAGAGAAGGACGGGAGCTCGTTATTGCCCTGATAAGGATGCTATGAAGAATTCTTTCTTTCTCCATTAGTATTTTTGTTTTTGTTTTCGAGAAAATTAAAATCGAAATTTTTATCGTAAATATTTTCATTCTGACGAATTTCACGTTGTCGTGTAAACAGAAATGATAAAAGAGCAACTACCATCGGAATAATTATGAAGAGTATTCGAGCAAATGTATATGAATTTAAAAACATTTTCATTGTAACGACCTCCGTGAAAGTTATAACTGGAAACACTTTCAAGAATTCTACGATAAAATATTTGAAGTTAATAATAATATATAATTGATCGATTTCAAGAAAGTAGTCATTTGTCTTTACCTATTGCACACATGTATTTAAGATAAAAATAAAAAATTAGCGAACAATTCGAAAGCAGCGATAATTCATTCGACTTATTACAAAAGTTATTACGTTAGGTTTCCATTATTCTATTGTCAATTTTTACTTTCTTTTTTTTTCCATCAGTAAACAGTTCTACGTAGGATATCACAAGATATCATATGCATTCTCTCATTAAAGATCCAAGCAGATTAAATACTAATTAAATTTCCGATTTTTGTGATTCTAATTTAGAATAATAGACCATTACCAGACTGATAAACATGAAAATATTAAGCTGAACACCGCGTAAAAACATGAGAAATATCAAAAGAACTTTCGCACTCAAGTGACTGGAGTTATCGGTTACTGCGTTCGGAATAAAACATTTGCGATCGTTGATTTGCTCTACAGGTTCGTGTTTATCTTTCGTTCTCCCTTTTTAAACGAACGTCTAAAAGACATGAATTTACGTACGCAGAAGCAATCTCCATACAAGCGAATTGCAACCTGTGCTGAACATCATCATTATTAGCTCGCAGAGGACGTAAGAGGCTGAAAATGTAGTAGCAACGGTCTCGAGGCCCGCTGGCGCCAAAATTCAAAGTCTTGCCGCATGCAACAAGTAGCCGCGACAAGTCGTAACTTTGGCCGATCGATGAACGCGCGGAAATACATTTATTTTTACCCGAGCGACGTACACACACCAGAAGCTGCTAGCTGCGTAATCGTAAATTTAGCTTCTCTATTATTCGAAGCCGAGTCTTCTCCTCCCCCTCCCCTCCGTCCCGCCTTTCTCAACCCCGTCCCACCAACCGGACGCCTTCAGCCGCCCGCTCAACAACAAGAAGCGATGGCTTTTCAAAGAAAAAGAAAGACGAGCGCATCGATAATGTGGACTTTGTTGGATTACGTAACCTTCGGTACATCCACTTCCTCATCCGCATGCTCCTTCCTCCCCCTAGTCCTCCCTCTTCCACCAATGAAACTTTCAGTCGCTAAGCCTCCCCCCCCCCTCCTTACCCCGCTTCATCCTTCGCGCACACTCACTCATTGTCTCTCTCTCTCTCTCTCTCTCTCTCTCTCTCTCGCTGGTTCACCCCCTCCCGCACGACCTTGCACGATTCCGGCGAAACGCTAATAATAAATACGCGAGAGCGGTCGTTTACTCAATACACTTACGCGGCGCTCTGCCCTCGCACGTGCCGCGGCAAGCCACTAAATGTTTCTTTTTCGCTCTCGCTCTTTTTTTACGCGAGTCAAGGCCGTAGAGGAACCACGGAGAAGCCACTGAGGAGCCGCTGAGGAGCCGCCGAGGAGCCATCGCCGACGTTGTCGCTCTCGTACGGGCGTTGCCGCGTCGGGTAAAGGACGAATGGCTCTGGGGACGATGACACGACGCCTTTTTCTCAATCGGCGAAACTTGGCTGTCGGTTGCGGGCGGGCGGATCACTCGCGGCGCTCGTTACGACGGATAAAATCGAGCCGATGAGTGATAAATGGAGAGGCTCTGAGCATTCGAGGAGCAATCCCATCCGTTGCCGTCGTTCTTTCGCTTAGCCAACTTAATTATGAAATTTAGTCTCGTCGCATGCATTTAAAATCACATGATTCTTGTGCTGTTGTTGCTGCTGCTGCTGCAGCTGGTGGCGGTGCTTGTAGTTGTTGACAGAAGGTCACCGAGTGGTGGCGACATTGGAATTTAGGATAAACGTACGAGTGGTGATAAGACACCGATCGTTTATGATTCAAAAATTTTGAGGCTCACTAAACTTGACTTGTGCTTTTCCCCTTCGATCTGTATCTAGAAAAATAATTGTTTGTCTTTGAGGTGGCTGTCCTTGAAAATTGACAAAATGCGCAACTAACGCGAGAATACAAACTGATTCAATTGCTTATTGCGCAATAATTTAATTGCAATATTTTATTATGTACCTCGCTTGTATACTTAACTCATAAAATTATGAGCCAAATATCTTGCAATATCAATGCAATAAAGCTACTTAAATACCTCTCTCTCTCTCTCTCTCTCTCTCTCTCTCTCTCTTTATACAAGATTTGATTTTCTCAAGCACATGTAATCATTTTTCGTAAAATTAATTTACTGATTTATTGACGACTATACAAAAATGTAGTAGAATAATTTATAATGACGTTATGTGTATTAGCGAGCAATGTGGAAATTAAAATTTACGCTTAAGTATTAAAAGCGTTTAAATAAATGAATACATGAATCAAAGTGTTATTTTTCGCCAGCTCTGACAATCTAATTAAACATTCGGTTTTATACTTTTACTGCTTCATCGCAATCTACATGCATTACGACGGCTATTGTAAATATTTCCGGTGATTCACTTTTAATTGTCGCGAATAATTATTTAAATCTATTGGATATAGTGATTTTTTCTCTTGTTTTTTGAAAGTCCATCCGAATGGCATTTCAGCGTTGCCGCTTACAGGAATTCTGTTTCCAAAGCTCGAATTTAATAGTAACGTAACCTTGAAATCTCCGTGTTTATGCTTCTCCTGTGCTGGTTTGATGAAAAACCTTGTGACAAGTCCTCGGACGTTAGTCCCGTTCGTTATCATATTTAAGAAATCGAAGACGCCCGGCAAAGTTACGGCGAAGCTTCGTGAGACGCACGCGTGACCTCCTCAATCGTTACCTTTTGTCATCCGATACGCGGAAATTACGCGTTACCAATCATCCTTTCTCTCTCTCTCTCTCTCTCTCTCTCTCTCTCTCTCTCTCTCTGTTTTTCTTCCTCTATCGGGTACCGTATGCCGTCTGAGCCCAAATTCGACGGCTCTACAAAATTCAATAGCTCTCGGAATCGCAGGACGTATTGGATTTCTTTTTACGTATAATAAACCCAACGTCTGTATTATTAATAGCCCATACGTTATAAATAGATTAAAAACAATAAAAATAAAAAAAAACAATAAATAAAAGAAAAACAAACAAAAGAAAACAGCATATTTATGTTTTTTTCGTTCCCCAAAATTTATCACGGCTAATTGAAGTACAGATATTATATTTTATACTTGCTCTGCTGTTTATTCAATTTATCTACTTTGGAAAAAGATTGGGCTCTTTGTATGATAATTAAAATGTGAAAACAGACGAGCTTCAATAATCCAAAGAGACTACAATGGAGAATCCTCTCAATGAACAAATAATCTCTCTTGCTGAGTACTATTTCAACGACGACAGTGAGTGTTTGTTTAGCAGCGAAAATAATAGGAAGCGTATCTTTATATCATTAGCATTGCCTGATGTGTGGTAATTTAAAAACTACTGATAAAATTATGATTTAATAATAATATTGTTGAAAAATATTAATTAAACGTGCAACAATTTACATACAAAATTAAATAAAATATTTTTTTAATATGTTTGTCTCTTTAATCGTTTTATAATCGTTAGATAATATTTCGTTTTGTGCTTTCTTCAAATCTGCTTTTTCTCGCACACCGTTATGTAATGACTTTATTCGAGAACATAGAGATTCTAGTGACTCGTGATACATAATGCCTGACGTAATACTTGACAAATTGTACTTTTGTGAAAAGCTTTGGCATTTAATCGATCTACATGAATATACCAAGCTCGGCCCAATGGGGCTGTAGCGTACCCTAGTTAAGTCATCGGAGAATCAAATCGATTGACCGAACGTCGACAGCGGATATTAAAAGACCAGAAACGACTACCTGTTGAAGATGTATTCTTGCTTCTTGCAATAATCGTTTGCTTTTACTATCGCTTCCCAATTGAAACGAGTCAAGCCGGCGTCAAGCTTATCGAAGCGATGAAAATCCACTCTAAACGCTGCACTCGAGTGCTAAGGTACTCGGTGCGCCGAGATATCATCTGTTTGTGCGTGCAAAGTTACGGCGACGTAGCGGAGAAGCGACCGCACGTGGCCTCCCTCTTCTCGGGTATTGCGCGCCGATAACAACGGCCAACTTCAATAACGCTCTCACTCTCGCACGCTCGATTATTGGAAAAGCTTTCACTAATCGCACCAACGAAATTTTCGATTATGCTATCTTATCCGTGGCCTTGAATTTTTACCCCCTCCGACGGTTGCCCCCCCTCCCCCCCCCCCCCCCCCCCACTATCCCGCCCCATCCCGACGCACCCTTCTACTTTTCCTCTCTATCTATCTATCTATCTATCTTTTTCTCTCGTTCTTCATTCGGTGTAATATATCGGACGTTTCGGGAGAAGCGCGAGTAACGGGCAATAATTGTCGCGCAGCCGAGGACTTTGGTGCTCCCGACGAGGGCTTTCAAATAATACACGTGTACGACTCGGTATGACGCTGATTCACGCTATGGATCGAGCACGAATTTTAACATCCAATGAACTGACACGAGTTTTTATAATTTGCTAGATAAAATCATTTCGGTCTTGAATTTAAAAGTGACAGTCGTTGAACGACTTTAAGTACTGGACGTTTATGAGCAATGAATCCGAAATCGCAAATATCGTAAATTTTAACGAACTTATATAGGAATATTTATTATTAAAATACTGATGTATGCAATTCAATTATTTAAAATGTCTTACCTATGAATGCCCATTCAATCTTTTCAATAAATAATCGCATAAATTTTGCGAGACATATAGAAATCAACGAATAACATTTTACTTTGCGTTATATTGATTATATGTATTAATATATATATATATATATATATATATAGAAATATAAATTTTATTTTATTAGAAAATTAATAGTAAATTTGTCTTATGGTAAATATTATTATATTAGTTTGAATATATTGTTATATACAATATTTATAAATTTAAGCATGTGAAGCGACTTTGTTGAATTAACGTATTAGATTTTTATACATCACGCTATGACATTTTACATGTACGTAGCAGAGTTAATTATATTTAAATAATGTAAGCAAGACTCTGTTACGATTATGTATTCCTACATACTTTTATTTTAAGAGCTTAACGAATTATACAATTTCTTCAAGCACTTAATCGTATTGTTAGATTAAGAAGAAAATGAAATAAAAATAACGAGGAAAATTAACATCTGATTTATTACGATTCATTTTTAAAATAATAACGTTCTATATATAACATAAATGTGTAAAACTTTTTTAAGCTTTAAAATTATTATAAAATAAATGAAAATTTCATATTTCGAAATACCATTAAATAAATTGTATTGCTGCTGTATAAATTATATAAAAGAACACAATTTTAGTAAAAATTGTGTCAATATTTATACTTTTTTTGCTAGTCTCTAAAAAATTCCACAATTATATCAGTTACTAGACTAATTGAAGATAAAATTCATCATTACATAAATTTCTTTGAAAATCTATTCTTATATACGCGCGCGCGTTCTTGGATTGTCTTATACATTCATATAATTGTTATATATATTGTATATTATATCATTTTACATTTTCAAATCGAAAACTGTAAAAAGCAGAATATATCTGAACAATATATGATAAAATAATTGAAATTATAAATTTACATACAGGATTTTTCAATTCATGTAAATTGACGTGTTTTACTAATATTTTTTAATAGGACAGAATGATTTTTTTTTATATACTCTCTTTAAGAGTAATTGATAACATTTGTTAGATATGGAAGTATTTTATATACGTTAGATAATCTGATCTTGAAGAAATCAGAATTAATTATATTCGTTTATGTATAATAAAAATATGATAATTAATAAGCCTTTAAAAATCCTGTTGCCAGTATATTCTATTCGAAAGTTTCAAGTCTATGATACATAATAATATTATGTCAAAAAGGCTACTTATTCGGCTTATGTTTTGTGTTATTGTAGAATTAAAAGGAACAAATTATTCTAAGAAAAATTTCATTAGGTTCTTACATGTTATAAACTCGACATGTTAGACTCCATACATTTGATTATAGGGATATAATATATTAACATAGCATCAAAATATTCGCAATAGTTAATTTTATAAAATACGATTTATATCTATAAATATTATGAAATTAAATATTATTAAATAATTATGATTATTATATCATTAGAAAACAATCAGACAAATGTTCTAACGTATTTATACGCGTAAATGCAAAAATATTCGTATATAATAAAAATCATATCGAAAAAATATTCATTATAAATTCAATTACAGTGCTAGATGAATTCAAAGTTTTTCTTAAAAATTCATAAATAGTTATGAGTTAATATTATGTGGATAATTACATGAATATTTTATTAATATTTATAGTTAATGTAGCTGCGTTGAATATTAAAATCTGTTTAAAATTATTCAATTAAAAGAAATATTTAATATCATTTTATTTTTAACATTACTATTATAAATATTGATTATGTTTATTATTTTCATTGTTATTAAATAAGAGTTAATAATGTGATTTTTAGTAAATAATAATTTTTATAAATCAAATCGTTTTTCATTGGTTTTTATAATATTTTATTAAGTCGATAGTATTTTAATTAATAAATAATACTATACAGCAAATTTAAAGGATTTTATTCAAGTGTATATATGGAAAATTTCTTATATATTAGCTATAAAAATTATAATAAGAGCAAATATCTTATTGTTCATATAATGATTTGATAAATAAAACATCAATTTTTTATTTCAAACTTGCATTGAAGTACAATTGACTCGACTCAATGCAATGCTCGATGGTCATAATGAGAGATGGAGAAAAATGTCCCCCGACAGTAGCCACTTAAATATTTAAATACAAACAAGCGTTTATAAAAATAATAGCATTTCGGGATGAAAGTAGCGATTTCACGATGGCCGAGCAGAAGGTGACTAACGTTTTACACATTTATGTTTTACACGTAATGTAAGGCGCGTGTGTTTGAAGAAGGACGGGCTGATCCCCGAGTGTTTGTTGAACTCGAGTCGTCGACTCTTTCGGACATTACGAAGTTTCGAGTCTTCGAGACAAATCATACGATTAATCTGCGCGACACGCTTCCATAATGCATAAAATGGCCTATGCAACGCATCTGAGACTATGTGGCCGTAAAAATGCATACGTATGAGTTAAAAATTGCTGGATAACTCGACGGGAATCCGGCGAGATGTATCAAACGTTTTCCTGACATTTGCATTCTTAATTTCTTACAGCAACATTCTATTACTCGTTGGTGCTTGTTAACTGTGTTGTAATGACTGATAATCGTGGTGTAATAAAGTATTACGGCCGTTGAAATAGTGTATATACATTAAGCAAGTCACTAATTATGCAGAGCTTCTAAATCTTCCAGACCAAAGCTTCTTTTCACAAAACTAGCATTTTTAAACATTTGTAGTCTGTGCTGGATACAGTATAAAAATAAATATACTTCTGCTATAATGTATTGCAATAGTAACAATTGCAAATTATCAATTAAAATAATCATTAACTATACTTTAGATGTGTAAAAAAGTGATATTGTATTTTTTTAAAATTATATACAAGTTAATTGTTCGCATGTAAAATAATATAGTTTATAGTTCTTAACAGTTGTTATAGACTAAAAGTGGTTATATACGAATAACTTTCATAATAAAATAATTTATATTTTTTTTCTTATTAACATGTTTTCAGCTAATACGGCGTATATATTTCTAGATAAGTTATGCTAAATTAACAAAAATAATAACAAGGATTTAAGCAAATCACGGATATTATTAATATTGATAAATTTCAGTAATAGTCTCTGGATATAATATGCAATATTACAGTAAAAATAAATTGTTTGAATAATGAGATCTTGCAAGATAATAAATAAAATTATGAGCTAATAAACTTGAGACTATATTTTCCAAATTACCTGTTAACTATTGTTACACGACACCGGAAGCACTAATATTCACTGCAATGACTCTGAAAAGGAAGAAGTAAATGCTGTTTTGGTGATATTGCAATTAAGAAAAATATCTTTTAGAACGCATTTATAAGCAAACATTGTTTTTAAATTTTATTATACATGTGCCTAAATTTTTCGCGTGCTAATAATCTCTAATTACCTATATATATATGTATTTACGGTAAAGCTGGATTTTAACGTCAATATTTTTTTTTTAATAATCTGTGGCTTTTTTATGATATAAATTAACGTGAAAAATCATCGAAAATAAAATATACAAATAATAATGGATTGCAATCTATATATCCCGGATTTATAAGAAAATCATATAAGTAAATAATATACATATTCGAACGTAAAATTAAAATCCCTATGTATTAGTCTATTAATTAATGAAAATATCATGTATAGCATTATAAAAATAGGAAGTGATTTGCTTATTTAAAATGTTTTCACGCAAATATAATTGAATTAATTATATTTAATATAATTAATAAAGAGAGCATAAGTAATTGAAATTTATATCAGATATCTATACGATATGTACATTAATTACTAACCATCGTTTATTCATGCAATTGGTATTTATCTATCAATTAGGTAGCACAATGATAAAATAGACAAACATGTGTAGTACAGATAATGTCAACGGTTTGTAAATTTCTTTATCACGTTATACCAATGGCCTAAATTTATCCTCTATTTATACAAATACTTCATGAGCTCGAAAAACAAGCGAGCCCGCAATAATCTTTCGCGCAATTAACTAGCGATCTCAGTCTCTCTCATCGATTTATTGTATAATACGAAAAAACAAAGTCAGCCAGTAACAAGAAAATGAAGTGAAAAAAAAAGAGAATAGATTTCATATGATTTCAGAAGATAGTATTTCATTCCGGTAAAACGCGCCAAGTTTATTCAGCGATGCAATTGTTTAAAAACACGTGACGTCGTACATGCGCAACCTGTCAGACTGTGTATCGACTCCACATTGTCGCTATTACTAAGTCGCGCTTATTGTGATTTCCTCTGCATTAAGAAGTTCCAACGATAAATAATATTTCAACGAGGCCCGATCGCGGGGTAAATGATCGGTCGTATCATGCATGTGCTCGATGCATGTGGGCCCATCCAGCTATGTTTGCCAGAACTTTCTCATCGACGATCGGTCCGCGTCCCTCGCCAGCCTCCCTCTCTTTTATGAGAAATCGGTATTTTTGTTGAATGCTGATACGCGGGCTTCCCTCCGACTCTTTCACTTTCTCCCGAGTGGATCGAGGCATCGCGTTTTATCGGCGAGAGGAAGCTGAGAGCGACCGTTGTATCGCGCTCACATAAATATTAAAGTTTTTGTATATTTTGTTTAAATAACTTTGTTGTGAAAATTAGCGAGTCTTTAGTACAATCGACAATCGAGAGTGGCAGACCTTTAGTCAGACTTTCTAAAATTATAGATCCTACGAAACACGCCAAGGCTGTACTAATGTCCTTAGTGTTTTCAGGTATAAAATAAACTCCTATTTTCAAAATATACATAAAAATTTTCGATTTGAAAACTGGTTAATTAATTAATCTTTCTAATTTATGGGCTACTAATGCTTTAAGCCAATGAAAAACTCGTATTTTCATAACAATACTGCAAATATCATTAAATTTTACAGAATAATCATCCTGTTTATAATCGTATTATGTTCCCTGAACATTTTTAATAATCTTCTTAATCGAAGATTTTGGCATTTGTGTCACAAACGACTTCAATGGCATTAGCATTGGATTGTTATAATTAGAAATTCATATTAATTTATTTTGAACTTTTAACGAATAAAATATTTTTTATGAATTTACGTAGTTATAAATAGATAACAACGTATTATAAAAAATCTTTCATATAAAAGACAAATAATTCTTTGTGTTTTTTTTATAATTAATAAAAAATAGTTTAAATCAAATGTTTATATTATTCCATGATAAAAGTCATTAAAAATAAAGGAACACTCATCCGATCAGATCAAATTTCTTTTACGAAGGAAATTGTTAGATAGAAAGTGCAATACAATAGACAAACAAAGATCGATGGATGATCTTATGGATAATTCGATAATGCGCAAAAGCACGTCATCTAAATATCTCGATTATTTCCATTTTCAGCATTGTTCCCATCTGATAAATAATACCAAATAATAATTGAAAAGGAAAATTATTTTTGTATATGGACCGTCGATACGAATGTGATTCGACAGTGATGCCGAGGAATATAATAAATAGATAATAAATACGTCTTCCTAAGTTCTTCTGACTTAAAGTTATACCGTTTAAGAATTATCAGCCAATTACAAACGCTACGAATTTCTTCTCTCATTAGCCGAATGCATATCAATATAATACTTCAAAATCTGTAAACAAAACACCACAATTTTTAAGCATTTTAAGCATTATTAAAGTTAAGGAACGTATCACAAAAAGATATCTCTATGTCCTCAAATGAGATTGGGCAGTTAATATTCGTAACTAGTCAATACATTCGGCTATATGAAATAAACTCTAAAGTTAACAAGAAACATAAAATAATAAAATTAAATATTAAAACACGATTATTATTATATACTTATCATTATAAAAATGTATGCTTATAAATACTATACTGTATCAAAATGACTATAGAAAGAAAAGATATTTCTAAGAAAATAATATTATTACTATATGTGTTAGAATAATAAACTTTTATAATTGAAAATAAAAGAGCACGAGATTCATAATAATTTCATAATTCCTTTACCATCGTAATAATTTTAATGGAATCTTCTAGTTCGTTCAGTCACGTACGCAATCAAAATAGGAGATATTTATGAAAATGAGTATGACTAGTCAAGAGCAACAGATTAGCGAATCATTTTGTTAATAATAGATTTTTGTAATTTATAAATTTAAAAATGGTCTGATATAAATTCAAATAACTTCTTTCTATGCCATTTTATGCACAATATTTTCATAAAATATTATAATTACTTGTTTAAACAATATTTATGTTAAATAAAATCGTTTGAATATTTTAAAACATATTTTGTTTTACCATAAACACTCATTTAATTATCGGATCCTAAATAATCTTATGCAAAATATATGTATTTCAGCTAATTAAAAATAAAAATTATAAAATAAATTATAAATAAAAATTCAGACTTAATGAATATATTTATTTATGACATTATTCATTATATTTATTTATTTATTATATACTAAACATAAAAAATTATAAAAAAAAAATTATATGTTTGTAATTCGATATTTACGAAATATCTTGACACCATCTTTAGCAAGACAATTTTACTGTAGGTAATTAATTATATTACAAAATGTTAGATATTGGCATGGACTTTTTGATCAACAGTCCACTCTAAAATCCAGTTCCTCTAAGAAGGTCAAAGTGTAGCCAGAGCCTCTCTATCCAAGTCTCATTCCGTTATTCAAACAGGCATGTGCACGCCATAATGTGAGTTAGCGCGCGTGAAAACTTTGGTGCGAAACTCGCAAAGATAACGGCACACGCCCTTACTCGACAGGTGCATCGCTAAACATCGCTCTTCCTCCTTATTCCTCTTCCTCTCGATATAATAGCAATGTTTTCGCTATGACTCTATGTACGTGACAGTAACGAGACTCGTAACGGGAGACGCATCATTGAGGTGAAATCGCCCGAGTAATTGGAGTTGTCAATCACTTTGCTCTCTCTCTCTCTCTCTCTCTCTCTACTTCTTCCTTTGTCTATCTATCGACTTATAGGATGCGCGCATATGTGACAACGCCATAATCGGGTGGTTCAAGATCATCGGCAAATGAACGAAGACGAGGACATTGTGCTGTTGACCGGACGAAGGATTCGACCTTGTCGCATTCTTAGCACCCATTACAGTCTTTCGATTTTCTGCCTATTGCCTTTATTTCTCTTTTTGGAACTGAAATTCATGATTTAGCCTGTTAAATAGTAGGTAATATCTTAAACGATTGCAGCCATTTCTACTTACGTTATCTTCACCACTCATACAAATGTCAACATGTTTTGTATCTTTTTATATTGAAGTCTGCTCGCGTAATCTGTGTCTAGAAGGTATAAGGAACGAGAAAAATTTTATCGATCAATAATCTACCATCACAAACTGCTATATTTGTTTTGAAATTAAAACAGCATGCGCGTGTGTGTATGGGTATGTCTATATATATACATTAATGATAAAGATGAGCTTCAGAAAAAGCATAAACATTTATAAACCATATTTAAGAAACATCTAAATATTTCATAAAATAAATGTTTTAACTATTTTAAACTTTACATTAACTCGAGCGTATGCTTATCTAGAAACAAAAGTTCCCTTTAGAGAGAAAAAAACAGTCTGTATACGGGCCCTAGAATTAGTTGGCGCACACACTAAAAATAGTCGATAGAAGAAAAGCATTGCGACATCAGGTCTGTGGTCGATTGTATCCAATGAACAAATTCCAACGAAACCTACCTTTCATTATATTCGCTGCCCCTCTCAATTTTAATTTGTTAAATATTAAAAAATATCATGATCGGCGACTCGTTTTATTTTATAGCTCGACTTGTAGATTGTTCTCATACATTAATAAAAATGAAATTTATTAAAAATTTCATCATTTTATATTAAATGGAAATTACTGTTAAGTATCACGTAAATGAAGAGATAGCATGGATATATATATATATATATATATATATATATATGTATGTATATGTATGTATATTTATTTATATTGTGGCTTTCTGTGGATTTTGGCCAATTCAACAAGTAGAGCGCTCATAAAATTTGGAATTACAGTCATATCATATAGGCAAATATTACTTGTAGACAACAACGTGCAGAAATAATATCCCGGGCTTGTAGAGTCGTCTCGTATACAATTTCAGATTATGAAAATAGTGCAGGGAAAAGGTGGAGACAAGAGCAGAGATGCCTCTGAGTACAAAAGGAAAGCCAAAGCTGTTAGGTGATTTTCGCGGGAGCGTTGTAAAAATTCAATGGCACGAGGGCAGGAAATATCAACGGAGCTGTATTGACGCCAAATTTGCCAGGGAAGTGAACTCGATCGTGGGGAAATCGATCGGGAAAAAGTGCAGGACGCCGTTGGGCGCTAGTAGTGAGTGGTGTCGGCGGCGGTGGCGGTGGCGGCGGCGACGACGGCAGCAACAACAGCAGCAGCAGCAGTAGCAACAGCAACAGCAGCAGCAGCAGCAGCAGCAGCAGCAGCAGCGCGAGGGCGATGGGGGGCATCGCGTGTCAACGGCCTGCTCACTATTCAGCGCAAGTACTGCGCGCTTTGCGGATCGGCGGGGGCGGAGGAGAGGGAGCGAGCTAGCGAGGGGTCGTTGCCACCGGCATCATCGCCTTCATCTCGCTCCACTTTGACGCAGACATCGCGACCCGCGTTTTCGGCCCAGACGACGCTC
>NW_011948427.1:3257593-3288707 GCF_000503995.2 Ceratosolen solmsi marchali | reverse complement strand
CCCCCCCCCTGTCCGCCGGCCAACCCCCTTACCTCCTCTTATCGTTCGACTCCCTGTCGTACTCGCTTGCTCCTCCAGCGAAAAACCAAGTCTTGCGCTCGCGTTACGTAAGTCTTTCGTGGTGGATCCACCACGCCGGTATTTTTGTTAAATGGCGCATTCGGTATTACGTGAGAGGAACGCCGGGCGCCCGAACTTCCTTGCATTATTATTTGCAATCCTGCCGGCAACGATTAATTAACTATTTAATTCGGAAGCCCCGATCTTGTGTATCGTCGTGAACGTACTTCCGTTATCTACTTTTGCCATTCCTCTCCATGTTATTCTATATTTTCATAGACACTGACTGAGTGCTCGTGGCTGAAAAACGATACCGTAAGCAGCAACAAACTGCTCCTAATATCTTGCTAATTGTTCGTTGGCTTTCGTTCGCGGAGACTCCGACAACTGTAAAAAAAAGAGCACCGCAAATAAGCCATGTAAAGCTAAAAGAAATGATAAATTTTTCTCCGAATTCGTTCGTTTATTGAATATTCTCATGTTTCTTTTAATCCCTAATGTAAAAGCAAATGAAATCATAAAACATAATACGATATTAATAAAATATCGAAATCACCTCTTTACTAAAAATAAGGCTACTACATTGGTAAATTGGAAAAAAAACTTTTTTAATTTTTAATACTATTTTTCAAAGTACTTTTAATACTTTCCGGTCGCTTCTTATTACTTATGCAAGCTTATCACATGTCTAGGCAATGTAAATGATTAATAAACATTTAATATTAAGTCGAGCTTCCAAGTTATTTTAAACAATTTATTTCATACATTGTTAATGAACGGAAAATATCAAAGATGATATTCCGATAGTCCTTTTGGAATTCTTGAAGCGACTAATGACTTAAAATTATCTCTATATACACACCTATAAATACAAAGCTTACCAAATTCTATATAGTCTAATTATAAATATAAATTCTAATAGTCATAAGTTTATTTATTTTTGTCTTTATGTATAATTAGCGACAAATGCCAGGCTTAAGAATTCTGAATCCTTATTCGGCCCAATTTTTCGATAACATATAAATGTCCATTTACGAAAAATATTATCATTGTCGTCATCGGCGTTGTATAACATGTATAGATCATATCAAAGGAAAGTGATAATTTCTGTCGGGATTCGTAACAGCTCAGTCGAGCTTGTCTATACACAAAAATACGGATGTTCTATGCAAATGCCCGCAAGCTGAAAATTAACTCGACAACTTCGTTAAAGAAAAGGCTCAAAAAGAATAAGCGAGGAAGAGAACACGAGGACTTATCTTTAGACTACACTTGAGCAGTCTGAATGTATTTATTTATCTCGCGTAGCTAATTGCATGCACATAATTTTAAATTACACTGGCCATTTACATTGTTTTTCAGATTAACGATCTATTAAGTTTGCTAATTTTATCACAATTTTTACATAATGTGAAAAATTATTGCTGTCGTTTCTTTTTATTTTTTCTTTCTTCTAATTGATGGCCAGTCATATTCGAATGTACGGATAAGCTCATGATTTATGCAATAGCAAATCGTAAAATTGTATTTCTTCGATGTCATATCGACGATTATTGTTGTAAGTAAAAGAGTAATTTTATTAAATATCGATAAAATATTTGATTTTAGTTTACCTTATAACAAAAGTCATTTAAATTTAAAGTAGTCCGTATGTATTCCAAAATAGGCTGCGATTCCTCACAAATATAACGCAGCTCGTGGAAAATAACATAACGGAGAGATATAAATGATTTTATCGACTATTCAAATCGATAAAAATGCTCATTCAAATTATTTATATTGTTCGATTTTTATTGAAATCCATTGTAGTTTTTAATATTGTCAATAATTGTCAAATGGAAGAATCACGAAAAGAGAATATTAAAAATACACAGATTCAAAAATCTAATGCTGAATAGAAATTTCTTTAAAATTGTAGGATCATCAGAGTCTCTGATTGTTAATTTAGAGAAAGTATACACCAAATATAACCAAATATTAATATTGTTTATTTATTAGTATTAAATTAAATTAGTAATTATCGCACCACTTATATTTAAATAAAGCACGGTCATTATCATATTGCTAGTATAGATTTCTGTTCTACAGTTATTTTGCCACAAGTTTGTCAAGTCTTGTATTCACCTGATCTCATAATTATCCAATTATTTATATATTATTATTTTTTATGGTTGGTAGTGACGGGGGGCGGGGGGTACGCATTAATAGTAAATATCAGGTGGCAAATTGTAAGCCCAAGGTGAGGAAAGAAAGAACAATTAATTATCATCAGGGCTAATCATCGATAGAAGCGTCTTGCACGTATTTGTTTATTTGTAATTTACCGACAAATCTGGGCGTTTCACTCTCGCATACACACTCTCTCCCCTCTCTCACTCCGGACAGAGTGGCAAGAGGAGAGCAGCGCAGAGGGCAAATGTGACCTAATATGGGGGCAGTCACCTCTGGGGCGCTCGCTTCGCGTTCCACTATGCACCACTACCTCTGCATCGGTCTCTCTCTCTCTCTCTCTCTCCCTCTCTCACACTTTCTCTCTCCCTCCCACTCACTCTCTCTCACTCTCTCTCTCTCTCTTTCTCTCGCTTACTCTCTCACTCACTCTATTTATCTATCTATCTTGTATAAGATAGAGTAACATATATATATATATATATATATATATATATATATATATTTATAAGTCTATCTTTCTCTTATTCCCGTCTGTGTCATACTCTTACTGTGAATTGTGCGCGAGCCGAGCGAGGGGTTCTATTTGTATCTCTCGTTACTTCCGAACCGCGCGCGCGAATTCGCGCTCCACTCGTTCATTGATCCCAAACTTAAAGTGTGTAAGAGATAGAGACAGAGGGAGAGAGCAGTCAACTGTATTAGCTGTCTCGCGTTGTTTGTTGGCCGCAACGCGAAATAGCTGTGCGTCTCGTGAGGCGTTTGATCAACACGTCATTCTTCACGCGATAAATCATTAGTGTCACACGTATGGTAAGTCGATGTGACACGGGCTGATGAGACGTTCATGTGGTTAATTCAATAAATATTCGGTCTTTAGGCGTAAAAAAAAAAAACCAATTATTAAACTCCATTATCGCTTTGCCACGAGACCTATGTACAGGGAGAAAAGAGTTTTGATTTTTCGAAAGATTCTATTCTTATCCCACAAAATTTATCCGTAGTTGGTCAAATCAAATAATCTTTGTATCTGGGTGTACGGGTTCATTGGAGGTCACTTAGGCAATTCAGACATCTGACGATCTATTTTTTTTTCCAATAATACTCTGGAAAAATTTAAGACTATTCCATTTTTAAATCTTGTATAGAATTTTAAAATCAAAATCAGCCCCGGTATTTGATTATTGTAATTTTGTTTTAAATAAATACATGTCAAATCAAGCATGAATTTGGAAAATGCCCATCGACATTACTCCAATGATAAGACTTTGAAAAACCAATTTAGTACCATTAAACTGATTTAAAAAACAGTCTGATGAATTTTTCACGACGATTTTAATCACAATATAATATGTCATAAATGAAGTTGTTCAATGATTTTACGTTAATAGAATTTCTTTCGAAGATTTCCATTTTTAGATGTATTGAAAATGAACAAAACCATGTATTTTAACTATACTCTACAAATGCAACGATATCAATCATTTAAAGATAGCAATTATAGATAGAAAACTATATATATATATATACTACGACTGACACGTTCTTTATAATAATCAACGATGAAATTTATCTTGCACTTTAGTTGCTAATAGAGATTTTATACTTTACGAACATACGAATAGTAAATTTGTACATTAATATTATTGTAACATTAATATAATAATTATTAAAGAAACTTAATGAATGTTTCAAAATTTTGAAAAAAAAAAATAAAATATTTATTATAAATTGACAAGTAAATGCTATTGCTTCACAGTATTAAGTAAAATATATGAGTAATGTTATCAAATTTTAAATTTATCGAATTATATTTTGTGAAAATTCTTCCATTAATATGAATAATAATTATTATATAACATTGTTAATTTACCGTAAATTTAACCGCAATAAGACCATCAGAATAATTAATATAAATTAGATAATTATCCAAAGTCGTCATTTAAAAAGTAAAATGTCTATACGTCCCATAATATAGCAAACTTTTGCTCGAAACGCCCACGACAATAAAAACTGCATATATTTCAAAGAGCGTAATTTCGAAAAAATGGAAAATAATAATGAAAGCGAAGAGCAATGCTACTGCCGAAGGTAGACGAGCAAGCGAAAAATGAACTCCTCCGCAGAATCCTTACGGCGTTTGTCAGGTGAAGCACTTGAAGATGTTCGTCGCCTTCCACTTAATTGTTACTGGCAGCGTAAATGTACAACGACGATTACATCGACGCTTTACGTGCATCTCTCGAAGACACACGGGTATGCATCGGAGGAAATGTAAATTTGCGATTTTTATTAGTAAGAGAGGGAGAGAGGGAGAGAGGGAGAGAGGGAGAGAGAGAGAGAGAGAGAGAGAGAGACTGTGGGATTTTGTAAACAGTAGATTTTCAATACACGCGTTCGTGTTAGAGAGGAGTGAACTCTTTGTAACTACTGTTATGATTTGCAAGCCAAGCCATTGTTTCTCCCGGTTATATTTGCGCTGCTTGCATTTCGTAGTCGTTCTTGTTATTCTTCTTCTCGCTTCTGATTGGAATTTTGAGGAGAAAAAAGTCCGTAGTATGATGAATTCGAGCGACGGTTTGTTTTCCTTTTGAATGGATGAGCGATTATGCCAATACGCAAATGAATGGCACAAAGCTTTAAATAATGATATTGCATTCTGACCATAAATCAGGCTCGTGCACGATAATTAAAATTTCAAAAATTCGATAGCAATATCTCACCGCGTGCTTTATGAATTTCGTTGATTTGTTGATTTAATTGAGAAATTATGATACTTTTACCCCTATCATAATGGCAAAATTGAGGTAAATAATGGCTGGTGTAAGGAAAATTGCAATGAGAACACATGCAATTATAATGCAGCTATAATTTACAAATATAAAAGTCTCGAATGATTAATCGGTGGTAGCAGTAATGAGGTGTTGACTGTAGACCGATGATCGACGATCGATGATGCCTCTTTCTCCTTTCATTGCTTCTTTAAACCATTACCTCCGTTAAATGATAGCCTCATTTACACAGATGAGCGTATATAATCTGCCACTTGATGAGTATTCACTTTAGACGTCATAAGGTTTTCTCCTCGACTGACCGCTAAAATGAGATAGGCGTATACCATTATCGCATACATTTTCACAAAGTGTTTTTCTATTATGCCTTATACTTTGTAATCCTACTGGCCACCTATATTATTTCTCTTAAGACATGTGCTGAATTTTGAATTTCTTTTCATATTACTATGAGCTCCGTTTAAATATCATATGGTCATTTTGCGCTATGGCCGATAAATTATTGTTGCTTCGTCACTCTTTTATCGTAACTATTTATTTGGCAATAATTTTTCTCGTAATGCAGCTCCTTGTAAAATCGATTACCAAAATACGTGATCCTATTGTAATCTTATTTGGACGGATGATTAACAACGTATAAGCGATTAGCTTCTGCGGACTACTCTTTGCATGCATTCAAAATTACTTTAACGAGTAAAGTAAAATCTCAACAAAATCACATGCTATTATTGCCGAAAGCAAATGCTTTTTAAATCAAGCGAACACAATTGTCGATCATGAAGCATCATCTCAGAACGGCAGGGCAATCGGCAATCGGCAAGCGCGTCCTCGTTTTTGGCAGATAATTTCCCCTCAAAATTGCAGAGTTCGACCGTTTTCGTAGGATACCCATTTCATCGGATCGCCTCTATAAAAAAAAAAAAAAAATGCAATTTAATACTCCTTTGGACGAGAAGCATTGATAAACCCATTATTGTTTGCTCCTCGCGGCGGTAATAAGAGCGCGCGCGGCAAGTGAAACGAGAGCGCGCGAGCTATCATTAGTCCCTCCTGTTTTTTTTTTCCCTTTCGACTGAACGATAAACAAACACCGCACATACCTGGGCATTAAAAATGTACGGTTAAGCGCGGGCGTCGATGTATAATAGTATTGAATCGAAAGCTAATCGAGACTCGTTGGTTACGGAAGTCCCGGTACGTTACTCGTCGTCGTTATGTACGAGACGGATATTTACCAGCGAAATAATCGAGAGTTCGACCCTTATGCTTTATTACTTTATTTATTCGATCGCGAATGCAGAAAAGGTGTCGATTAATATAATCTTGTTTTATGCACGCCGGTACTCGAGTAATAGGAGACATAAGAATTAAGCTGTCGATAATTATAGAAATTGCGCGTTAATCGGAGGATGTGCAATGCAAATATCACGTGGCGATACCTTTTTTTTTTTGTTTTTGTTTTTGTTCTTTTTTTTCTTCATATAATTGTGCGATGAGAGCTGCTACAATAATACTTGGCAACAACATGAAATTAAGTATGTTTGAATGTTAATTGATAATTTATATATGTAATTATTGTTAGGGACGTATAATTGATCGAGCATTGATTCCATTCATTCGAGATTCTTATGTTGCTATTATTATGGAATATACTGGGCTCTAGATCTGATTTAATTTTGTCATTTAATGGTTTTTTTTTTTTTTTTTGACAATTATTGCACTCACAATGAAATCTAACATGTCTTGTGATTGATATCGTGATAATCAGAACCTTTAGAAAAAAATGTAATCTTACAATTTTAATTGTATGCAAACTTTTTTATCAACGAGCCGAATATCACATTTAGAAAAAGAAACTCAACTTTTAAACTGAATAGTAAAAATTTATGGAAACAATTACACAAAACATTTAATGCAGTGTAACGATCAACTCTTTCCAATAGTTAAATAATTCACTCATTTTCATTATTCTTTGTTTGATGTGTTATGATTGCTCATGACATACGAATTTCTTAAGTAAAAATGAAGAATTCGATGAAAGTTTCTATAATACAGATTTGACCGTTTTGAAATAATCATTTAAATATATTGAATAAAACTCAAAGATTGAAAAAAAAAAAGTAGAAGAAAAGTGCAAAAGAGGGAATGCAACGGCCTAAGACAAAAGATGATATGGGGAAGATAGAGAGAGAGAGAGAGAGAGAGAGAGAGAGAGAGAGAGAGAGAGAGAGAATGAGGTAGAGTGTAGGAGATAGGAAGGGCATCGCACGCAATGGATGCACTCGACGTGCCAGTGAACCTCCCACGCCACAAGTACTTGAGATATATAGAGGAGGACGGAAAGCTTGTGAACTCGCAGGAAGACATTGGCAGAGGACGTGATACGTATAATAAATAAACGAGGAAAGCAGCGATGATGTGCAAACATAAAATTTTATTTGAGCGAGCGAGATTCGATCGATCTTGTTTTCATAAGGAGCGGTGGATCGATCGCGATCCCACAATGGCGACTATTTTCAAATATGGAATATACAGTGCAGTAAGGTGTTGAGATTAGAAAACTCAGCTCCTAACGAAGCAGCTATTAAAGGTGAAGCACTGGATCGATAAGTAATGAGACTTTGTCATAACTATTTGAAACGAAGATTAATATTGTTTTTCAAGTAAAGTCAGCTCGAGCTAACGATGCCGGCAGCGCCTATTCGATATAGTCGTTATAGCGATTGTTCGACTCGCATTATAACGACGCGAGAGGCGTTAATTGGCGAGACTCATCGATGTTGCATTAAGCTCGGATTTCCTCGTTTGAGGAAAGTGGCGAAAGGATCTAGGAGAAAGGAGTAAGGAGGAGGACTACGTCTTAGGTGCAATAGCGCGCGGCTACGGGTACAACGACCGACGCATCGCGCGCACGAACGCTGAACCGAACATTCCGCGGTCGTTGATACGAGCCTCGTCGCCTTAGCGTTTCATCGGCTCCGTTGGGCCGCGTGACGTAGCGGCCGCCGTAACCTCGCCTATTTATCTCCTCGGCACTAGACGCAGCTCGTCTTATCGGGGGGATATTCCGAGATCGGTTTCGTCGAGTGCCGATCGAAGGGTATTCGAGAGCTCTCCGTGAGGATATAAATACAGTACGTAGCCTTATCCGCGTCACATTTTCCGAGTTCCACTTTCGGCTCTTCTCGCTTAGCTCCTCTTTTTTAACCCTCTAACGCAATTAAACTTCTTTTATCGTCTTTGTCGTTCAGTTGAGATAATGCATCGGTTTCCAAGGTAAAGAACCTCTTGTACTCATCCCCCCACCCCACCCTCGCATTCACATTTTCTGCCTCCCCACCCCCTACCTCCATCCTCCATCATCGCGCTCTTCATTTATTAGCGATTCATTAGCAACGGCTTGTAAATACTTTCATGCTGCCTTTACAAATTTCTTTTCCAAATATCATTAAGAGCAAATAGATTTCCTCTTTTCATTGGATATATGACATTAATACAATGTTAAAAATACACGAGTCAATGGAGCTCGAGGATTCAGGAATCAATTCTCATCGTTTTTCAGAGATATCGAAAGAAAATAACGATAATTGAGATCAACGATTAATGGCTTTCGATGAGCTTTGAAGCTGTAAGATGGTTTATCGATAAATAAAATTATTGTTTACATGGCCAAGTGTAAAACAAATAGTCACATTTTATCGAACTGATTCGTGAAATGCTCCAAAGAATGAAGTATTCGGAGGTAAGAGGGACGAAAATTTGCAGATAAGATCGATCGGTCCGTTACAATCATAAGAATTGGAAGTTCGAGGTTGCTCGAGTCCCGTTCGTACCGTAACCAGCTAAGAGATCGAACCTCAGGCCACCAACTGTATTTGGGTCGTCAACCCTAGCGATAAAAAGGCCATAACTGCAGCTGGTAGTCGACAAACAGCTGCAGCAGCGCTCGTGAGACTAGCGGCGATTCTCTTTCTAGGGCCTCGAACTTTGCGCACGGAGGGCAACGACTTCCCTTCCTCTCGCGATTCTCACTTGCTTTGTTACCGCTTTAATGTCTTTTAATCTGCGGGGCTGGATTTTGATAGGACTCTGTCTCTCTGTCTCCCTGCCTCACACACACACACACACACACACACACGCACGCACACACACACGCACAATCTCTCTGTCTCTCTCTCTCACGCACGCACGCACACACCACTCACTCACTCACTCACTCACTCACTCACTCACTCACTCACTCACTCACTCACTCACTCACTCACTCACTCACTCACTCACTCACTCACTCACTCACTCACTCACTCACTCACTCACTCACTCACTCACTCACTCACTCACTCACTCACTCACTCACTCACTCACTCACTCACTCACTCACTCACTCACTCACTCACTCACTCACTCACTCACTCACTCACTCACTCACTCACTCACTCACTCACTCACTCACTCACTCACTCACTCACTCACTCACTCACTCACTCACTCACTCACTCACTCACTCACTCACTCACTCACTCACTCACTCACTCACTCACTCACTCACTCACTCACTCACTCACTCTCCAATTAGATTTAGTTTTTGCTTTGAAAAGTGACCGCCGTTTGGGCTTTCTTGTAAGCATTTTTTCATGAAAACTAGTAAACGGCCTGACTAAATCAACAACAATTGCAGATTACTCGAATGCAAATACGGCTTCTTAATATTCCTATTCCAGGAATATATGGAAAACGTAATAAAACATTTCTATCATGTCTCTTAAGAATATGTGTTCTTTGAATTATAGATGTAATTTATGCTTTATACGTGCTCATTCAATAGAGCATTATTTTTTTTTCAATAAAGCGTAAAAATAGGAGAATAATAACACTTTTTGACAATTTTTTTTGTTTTTTTTTTTGTTTTTTTCGATAACTTTCAGAGCAAAAAGAGAAAAAAAAATATAGTCAACCAGAGAATACGACATTTTCCAAGGGAATGAATATCACAATATGCGAAGCATTTTATAATTCTTATCGTCTAACAATCGACGCATCAGGCATCCAACAACAACGAAACGGACACTTAAGAAATCAATTCTACAAATATACCGCAATAATACCAATCAATAAGTGCTACAAAATATCATAAACCTTTGTTTCACAAAACTTTATCAGAAAACTGGTTATTTATTTACAAAAACTGTTTTGTATTCGTTGCTCCGGGTGTCATTTAATTAAAGCCAGCGCACTTTTACGTACGAGTCCACCTACGCATCGCGATGCGTTTCCCGTTGGTTATTCGCAAAATTCTAGGTCAAACGATGAAACCGCGCCATCGTAATTAAAGAAGTCCAAGAAGCCAAAGATAGAAAGATATAAAGTCCCGCGCCACTTTTCGAATCGTCGGATTCTCTATGACGGGCCGCGTAACGTACACTCGCGAGATCAACGAACTGTCGTCGCCAACGTCATACGAAATTTCATAAGCCGTCACGCTGCGAGTCATTAAGGTCGTTACGTCGGGCGGCAGCTGTCGAAAGATTCCTCCATGTTTGCACGATACTCCCGCGAGCACTTCCGGCTCTAAATTGGAGGCCCGATTTATGCCGGACATGCGTAGACGGCCGATGCTTCCCGAGCTAAACTCTGCGCACGCGGCTAGCGATCGGAAGCTTCATCCGCCCATGAACCAACGACACTTTCACACGAATTCACACTACGCCAGTTACGTATGATTGAAAGTGAAAGCTATCGTAGTTTCGGTAATTTAATACGGCTGGCAGGCAATATGTGGGGATAACACTAGGCGCACTTGCTCCAACGCTCGTCGAGAGTTCAACAATAGCGCGAAACGTCGTTATTCACACATTCTTGACATTGGAATATGAGAATGGGCTTTATTAATTGTTATATCGTTCTATCTAAATTGAAATTAACGTTCCAATTGCCATTATTCCAATATACATATTCTAAACAGAGTCAGAAGCGGAAGGGAATGTTTTCCCTTACACTTCTCACACTTAATACAATTATTAAGTATAAAGTAAGTTATAATAGACGTTTATAATCGACGTTTCGCTACGGACACAATAGTGGCCGTGTGCATATAAATTTCTTATTGAGTATGGTATTGAGTGTCGTATATTTACATCGGTCAAAGATATTTACGCAGTCCAGGAAATAGCGCCGTTATAGTGTTAAGAGTTAGTTATATTATAGTTTTCAAGCCGAGTAACCGAGTGACTATTTGAATTATTATCACTCGCTCATCTCTATATTTAATTAGCGATGATTCATTTACGTATAACAATTCAAAGTAAATCATGTTTCAAGGTAACTATACGCTATGTATAGTATATTGACTCCACAAGAGGAAGTACATATTAAGGAGATAACGACGTATAAACATGTTTTGATGCTCTAGGAATTTTATTCCAATTGAAAATATTTTTTACGTAGTGTCGTACACTCGTGACGGAGCCAGTGGAGTTTAACTTCCTAATCGATTTATAAAATTTTGAGGAAGAATTTGGAGTGATTAGGTGGAGAAAGGGATAGATATAACGCTTTCATAAAAAATTGACGGAGTGCAAGGACAGTCGGGAGGGCCAACTTTTTCATGCAACGACCACCAAATTGAAATATCGAATCCAATTAGCGCGTATTAAAATGATCTCTCGAGTGGATTAATAGTGGCGAGCATCACTGATTGATGGAGCGAGAGCCGAGCGATAAGACGAATTTAAAGAGAAGCCGATCCCTCCAGATTGGAAGCCTTGCGATCTTGACACTGAATGCCTCGTTATTGATGTACGCTTATTTGGAGTTCGAGAATGACGCATGTCAAATAGACCTTGACTCGGGTTCTATAAGCACCAGCGGTCGCCGCTCATCGTCCGCTCACGAGTCGTTAAAATGGAGAGCTCGAGCTTGAGCCAAGAGCTTCCATACGAGCGCCAACGCCTTTTCTACGAAAGCGCGAAAAATTTTCACACCAATTACCAGTCTCGACATCCGCTTTCCTACGTTAATCCTCACGACTCTCACCTACGCTTACAAACGACGACATATCGCAATGTCCCAATGGAACGTGCACGCGCTCCGGCTCCCGTACGCGTCGTTCGATTGTCAGGTGAGATAAAGTCGAGCGCACATTAATCGAGAATTATTTGCGAGAGCGGGCTAATCGTCACTCTTACAATTAGCGCAGAAAGCCTCACGGGAAGCTTTTCTTTCTTTTTCTTTTTATATCCAGTAGAATCAATAGCAATATGGAAATGACGCAAAGAACATAATGTCCTAATCTTGTCCGATAAGTGAGCGAAGATAAAAGCGGCAAATTTTAATTTTAATCGCTTTTAGAAAAACTTGAGTATGCCGTAGCCATGAAACGATGGCCTTTCCTCTCTCTCACACTCTCTCTCTCTCTCTCTCTCTCTCTCTCTCTCTCTCTCTCTCCCTCTCTCTCTCTCTCTCTGTCTCTACGTTATAAATAATATAAAAATGTTAAAAACAAGATTTTTTGCAATTATATTAATAGCTTTGATTTATTAATGCATTATTAATGAATGCCTAGTTAGTAGCGCGTGATCGGACGGACGGACGGTCGATCGAAAAAAGTAAATTATATCGAGGACAAAAGATGTATATATAATATAATATTAATAATAATTGTCCTGATGCCAATGCTAATTCATGCACACTCGGAAAAAAACTTGAAATGTCTCTGATTCATTAAAACAAGGTGATATATACAAATTTTTTGTCTCTTATTCCATCTATAATTATTAATTCGACGATCTTTCCCTTTTAATAATACCATTATTAGCTCTTGTAACGACATAGCTATGCTTTAAGGAAAACATTTATTCGCCTTGACGCAAAGAACTTTTCCGCGGCACTTTCCACGAGCGTAATACGCCCAATACCAACTAGAGAAATGCCGCCTAAAGACGTCAGCGAGTCGAGCATAATCGAGAAAAGCCAAGGCGATACGAAATCACGCTTCGGGCTCGAAATACGTTTCACCCTCTCCGAAGGCATTTATCGCGGTCTAGTGCTCCGCTGCTCTTGAACCCGGGCGGCCACGAATACGCGCCTATAAATCGCCAGATAGTTCGCTCGCACCAGAACCGAAGGTTAATTCGATAGGCTCGTCCCGCTTGATTTCTGCTTCGTAATCATGCGTAATCTTCCTTTCTTTCTCGGTCGGCCTTGCGCCTGCATATGCTCGTCTCGCTCTGTCTCCGTGTACCTCACTCGCCCGATCCCATGTGTCTAGTAAGAGGCTATTATTGGAGCGAGCGTATGCTTTATCGCGGCGAATCGCTTCACAACGCCGACTCGCTCCCCTCGTCTCCGCGTTGTCTTTTTCTGTAAACTGTTTTGCCAACTTTTTTTTCGCTCGAAAAATCCATCGTGCCCGAAAGATTTATCGACGTAAGGACGAGCACTGCTCAGATCGCGAACAAAGCCTGCAATTATTGACAATATCGCGAAAAGCCGTGTATTTTTATTCTCGTGTGCGCGCGTGCCACCAGTGACACCAAAATTGTGAACACCAATGTTGAACGATCAACTTGAACAAAGCTCAATCATTTACTCAAAGTCGTTCGCTAAGTCAGCTTCCTGACGCTTACGTTATTAATTATCGCAATATTTGCAGTATTTCATACGATTACCTATGATTGCACAAGTTGTACACAAGCGTTTTAAAACGAAGAATAGAGTTGTTCAAATTTTATCGACTTTCTTTTGCCCGCGTTATTGCTGCTGAAGAAGCACACATTCCCTATACATTTAAAGTTTGATAACTAGCTAATAATTGATAAGTCTTTTTTCCGTTTTTTGAAGATAATTTTACGCCGATAATCCGGCAATATAAGTGCTAAAATAAGAAACGGTACGTCGTTGGTCACTCGCTGGTTATCGATTAAATTTTTGAATGGTTGAATATCTTTACGTGACATCCTCTTCTCCTTTCATAGCCAAAGGACACTGCTTAAAGCTTTGGTTGCGCTTGAAAATCCCCTGAAAATACAACGGTCGGCGTTACGTTACACCATCCACTTATTGGATCATCTTGCACAAAAGAATTGATACTCAAGCAGCGACGTGGAGTCGACCAAGGTGCGACCGCCACACTCCTTAACGCCCCTATCACAACGAGACCACTTTTATTACGGTCAGTTATTAAGATTCGTTTTATCGCACGCAGCCAGTCTCGAGCGATATGACGGTACCTAATTTACCACAATCTTCCGAGTTTTATTACACGCGCGTGCCAAAGTCAAGTCGACGAATAAGGGCTGCATCAGAACTTATTATTTTAACATCCATAAGTCTTTACGGGTAAATATTATTACATAGAAAAAAAAGAAGAATAAGAAGAAGATGATGATGATGATGATGATGATGATGATGAAGATGATGATTAAGAAGAAGGAGGAGATGAGGAAGAAGAAGCACCAGGTCGTCTCTCGTACCTTCGATCAATGAATATCCTGTTAAATATTTTAAGTATCAAGATTGATGATATCTTCCTCCATCTTAAATTTAATAATCGACTCAACCGTTCGCGATTGAAAATACCGAATACGGCATTGACCCCTTAAATATTTATCCAAATCTAAAGTGTGACAAAAAGCAATTCTGCCTTTGGCAATAAAACGCTATGAAAGATATTTCATTTGTCCCTTCGATAGCCATATCCACGTCAAAGCATTATCTTGAAACAAAAATAACAGGCTACTCGATAACCGAAATCTTTCAATTCACATATTACGTCATCCAACGCTTTAAAGCGTCTTATTACATCAGCGTACGTAATTCGTTTCGCAAGTACTACAACAGTACAATATTCAGCCGTTGATAATAAATTGAATTAAAATGATATTATTATAAAAAAAATCAGCTTCATTATATGGCGCACATCAATACCAAAAGGAAATAAAAAGCAAAGAAAAAAAAAGCAAAGAAAAAACAGTGATACTAAAGTTTTTGCAAAGTCTTCTTACGTTTCTTCGTCCGCAGATGAACAAATCCGACTTTAAAGCATTTAGTCTTTCGCTCTATCGGATAAGCTCACAAAGAGTTATTAAGCGTTTCGTGTCTCTTTTCCCTGACGAAAATAAAAAATTCGCCCATTTATCAACGTGCCATAAGCATCGTTAGATAAGAATTGAAAATTGGGGTTTGAGAGATAATGAGACTTCCGAAGGTCTTCGCTTATCTATACCGAATTACGGAGATTGTACGAAAACAAATTACTACCAAAATTAACTGGATTCGCCTCGATGAAAATAGATATATATATATATATATATATATATATATATATACAAGTACGGACAGGCTCGATTAAATTTATTTTACACATTATTGTAGAAATATAAGAGGCAAGAAAAATAGAATTCCATTCCAAGCATTAGAATCGATGCTGTTAAACATATAAATTAACGAAGTATTTGTCGTTTGCGTGGTGCAATGAGCTCCGTCCCTACGACTTTCGTCACGTGCGAGCGAGCGCATCACGCGGCCAAGAAATACTCGGTTACAAGTAAAATCATCGGGAACTAAGCAGCGAACGTGACGCCCACGTGGACAATCCGAGGAAACAATAGGCCGAAAGGCACAAGGATCGGAAGCGTTCGACATCTTTTGTTTGTGCCGACTCCGTGTTAAGGAGAGGCCCGGGTCCGTAGGGCCCGGGGTACGAGACGACCAAATATTCGAAACATCGCGATAAGTGGAGTTAGCGAGTCCGGGATTGAGTGAGTCGCGCGAGCAATGGGCGGCGGCCGTTCACCCGGTGTTCTTGAACCTTCAGGGTCAGTGCGCGCGTGCGCCAAGCAGCGAACGAGCACAAGTGCCTCCGCACGCACAAAGCCGACGATTGCTTTTTATCGTTCCTATGAAGCGGCCGATCGAATTGTCTTTTATTGCCCGCATCTCTTGGTGAAGGAGTTAACTTGGTGGAGGCCCGAATTCCGCGGATCAGGCTCGTCGGATTCGGCGATCAGTTGCCGAAAATTCACAATTGCCTGTCGAGAACGAAGGGCCCAATCGAGGCAGTCTTGAATTAAGTGACGACAAATTTGTTGCCTGGGAGAAGAGCTGATGGCAATTGTTTTTCCCCGCAGAAGGTATTGCGGTAGTCCGAGGTCCCTTATAATAAGTTGTTTAGTGGTTCACCTTGGGCTTATTGCTTACGTTCGCCATTTGCGAAATAGCTGCTTCATAAATTTCTATTGCATACTAGAGTATTTGAAAATCTATTTGATAATAAAAACTTAAATAATATGTTTTAATGTGAATTGCGAATTTTTATAAATTTATATGTAAATGAATTGAAACGCACGCATTTGCGTATATTTTGCTTTGCTAAATGATAAAGGAAATCTGCAATTTAGCGAACTATATTACATTCGAATGAACATTTATTTAAATGTATATTCATATGTTATATATGTGACTTGTATGTCAAGCAAATACAGTTATGGCATAAAAAATATTTGACAATAAAAATTACAATATTACAGATCGATTCAATTTTAATTTTCGATGTAAATATAATAAACATGATGGAATAATTGTGTCAATAATTGTCTTACTTATCACAATTTGCGTAATCCGTAAGCATTAAGAAAGCATAAAAAATTATATAAAGTCTTTGACGACAAATAAACTAATTAATTCGAATGTAACAACGACTATTGGAAAGATTTCTTTACCAGAGCAAACGAAAAATAATTCAACAAAAAACCAAGAGAACTTGAGAAACCAAATTGTTTCAGCAATAACACATGTAATTATACACATATTTACTAAGAGTCTAATTAAATGATAATAAAGACGTTCAAATAAATTTTAAAAATTGATCGAATTTGTATTTATCATTATAAACTATTTTATTATAGTAATTAAAGCAAATAAATGTATTACGAGAAAATTAAATCCGTATAGACTTAGATTCAGTAACTTTTCAATCACATGACCGTGCATAAGTAAACGCCACATTTAAATCCAATAATTTATAATAGGGTATCAAATTTATATTAACAATATAATTTTATTAACGTTCGAACAGGTATTGTATAATTATTCGATATGATGCTGTGCACAATATTAGAGATCTACAGTATAATAATATAAATTAAATATAACCAACAAATATACGCATTAGGCAACGAACAGTAAATTAAAATACACGAAATTAAATGGCTTTCGAAAATCTGTAACAGTATTCAAACAATATTCAACAGGATCGATGCCTTTTAATAAATACGAATTCTAAATTTCCTTCTCATTTTATACAAATAGCAAGACTCGTGTGACTTTTTGGAAGATCGCACTCGCCGACTTGGTTTATTAGCACGTTGATAACTTTATTAACAATTTATAAGATTTCATTGATGCAATACGATGATAAAAATGAATAACGATTACGTATTTCCAGCTAATTTGAGAGATTATTAATTTTTCGAATTATTAAAATCTTAATCGAGTTTCTATTTTAATTTTTATAACTACTACCTTATTATCTATACCATCTCACACCGTACAATTGATACGATAAATCTTTTAGAATTTTGTTTTAACTCAATAATAAGAATGCTTGTAATATATTTATTAGACATATTTTCACATTTTGAATGAAAATGAAAAATAAAAAAAAAAATATAAATAATAAATTGTTAGAAATTTAATTTAAAACGTATAATTAATTCGCTTTAAAAAATTCTTTAGAAAAATGTTCAGCTTTTCAATGAAATTTCAAGCCTTTATGCAATGCTGATAATAGATAAAAGATATCTTACGTAAATTTAAATAAAAACTATCGATAAATAGTTAACTTTAAACAGCGAAAGTGCAATAAAAGAATGTAGATAAGTATTGTGACTTCCTGGATAAGAAGACAAATAAATATGCGGAGGGGAACACTGGAGGGGAACGTCACGGGTTTTGACAGTCCTTATGGACATCAAGGTTGACAAATTTTGAGATTTTTGTAGAGAACTAGGAGTAACGACCTTTATTCGTTTATTCGCAAGGTCAATAGCATTTGTCTGCTTCTAATAGGGCTTAAATAAAAAGAAAACGGAAAAAAAAGGCTAATGACATATGAATGTAACACGAATGATATGTTTTATATCATTTTCAACAAATGTTTTGTAAAATGCTTGAGCAATCGTTTATTTTCATTACGATGCGTAGCTATTAAAAAAATTATTATTCTTTATTAATGAATTTCTCTAAATACGGCAAGTATTTTGAAATCCAGGAATTTAAATTTGTCGCATGAAAACAACATGGATATTACTTTAAGTATTAAAGCGACGTAGTATATACATTTATACACATAAATGTGCACATAAATACAAAAATAAATTGCTATAATTATATAAATTCTAAATATAATTTTGGTTTTTCTTGCATACTTGTTGTGAAATGCATAAGACTCGCCATATGATAAGAAGCGTAACAAAATAAAATCCTATCCATATCAATGTATTTGAGAAAATTTAGACACTTAGTGACGAATAGTTCAAGGTCCACAGTATTATTCTATATAAATTCTTAAATAATTACAATGCATAACATTACGTCTTCATTCATTATAATAAACGATTTATTTAAAGAATAATTGTCATTCCGCATATACAATAAATTGTTTATACTCAGATTTATATTTACACATTCGACGCACACCTAGTTCTTAAAATAAAATTAGTAATGTACAGCATTGTTGTCCGTCGTATGAAATACGTACAAAGTAAAAATGACGCGAAAGTGGATTCTCTTTGTACAATAATATATGTATAAAAACAGAGTGAGAGGTTGTTGACCGCGCTGATGTACGCGGAACGCGAGATGAAATACGTTTAGTTATTTCACATGTTGCTTCTCGCATGTCACATTAATGTAAACAGTTATTAATTTATTAAATTGAATTTCAAAACTATTAGATTGAAGCAGTAAATGGTAATTTCCTAATCGACGATTGTTTTCGCGACGGAAAATTCCCGCATCACGTGGTGCCACGTATCGACAATGTTGACAATGTTCAAGTGGGTTGCATAAATTTTTAAATATGTAAAATTTATGTTTCACCTTCGAGTATTTTGCCGTAAAATGTTTTTAACGCAATTTAAATGACAGTTGCACTTTGATCTCGCGATGTTTACATGCCTGGTTTGCACGATCGAGATTATTGCGTCGTTGAATGAAAGCACCGGTGATGCGATTGTTCTGACAATAGCGTAAGCAGTGCAACTCTTTGAGAAAGTGAAATAGCAAATTGATGAAGCTCATTGTCGAGGAAATATTCAATTATTCGATTATCGGGATTAAATTTTCTGTATTGCCTCGGCTAATTATTATTAGCGAGCATATTTTCTAATGCATATAGAAATGCCAATGGTAAATATCGATGAGCTTTTAGATTTGACGTAATGCCGATTTTAAACGGAGTTGCTGTTTAAGTTTGTCAATCCTTTCGCAGTGAAAAGATTTTGAATCGGATCGTCTCATTATCCTTTCATTGAAATATTGATGCCGTTAATATAAAATTCTCTTGTGACCAAGATAGTTTCATTTTTTCAATGCTGTGTGCGTGACATAATGGTATTAACTCGTAAAATATAAATGTGGCAAGGCATTTCGTCGCTTATGACCTTATTGAATAGGAAAAGTTAAGAATTTAAAAGTATATGGAATATAATTATTATAAACTGATAACTGTACATATAAAATGCTTTAAAAACCAACATGTCAGTATGTACGAAGGTCGGTGTAATATTGTTTTGCAATTGGTTGTCTTTCACAAATACAATTAGATCTCGCGTTTAAAACATTAACTCACTGCATTTCATTAAGTGCCTCGAGTAAATTAACATTTTAAAAGCATATATCATTTTACTTCTGCAATGTAAAATTTAATTATGAATAACGACCTACGAGCCGTCATTGCCAGCCATCATAGAGTCATTGACAATTAAATATTTTTTCCCTTTTAATCATGTTTGGCCGAGTAATTCAATGAATTTTATCTTTGCCATTATCGTACAAGCGGATGCTTCGGCTTGCTCCTCATTCCTACAGCCGTGAATTTCGCATTTTTCTCGTTCACTCGTGAATGTCGATGAAATCCGAGTCACGCGTCGATCTTTCAATCTCCGTAAATCACGCTGAAACATCACCGCTACGCTATTCGCCGAGTGCCGCATCGAAAATTAACGCATACGCATGAAAAAAGGTTCGACGTATGGAGCTGCTCGGCTCGCGCTATAAACTATAAATACACAAAAGGTGGCGAGCGAGCGAGTAAGCGAGCAAGAGGGAGCGAGAGAAAGAGAGAAGTAGGACGGAGTGCGGCTGGCAACACTCGTCGCCCTAACGGTACCATGAGTAATCAAACAAGCGCTGCCACCGCCGCCACCGCCGCTACCGCCGCTACCGCCGCCACCGCCGCCACCGCCGCCACCACCGCCGCCGTCGCTCTTTTCCATGATCCGCCGGAAGTATTGTCGTCCGTGGGTCGACGAACCTTCGACTAACTATCCTTAAGCCATATTATGTCAGAGAGCCATGATTTTCTTTGCCCCGCGGTACCACCATTGCTTGCATTGGGCTTTTTCCTTTCGCCACTGGCGACACTCGCAATTCTGCGTAATGTCAGATAAATGGTGAGTCTGGCCCGGTTTTTTGGCTTACAATTTTTTCTTTATATTTTCGTATCTCTACGCCACTGGCGACACTCGCAATTCTGCGTAATGTCAGATAAATGGTGAGTCTGGCCCGGTTTTTTGGCTTACAATTTTTTCTTTATATTTTCGTATCTCTAAAGAACATTGCTCGTTTTTTTTGTTTTGTTTTTTTTTTCTTTTTTTTTTTTTGTTTTAACCCGAAGTTGGTTACGCTTCTATATTTATTTCATACCGAATAGCAAGGAAATTCTCGAAACTGATGTATGAGATTAAATTTTTTATGTTAATAATTACCTAATGAAATGACATATTTTCAGAGCTCCGATTACACGAGCAATGTTTGACATTCGATGGCTTTGGAAGATAGGCATTCATTTATATGTTTTAGAAGATTTTTTATCCCAAGTACAATTAGCCCGTCAACCGACAGAATTATAGTTATAATTTTCAACTGCCAATATTTTAAAAGCATAAAATCTTAGGATTCTTAAAAAAAAAAAGAAAAGAAGAAAACATGGCTAAGGTCATTTGTGTCACGAAATCAAAAACGATTCGTACGAATGAGAGAGCGTTAAACAATAAAATCTTGGGATTCCTACAAAACATCGTTAAGGTCATTTATGTCACGAAATAAAAAATGATTTGCACGAATAAAAAGTGTTGCCGGTATTTTAGTCCACTTTATGAATTGAAATATCACTTTTGGGCATTAATTTATTTCATAAAAATCATTTATTGATTAACGCTTTAAATGAAATCTAATAAATCCTCACCTTATCAAACTATATCAACGCAGACTAAAGGTTTTCGTTTTAATAATATTCTTAATTCGAAAAACTTCTAGCACTTATTATTGAAATCGTATCGTTTACTAAAGGAAATATTATGATAATAATATGACTTTAAATAGTAGGAGTGACGTATCCGTACGTACCACAAAGAAGCATTAATTCAAGTTTGAATACCACTTGTAGGAGAATACAAAGCGAGGATAAATTTTAACAAAACCAAAGAATAATTTTCACAAAAAATAGGCCAACTCTATACCAATCCTAACATAAAATAACAATATCGACGAGTCGTTCATAATTTTTCACTGTTTTTGATATTTCCTACACCCTTGGAAAGTACTCGCTCGCACTTAATTTTTAATTCAATTAGTCGCACACAGGGACATTCATTATTCGCCAATCAAACACAAGAGCATTGGCAAAATCATTGTTAATTTACATACCAATATGATAAAAATACGTAAGAGAATGGAAAAATAAGGAGTTTGGGCATTCTCAAACGATAAGCTCTTAACGCCAATACGATACATAATTTTAGTCAAGAATGAAAGTGTTAGATTAGGACGAAGGAATCGGTAGATTGGTCTAGGTGGATCGATTTCAAATTCACATAAAATAATTTTTTGCAACAATCGCGAGCGAAGGCCATCGCGGCAACGAGAACTCGTTAAATCGCAGCGATGGCCTTCTCGTAGCTCTTCGTTACTAACTGCGACGTCGGCGTCGTAAATTTCTCGTTTTCTACACTCAACCGTAAAAATGAAGCCTAACCCAAGTCTCTTTTTCTCCGATTATAATTATTACGTTAAAGAAAGAATAATATCCCATTATATTTGAATTTCAATATTCGCGTTCCTTACAATAATTTCATGTTTAATATCTAACCGCAGGGGAGATGGATGATCAAATGTATATACTAAGCCAAGTTTTAATGATTAAGAAGCAATAAGTTGTAGGAGATTAATATGATTGCATAATTTCGATAAGATTACTGTCGCCAACTTTAATCAATAACATTCAAGACAACTTTTTACAAATGCATATGAAAGTTGAGAGTGTGAAATTTTTAACGCAACCACATCAGATTAGTCATCATTAAATTAGAAAGTGTTGTTAATCCATTTAGAAACCTTGTTATTAAAGTATACATAAATTTTAAAATCAACTTATGTAAAAAATATATAATATACTACATATATAAATATAATATAAAAATAGTCACTTTTTTTTTAAATCTAATATTTTTGTTCTTTTATTATAAGCACATAAATATCAATCGCCGATTGTTTAAAAAATTATATTGAAGAAAATTTTGTTAACGTTGTTTATGTCACTATTTGTATCGTTATAAGTTCAAATCAAATCAGAGAATTGACTTCATATGAAATTAAATTTGTTTACACCTTTGTATTGTTAGAGTACAATAGAGCATTACGAAATTAAGAAATGGCGCGAACGATCTTGTACAGGATTGTATTAATATTAATTTAAATTTAATTATTATTGGTGATTTATACGCGACAAACTTTTTTATACACGATAGTTTTATATGTTTATTATTTTTTTTTTTTTACATAATTATACATTAATTGTTGTCAATATTCATTAATAATAATACTCTGGCATTTTATTGTCTTGCTATAAATATTTTTCATTTATTTAGTATAATTGTGCTAATTATTGGTATCTATAATATTCGAATCCGTAATGAGAAATTTTTTCTTTTTTTTAACAACTTATACACTTGGGAATAATTTTTGAAAATATTATTACTTTTTATAACAATGAGATAAAAAAGAATCTTCAGATATAAGAATTACAACACATGTTTTTGTGTTTGTATTGCGTAATAGTTTGTTAACGTGAAATAGCTAAATATTAATTTTTATTTTATTTTTATTGAAAAAATTGTAATTGGTTTGTGGATTTTTTTTTATGCGTGCTTGTGAATTTCAATTATACTAACGATAAATAGTTTCACGTAATAAAATTATGTAAAAATAATATTTATAATTGTATAGCTAAAAATAAATAAATGTCGAGTGGAATGGTTAAAATAAATACTGATTTGTCAACTAACTGCTTTTTACTAAATGTTACGATAAATATAAGGGAGTCTAAGACAATTAGATTATAAATTAATAAATAATTTAAATAAGTATTATATATTTGGAATGCAACGAAAATTTATTATATATATTTTTAATCGTAATATTCATATTTTAAATAATTAAATAAAAAAGGTGTTAACAAATTTCATAATATATTGTTTTATCTGTATTAGAAATCTGAAATTAAGAGGAAAAAATTGAAAGTAAAAGTCAGCGTCGACAAGAAGAAAATGTTCATTAACAGCTTTTTAATTCATCTAATTCAATTTTCACTTGTATTCTGACTTTAAAAGCAACTCTTTTTACCTAGTAACTTCTCCTATTAAAGCCTACTATTTGATTTACGATCTTATCAATTTATTTGTGTAACAAATTAAGTATAAAATTAATTTGTTGAACAAAAACAAAACATTGTTTAATTACGCTTTGTGGACGCCACAAGTAATGAAAAGTAAGTGGAGAATTAGATGAATTAACTGAAAATTGGATCCGTGGCGAGAAACTATCGCTTTCACCTTAGTATTCATGGCATTCTTCATTAGACAAGCAAATGGACAAGTGGCAAAGGGAAGGGCAGTTGTAAATAAGCTCTGCGAGCTTAATTTTCATGAAACCGCTTGGTGCTATGTAGCCATGTACGAGAGAGCATAAAATAGAGAGAAGGCAAAAATCCCAAAGGAAAGTCCGAACTTTCTCGTGGTGAGATGCGCGCGACGACGTATATTTTGCACCGCGGAGATGCTTTCACTCGACGTACCACCCGCAATTACAATAATCCGCGCCGCGTTTTGCAGCTGCTCCTCGCCGTAACCGCGACTCTCGCACTTTTCCTTTCATCCGTCATGGTTTCCCGACGATCAGGTCGTTCCCTTGCGCGCAATTACGCATTGTCTGCCCACGTGGAAAGTTTTCATGCGCGTGTCGCTATTTTCGCGCAAATGGTGGAGAGCAGCCCAGCACTTTCTCTTTCGCTTTTACTCGGAGCTCTTGTTTACGGCTGTGGCCACGTCGACATCCAGTATTCCATCCGTTTGCCGCTGATGAACATAAAATTGGTTCGAACGTGCCATAGTATCTGATTAACCTATAAAAGAAAAAAAAAAAAAAAAAAAAAAAAAAAAAAAAAAAAACGATGGTAACACGCTATCTCGCGCGAGATAGTACAATCTTTTCCTCTCCTTTTTCTTTTTCCCCTCCTTTTTTTTATGTTGACTGCAACCATTCATTTTACCACATAATTTCGTCACGGCTGGAATTTGCATATTGTATAAGCTTTAGAAATTATATCTTTGGCTTTTATTTTCTAAGAATTTTCCAATGATAATAATAATGATGATGATCACGATAATAAGAATAATAACAATATCCAAAACAATAATAATAACAATAATAACAACAACAACAATAACAACAACAACAACAACAACAACAACAACAACAACAACAACAAATAATAATAATAATAATAATACTCACTGTTAAATAGCAACTATCCATACCCGTAGTACTTATTATGAAGAGTATGTGAGTTTAAAGGTCACAAAAACTGGGCACTTGTTTTCTTCGTTACGATAATTTTATTGATTTAATTTCATTTAATGAAACGTTCAAATACACATAATCCACCTTCAATGGCGCAACGTTAGTTGCTTTCCAATAGTCCACGATTCTTATAAGGCAAAAAATATAACCTTTATATATTATTGCAAAAACTATTTAGCACGGCAGTCAATCCGAAGGTTTATAACAACAATAATCCAAGCAATAAAATATTAATTAATAACTATATTTATTTACATAGCCATAATCAAATTGTTCATTCGAAGGTATCAATGATTTATTTTTAGCGAAATTACTTCGAAATTGACACAAGATTCTCTAATACAATCATAGATTATATGGCAAAGATGTACAGCAAATATTTGCCTGCTTCTTTCTTTCTGTGTGATATCTTATGATAACAATCATCGTCATTTTAAGTATTAACCCGACGTGCCTTTTTTCAAGTACTGTTTTACTAAAACACTTACGGTATTATTACTCGATCGTTTCACCGTAAGTTCAAATAAAACATAGATCTTCGTTTTTCAATAATTTGCAGCTTGTAGTCGTATCGGTGATTTTATTATGAAAGTTTTATTTAAAAGTAAGTTTTCCAATCTACTGTGCATTGTAGACTCTTAAGTGCTCGATTTAAAGTTTCATTTAATATCCAAAAATTAGTTTAATATCAATTTACTTTTCCATAAATATTATAAACTGTAAAGAGCAGTAATCTTGTGAATGATACATAATATACGAAAAGAATGCGCGTCAAACTGCATAAATTTGAATTTGATTTTAAGAATCATCATTTGACAATTACATAAAATGAAAACTTATACCTAATGAAAGGGAAAATTTTGTTAAATTTAACAATGGATAATATTGTTAATTTACCTAATATTTCTTCTATATTTATCCTCATAAGTTTATAAATTTTCTAGAGTTATAGAATTGCAATGATTCGAAAATTTTTTTGACAAATAAAATAATACATTGGAAGAAAGAGTATCGTGCTAATAAATAAAATTGTTTCCACTGCAATATTAATATATAATATTATAGCAATTGTAGTTATACAGCCAAAGTAATTTTTATTATTACAAATCGCTAACTAATTTACATTAAATATGTCTCTTTTAATTATAGTGACTAACGACGACATCTATCCACATAAAACGAATACGAACGATTTGTCATTTAATTTGATTTTACAATTGCTTCTTTTAAAATAAATACGAGACACATCAAACATTATCACAAATAAAACATATTCACATTTAATGTAAATATTTGTTAATTATACGGAGTAGTCTTATATAATCGAATAATTGAATATGCACGTAGAAAACCTTAACTTGAACTAAATAAGAATGAGATTTCCCATTTCATGTTAAGCAACTTATACCTAATTTCGTATATTCCAATATAATTTATTAATTATTAATCTATTATTCAACTGGTATTTATCAATCGATGATTATAAAGAACCAATTGATCCACTGTCACCTATCAATTTTCAACTAATAGCTCCTCCAAATTCGCTGAAATTTCTTTCACGATTTAGCCAATCATCAAATTCAATTCTGGTTATTCATAAACGTCATTGATATCGCTATTCGTTCATCAGTGCAATGCCAACAGTCTGGGATCGACGACTTGGGCAGCATAAAACATCGTTAAGGAACGGGAATACAAGGCGGCTGACTTGCACGTGGCCAATAATGAGTGTTCGCTCATTGTTGATTTCAAGGCTCGCGACGCTGCTTTCCTCTCTCATTGTTTCGCTAAGAATTGCGTATGTGAGAGTATGATGAATGAAATTCGAGTGCTGCACTTTTTCATGAAAATGAAAGGGAGTGGAAAAGATGAGGTGTCAAAATGTTAAGGCGATCTTCTCATCCTTGGAACGATAAATCATTATAGGGCTTTGGTTGCTCTGCGGTGTAATTCAAGTTTTTTTTAAGACTTTTGCTTTGCCTTTATTTTAAGATTTGCAATAGATGAAAGTATAATATACACTCTCGCCCATTGTTAAGTTAATGCGGATTTCAAGGCGTTGGAATAATTCATAACAGCCTTCCCGAAATTTCAAATTTTTCCTAATTCGATTACGTATATCCAATGTTTATATGCATGACTATATATATTTTATAAATAGTGCGTGCCACTATTTATGTCACCAAAAAGCGAAAATTACCAGTATTAATATATTAAAAGATTTGACAAAGAATGATATATTGAGGCAGTGGTGTTGCATATTTTGAGCTTAAAAACGGACTTCCTAATCGTAGAAAATGACATTTTGAAAAATACTAAAAATTTCTAAATATATGTTATTTAGTTTGAAAAATACAACTATTACGAATAAATGTGTCTATTTAATAGGGGCATTAAAATAATAGTTGTAATTACCACAATGCGCGCAACAATTTTACTCCTGGCAAATATTAATATAAAATTGTGATTGAATTCATTCCATAAAGTTATAATAGATAAGCTATTATTTTTATGCAGTGCTGTATGGGGAAAATTTAAATTATTATTGAATCTCTAAGGAAAATGACGTACTGTGAGTTTGTTAGAGAACGGATATACGGATGTATAAACAACTAAACTGATATCTATTGCTTATCATCTTCATTAATATAAAATACGCGTATAAAAATTATTAACATTATTTGCTTTTTACAAATTAAAAACATGTTTCTATTCATGATCACGAGTTTTGTATTTCAAGCAAATTATTTAGCTCATAATTACATTGTAACATATAAAATAATTCAATTGTTATCTGCTTTTTTATAATAAAAATTTTTTAATTTCAACGAGTAATGATTAAGTACTATAATTTTTAAATACTTTTTTAAACATTTATATTTATTGTTCAAGGTCTGCGTTAATCCCTCGTACGTACACGTACGCGCTTTCAGTTTTTAATTATCTCTAGTTTTTATATATTTAACAAATATAAGTTCTATTATTCTTAATAGTTTTTTTAATAAAGCGAAATTATATTTATATATCAATACTCATTTTACCATATAAATGATCTCTATTCCTTATGGTGATTAAAGGTTCATCAAAATTCAACATATGCTAATTTTACCGACCATTATTTATATAGAAAAATAAAACTCTAATTTCCAATAAAATATAAGTAAGAACATATTGAACTGTAGAAAATTTCTAATATTTTATACATAAAGCGACCATCGTGATATTATTCCGTCCTTTCTCTTTCACTTTTCATTCCAAAATAACTATCTCAATTACAGTTTCATCTTATTGATAAACTAAAAATCTGTGAGCCCTGAAGTTCAGGTTTTCGATCATTGAGCTGCTATTCTAATATAAGAATTAAAGAATTTGTGGTTAGATTATTTTTAATCGTCAGCTTAGTATTGTATAGTCCAAGCAGTATTTTAATCGAGCGAAGTTAATTTTTTACTCAACTACATTACGATATCTATTAAATATATATAATTTGGTAACGATGGTTCGTTTATTCTCTTTTTCCTATAAGAAAAAATGTTGTTATCGAGTTACCTTGGAAACTTTATTGGCGAATAACACTATAGAAACAAAACTAAGGAATTATTTACATAGTAGAATTAGAATTTTATATCTAATGTAATAATAATTATAACGAAGCATCGAGATTTTAGTTAAATAAATGCATGTTATACTTTTGTATCGTCTTAAAAATATAAGATTCTAATGAAAAAGCATTAAGTTAAGCACTTGCTTGCAAATCGTTACATTTTGCATACGTATACGTTTACATTTATATATATGTAGGCGAGAGAAGGATTCGATGTAGGTATTTGGTAGAAAAATTTAAAAACAAGAGAGATATAGACCTTCCATTTATCGTTGGAATTTAATCTCCGAGCAAAGTAATAAAAAGATCCCATTTAATAGGTGAAAGAGCAGTACGACGATTTCATATAAATTATATTGCTGGGCATCGAATGCGAGCAAAAGTAAAAGCCACGACTGCCCCCATAACTATACTATCTCGCACGCGCTGCTCTCGTGGCATTGTTTACATAGAGAGCGACCAATTGGGCGTCTTTCCTTTTCAATTGCCGCCTCTCGCCCTTACTACGCAACTCCAGTCCCGCAGGCTAACACGTGTAAAATCGACGCTGCCGCTACCGCCGCTGCCGCCGCTGCCGCCGCTGCCGCCGCTGCCGCCGCTGCCGCCGCTACCGCCGCTACCGCCGCTACCGCCGCCGCCTCTGCCGCCGACGATAAGCCACTACGGCAATTTATCGATGAGCGCGACCTTGATGACGAGAAGTTGATAAAAGCCGCCACCGCTGCCGCCGCTGCCACTGCCTCCATCTCTATCTCCACCTGTGCTTACACCAACAACAACGTCCGTTTACCACAATTACAGCGATTCCAGTAGCCGGGCCTATTACTTACTTCGTACCTTCGCTTGTCTTACGATGAAATTTGAGATACTGTGTGTGGGAACAAGAGTTATAAGCGGATGATCTCATTGGAACCGAAATTGCCTGTAATTACGAGTCTTGGACTGTAGTTTGAGCTCTTGATTGATTATGAAAGGTTAGGTTGCTTTAAATTTTCTAAATGACGTATTAAGCGATTGGAGGTAGATCAGCGAGCAAAAGCTCGTTAAATTTACTTGCTGGTCATTTGATTTTATTAAAAATTGAATGGATTTATCTGTAATGAAGAATTTGATTAAACGATTGATTGTTCAGTTAAAATTTGATTATAATATTCTTTGTCCTCTCTATATTTGATGCATCGATGATTTAAGCGTACAGAGCATTTGATAAATCATTAATAATACATTTGCGAATAATCTTTTGTTGAAATTCTAATTACGCGTTTTATAGTAAGAAAACCATATATGCAGTCCAAATGGACGGTATTAGATATTTTTAATGCAACATCTCGTAGAAGCGTAACCCTGGGCGCAATATTTTATGCTCATTCGCCTGGTAACGTTTGATATGCGTCTTTTTCTGTTCAGCTATAATAATAGGAATGAAAGGTCACGTTTGTCACCTCACTATTATTGCACGAATTAATTAAGTTTTTTATAATATTAACACGCACTTAAGTTTGATCTCAAACCTAATAGAATATAAAGATCTTATTGGTAAAATTTTTTGAATTTATTTTTACTTAAACGGATAAGGAGACTTTATTTATGATAACTAGATAACAATTTTGGAATACTCCAAGGTATGTTTTGTAGATTAATCCCGAAGAAAATATCGATATTAAATTTGTATTTTTGTGTAAATAGTAGCTTATTTCTATATTTAGTTACAATGTAGGTAATATCAATAATGGAGAAATCGCTCGCTCGTATCTCGTGAGGCATAGGTAAAATAAGAGGAAATAAGAGGAATTTTTTTTTTTTATTCATTTTCGAATCTTCTGCTCAAAAATTAAATAATTAAATTTGTAACTCAATACGTCGTTTCGACGCTCTGTTAAAAAATGGTGGGCGTAATTCAACTAAACATTCTAATGACCCAGGAAAGGTCGAAAACGATGATCTGCTTCATTTATTACGAGCGAAATTGCCGTCCAGCGAATCGGTTGTTTTTTTCCTCTCCTTCTTTAACCAAGCAAAACAAAAATCACGTAAAAGTGCGACGAGACTCAACAGCGCGTGTTTTACGGCTGCGGAGGAGGAGAATTAGAGAAAGAGATGGAACGAGCACTCGGTGCGAGATAAAAAAGCATAGTCTAGGCGACTCACGCCTCCCAAGGTCGAAAGGGGAAATAAGCGACGCCGAAGAAGCTCCGACAAGGTCGCGGTCGGTAGAGCTTATTTTTACATGTGCGTTCGCCATACGCTAAAAATTATTGGTTAGCTTTAAAGTCTGGCGATTACCCCTGTGAAACGAACAGCGGAATCAGCCCTCGGAAATTCCCCATCCGATCCCCCCCCCCCCCCCCCCCAC
>NW_011948427.1:3249868-3257530 GCF_000503995.2 Ceratosolen solmsi marchali | reverse complement strand
TCCCCCCTCCCACCCCCCCCCCCCACCAACCTCCCGCCACCCTAAAGTCCGAGCTTCTGTCGAACGAATCCAAGAGATTCGCCTTCTATTTGCCATTGCGACTTCCAAGATGGGTTTTCATGTTTCAAGGGGTTCTATTTATATATGCTGTGAAATGTAGTTTCGATACAACCTTTCATTCACGGATTAATTGTAAAATTCATTTGTATAATTAACGTTCTTCGACGAGGCCAGTGCAAAGATCACTCAAATTTATGTTTGTACGGCGTTCGCGATTTTGTTTAAAATAAGCTCTAAAAAAATATGTCTATTAAATAATCGCTCTAGTGTTGTAAAATGATTATTTTAAGTCAAAAGTATTCTAAACTAAGTTACGTTCGAAAAATAATTTCCCATTTATTTTACTATAATCATTTATAATATGTAGAATTAATTGTTAATCGTTAATATACTCATCGAGATAAACCCTATTGAAATGATAAATATTCATTTCTATTAATATTGTATGCCAGTTGTTTTACAAAATAATCTATCACATTTTAAGATCTATTTCAGTTGTGTTTTTTTGAAACTTCTTATTTAATATTACTTTGGAAGAAATAGCAGACGTCGTTCAACATTCGGGTTATTTTTCTTTATTTTTTATGAAAGCAAAGTTATTCTGTTATACCAGCTTCTAACTATTCTGTTGACAAGTGTATCTGGTGGCCAGAAAAATTCTACATAACACGCAAATGTATACATATTAATGTATCATTAAAAAATATTCGGAATGACGCTTAAAGTAGACAAGATATTTTAGCCAATTTACAAATTATTTTCCATCCAGTTATTGTTTTCCATCTGTTCATCCTCTCATTCCAGCTCTCTCGCTCTCATTCGCTTACACTCTTATCTTCTTCTTCTCCACCTCCTCGTAATTGTTTGTCCGATCACGATGCCATGTCGTTGATGCACCGACTCGCCGCCTCCTACTCGTTCTTTCTTACTTCGCAAACTGGACGTTCGGACGAACATATCGAAATAAAGAGATTTTTCAGGCGTCGAACCGAAGGTCACCGAGGCCTTGAAAACGCCGCGTGCCGCGTCTCCGGTAGATTGCCGAACACTCTTTTTTCAATCTCTCTCACTCTCTTTTTGTCTCCCGTCGTCTCCTTTCTCTTGCTTTATCGTTGCCTTCTATTCTACTCGTGTCTCCAATCGTGTAAATAGGTCTGGCCGTTTTACGCAAGGGTGCGGAAATATGAGCGAGTCGATCTGCCAAGAGTCGCTGATATCTGCTAAGGTTGCGCTAATACTAACTTGCAATTTATTCATTGGATTTCGATCGGCGCATCATTTTACGCCGTAAGTACGCGCAATAAAATGTTTCACTGACTACGTCACTTTGATCGCTTTGATTAATTATCTCAGCTTACCCGATCAAGCTCTCGAATGTTGCATAATTTGTCTAAGTGGAACATAACAAATCATCGTGTTGCACGTTTTATTGGGTTGGGATATTCGCACCCACGACTTTGTAAGTATTTTATGAGACGTGTTAGATAATATCGGCAGATTTTTTAATTTTTCGAAAAATTTTTCGTGTTTAAAGTAAGCTAAGCTAAGGGCTTTGTATTTTTAGTGATGTCTGCGTCGATAGTTGATGGTGAAAGAATTTTACGCGCAGTATAGGAGTTTATAATAATAATTTTTGTCTCGGTTTGACGGCTTTTATCGAAACACGTTATAGACGTAAAATATCTTGACGATCCGTATCTCAAATCACGAGTTTTTGTATTTGCCTCTGCCAAAAATGTTCGTTATTCACGTTCCTTCGAAATTCGTCCAACGACTAGAAGGTAACAATCTTTTGCGCAGATATATCAGTTTATAGAAAGAAATTAAGAAACTTTTGTTGGAAAAAATTCTTCGAATCAGCATTAGGTCCACTATTCGCTTATTTTCCACAGAGTGATCGTAATCTTTTCACTTACTTCTGAATAGGATTTGTTATTCAGGAACTTACAGCATTAAAAAAAAAATGAAATTATCAATATAAATTAGAATTATAAAGTAGAGATAAAAATGATAACACTAGAGCTCGATTGACGTTATTCTAATAATATTTCGGCTAACTTTATAGCACGTGAGTAATGTTATTATGTGAATGAAAAAGAACTGTATCACGTAAAAGCAAAATTTTAATGGAGGGGAATAATAAGTTTTCGTGACAATTGCACTGCAGTTACACACGATTTAAATTATGTCGCTTCCTTGTATAGGTGGTAAAAATAAAATGCGTAACACGCGTTAAAACACTTGTTCTTTTCCTTGCCGTGTGTTGAAGATCATAGCAGCAGGTATACGTATGTAGTCACATTATGCGTTACGTCGCATACATATGCATGAGGCTGTCGATCGTGTGGGTGTCCCGACCTGCCGCAATTTTTTGGTCATCCAATAGGCTGTAAACGCGTTCGAAAAAAAATTTTTATTTATCTTATATTTTAGTCTTTATAATCTCACTACTATTTCGATTAATGAACTAACGACTCTGCTTGACACTAGTACTTGAATTTATTATGATCATCATCATCATCATCATCACGATTGTTATTATTATTATTAATTACAAGCGAAAATTCATATTATATTATTATATTATTATATTATTTATTATAAATTTTACGAATATTATGAGCATCTTTATAAGATTATGACATAATATGAGACAAAATCTAGATAAAAAAATTAAAGAATAAGAATCTGCTTTTACAGCGATAGCTACTAGACATTAGTAGTATTCAGATCTTGATTGTTTCGGTATTATATGGTGAAATGTTATAAAATAACCTACGTAAAATTACAGTTCATAAAATTTGTAATTTGTAATATACATTTGTAATTCATTTTTCTTTATAAGATAAGCATAAGATCATCAACCCTATCCAATCTAAACAAAAATCGTTTTGTTAATACAAAAAATAGCTAATTTTAAATTATATAAATTTGCGTAAAATTAGTATTTAAATGGAATGTCCAAAAACTCGTCTTGTCCTGCAAGTTGTTACGTCACGCAGATATTTACGCGGTGGTAAATATACAAACCAAGTATGTCGTATTCCAACAAATAGCATTCTTAATATAATAACCAAGATACACTAAATAAGGAAAATGTAGAAATAGTTTTCCCCTTCCTATCATTTGCTTTTAACATGAATCGCAAGCATTATATGTCGCATTTTTTTATAGTATACAAGGAGCCCTAAAAAACTTAATTCGTAATCCCTCGTTAGTCTATACCCATGCATTCGAATCAAGGAGCTTTTTATTTCCAACTCAACATTGTATATTGATGATTACCATAGAAGGATCGTAAAAGAAGAGAAAAGAGAGGACAACAGACATCGCCCGTGTACTCATTCGTCTCCCGGTCTTCATCTCACCATCCCGAAACTAACTGAAAAATATCCAGAGAGAACACTAAATTTCGCTGGGTGGGAGGAAGGAGAGGCGCGTAAACATAGGCTCAGGTTTGCCGAATTGCTGAACGAGGAGGTGCAGCGCCGAGCCTAGTGTCGCCAGGAGTCCGACTATTCTAAATCCAGACAGTTTGTTTCAAGATATCCGAGACTGCTTCAATCTGTCGCTCGCTAACTTCCATATCCCCCCACCTCGCCCCCTCTTAGTCTCGCGGCGACCGATCTTCCTTGACCTTGGAAACATCAGTCAGGACCTTGGTTTGGCTATGGGTGCGTCGTGCATTTCGAAAATAACCGATTATGATGCGATAGCCACGCTCTCGTGGTCCAATCGATGTATTTTTGGGGATTCTGCTTTTCGCTCATTAATGCCGATCTAAAACAGAGATTATGATCTTCTCGAGTCCGGTGCGTACTGCGCGACCCTGACTGAAATTAGTCGTTTCGAAGTAAATCGGCGCTGTTCACAACCCACTCGTTGCTTTTATTTGAATCGAGCTTTTGGCAAAGGTGATCGTTAATTGGGTCGATTTGAGAAAAAACGATTGTGCCGATAGGCTATTACTTATTAAAAAAGCAAATGCTGGAAGAATGTCGCTACAGGTACGATAAATAGTCGTTTTTTTTTCAATGCTAAAATTACTTTTTAACGACTAGATTTCATTGATAACGAGGATTTTATCGAAAAGCCGTTCTATGGATGTGTACGTGTGTATTTGTTAATTTTGTAATTGATTAATGGACAGTCGAAGAGCAACGGAAAAGTGAGTCCACGCGTGAGAAAACATTAAAAAACATCACAACTACGCCAAAAGTGTAAATTTCACGGGACGTATGATTTTCGACGGCAACCTCGATCAATTAATCCTTACAAAGCACTACAAAGCTTTTATTTTTTTATTGTTGATCAACAGCATGAAACAAAAAGAAATCTTGTATCGCCTTCGAGGAATGCGCCAATGCAATTAGAGGGTTAAAAACGAATCCAAGTCATTATATTTGCCGTTAAGTGCCCATTCGGACATAAAAGCGGGAGCTCGTCGTTTAGTCGTCGAGTTAACGAGGGTTAATCGTCGGGTCCATCGCGATGAATGCACGAGATACAAAAAAATGGGCGACCACAATGATTCCTTTTGGCGGATATACTTGTACGAAAATGTCTTTCTTTTAATCATTGACGATACTAGCCAAATTCAATCAACTCGACCATTTCTACAAAATTATACAAAATTACTTAAACGCGTTAAATGAAGCATTAAGGAGCTTTTCCGAGCTCTATTAAAAAAAAAAAAAAAAAAAAAATACAAATCTTTATAGTTTATGATTAATTGCTTATATATAATCCAATGTATTTTATAAGACGTTGTTAAAAGAGTTAATGATGCTTTGTTTGTTTAAGGCGAATTAGCAAAAAAAACTTTTTTCTTAATTACACATATTAGTTTTATTATTAATTCTTTTATTTGTATATTTATTTTTACAATAATTAAATGTACAAATTTTGTAATGGCTCAAGACGATTTATAGTAGCTTGTAGATAAAAAGTTTTCGATATCGCTTTACAAATTTACGTAGCAAATTAGTAATACATGCAGTTGGTAAAATATACAAAAAAGCTAATATACGATTTCGTTTATTTATTGGGCCTATAAAGTAATGATACTCAAACATGGTATGCGAACATTTTAAGCGTCTTGTCTCTAAATCATAAAAATGCCTTTTACAATGGAGTCATTTATATTGCCCACTTCTTAAAAGGTACCGCTGGAACTTTACAAGTGAATCATTACCTAGACAAGCGGCTAAGTATCTATTTAGTGAAAAGAATTTTACAAGAAAAAAATAAAAGACAAAAGTCCCCAAAGCCGCAAAATATAATACTTTTGTATTGTTATCGTCTGTGTGCTCAGCAAACGTATTTTACATCATTGAACGTGCATTGGCCGAACGGCACGATGAATCGCGCCCAGTACAGATTTCGTAAAAGATATTTTTCCAAACTTTAAAATAATCTGCATAATCGGTTTACTCTATCTATTTCGACATATCTCTTAAATAAGAATGGCAATTGAATTGCTATAACGATATACGCAATAAGTCTTTACGCTTATTATCTATCTTGCATTTCTATTGCGTTTTCCTTTCATATTTCCTTTATTTCCATTTTTATCTATATTAACGATAATGACATAATGATACTTTTAATAAAAAAAAAAAAAAAAAGAAGAAAAAAAAAAAGAAACTATTTTATCATTGAATTATCCATGGACAAAAATATTGATGTTCAGTAATATTTAAAGAAATTTTCTTCATGAATTTAATGAAAAATTCTTTATTATTTTTTCTGTTTAAAGTAAGGAGCATTCGTTTAATGTTTTGAAATTTTTATCGATTACATTTAGTACGATAAATGATAGTTCAACTTTTTTACATAATAAAAAGTATTATATTATCAACAAAAAAAAAATAAAAAAGTTATATTAAAGCTTTGAAAAACTTTTCGATATTATTCAAGTAAAATTTTCAGTTACATTTCCAAAGATTTTCACGTAATATTACGGCTTTTATTGCACAATCATATATATTTGAGGCAAAGCCAACATATTATTATCATATATCAGTTAAAATTAGTTAAATCAACATCATTTTTATCAAATGAATATTCTTAAAAGTTTTATTAATCGAAAGTAAAGTTACTTCTTAGCTTCTCAATGTGATGAAAATTTAAGAGACAAACTAAATATTAATCAAAGCGAGATCATTGTAAATTCAATCGAGCACTTTTATTAATAATTAAAATTTAAACATATATATATATATATATATATATATATATTATAAAAATAGATTATCCATAATTTAACGGAAATTCTTCTCTCGAGTGCCATGTGAAAATAGTTTGGCTTTTCAGCTGGCAGCATATAAATGAAACTATGTAACATGAAGTAAATAAGCGTAAATGTAATTATTCGATCCGTGATAATGGGTGAATCCTTATCAAAAACATGTTAATTTAACGAAACTTTGTCCGATCATCGATCGGAATTCTTAAATCCGATCATTTGTCCCATGGATAGCGTTCTCACGATTTATTTATACGAGAGGATGTAATAGCGCCAAAATTGTCCAATTATTTATCACATATCGACCGTGATATATCTGTAATTAGTTATCGTTTCAAATACAAAGTCAATAATCAAGCGACGACAAGCTAAGCGAGATTGGTTGTAAATTATAGTTTCACGCTCGAAAGGGTGACAACGCACTCGCTTTTCTCATCACGCAATACACGCAATGTGCACAAAACACGCGCGCCTTCCCACGACCTCCAGACTAATGCGCACAGCCTCTAAAGTCCCAACGTTTCATCCAATGTCAATGACACGATCGTGTATAGCTCGTACAAAGAAAGCACTTTGCCGTATAGCCGAAAGCATGATATACAAGGGCAGTTGAGGTGCCGTTTGACCTCGCAGTTCAGCACCGTGAAACTCGATATTACCGCGTCGTCTTACGAGATAATTGGCCATCGCCAATTAGTGAGCGAGTGTTCCTTTGTACAGCGCCGCTTGTCAAGAAATACTTCGAAGGGTAAGAGGATTGTGAAAATATGGCTGTTCTTATTCCTGGATGGATGCAGATTTGATTAATAGATTTTTTGTTGTTGTATTTGAAGGGATGCGAAAAAAAAAAGAAATGGGCAATATTTACATTGAGTTGCGACGATGTATTCTAATGTTTGCCTAAGGGACACGACTCGTTCCGTAAATTATGCTTTCGGATCGTGTATCGCAAATATTTACACTGCCGTAGTGAAAAAGCGATAGAGTGATTTTTGTTTGACTATTCTCTTCACTTTTTATTTCTATTGAAAAGGAAATGTGTTCTTCATGCCATTAACTCGTTCGTTAAATATCATTGAGGAAATTCCGCACTCCGATTTATGTGTGAATTTGCCTGCGACATTAAGAATTGCATGCCTCAATCGTGAAATATGTTAGAAGTAGTGGATATAACGAAGATAATTAAAACGAACTTATTTATTATTGGCGAGTGACGGTTGGAATGGCATTTCATAATAAAGAATTAGACGTATCAGGGTGAGAAATCGTCATCCGAGAAGGAAATTCGAGCTTACATTCGTATAATACGTAAATGAAGGGAGGGTGGGGTGGGGTGGGGTAGGGTAGGGTAGGGT
>NW_011948427.1:3219547-3249794 GCF_000503995.2 Ceratosolen solmsi marchali | reverse complement strand
GGGGGGGGGGGGGGGGGGGGGGGGGGGGGGGGGGGGGGGGGGGGGGGGGGGGGGCGCAGCAACAATATTGTTGATCGAATCGTTTATCGAGATGGGAAAGGAATTAATTCGTGTCCATAAAGCAAAGGGGATAGCGTGTAAAAACATTTCAGCGAGGACAAAAATTTTCCAGCGCCGCACTTAACGCACTTACGTACTTATACGTCCAGAGATTTAAGCAGGGCCACATGTAAACAGCAGCCATCAGCCACCAGATATCCCACTGTGCCATTAATCTTATCACTGGCCGTGCGCTTGCAAACAAAGTTTGTACACGGTCTGTTCGACGAAAGCGCGAAAGGAAACGATCATCATGATCTACAGCTCCGTGACCAGACCCTACTGTTTTCATATTTTTGTATCGTGAGTCAAGGTGAAGCCGTCGCTTTTTCCTCTAATCATTAGCAAGATGAAAATAATAAACGGTGTCAGGCGTAATGGATTGGCTTTCTAGCTGGATCAGTATGTATTATTGATCGGGATTTTTTTAATCGAGCTTGTACGAAAATTCGTTACACGAAAGAGAAAAGGGAAGCCGATTTCTAATGCATTTGTACGATAATCTCGGAGAACATTGCCGAGATTACAGATCTCTTTCGCCTAGAGAGCTCTCTTCTAAAATACTGACATCTTGAATTTACGTATATGGAATAAGCGAGGATTGCACTACTTCCAGGAAAGTAAATCAGTCATGTGCTCGTATCCGCCATTTTTTTTTTTTTTATGACGTTCCATAACATTTATCGATGAGCACTATGAGTTATGCTATATATTATAAATATCGAGCTAAAAATGGCAATCCTAATGAAAATACTCTGAACAAAAATCGTCCGATTTCACGTAATATCGCAGAATTAGCTACTCCAACGCTTATTTCGTATGGATTTTCTTCTCTACGGCAGATCATGCAGGACAATTAACGATTAAAGAGTATGAAAATTCTCGATACACATAGGCTCGATAAGCATACGTAATTATTCAAATTACACTGCGATTTCCGGTAATTTAGTTCAGCATTTACATACTTGTACACATACTTGGACATGTATTTTTATTTTTATAACATGTTGACGACTTATCGGTGCACCATAGTTTATTATATGATTTTCTCCCCAATGTATATTAGATCAACAATACATTCACATTTCTTATTAGTACAAGAACGGTAAGAAATTTATCATTAATGGACTAGTTTATAAGTTATAACTTCAACAACTATTCAACAACAAGAAGAACAAAAAGGGTAAGTCTTAAGTTATTATTTATTTATTATTGAATCCATTAAATTTTAAAAAAGAATGTAAAAAAAAAAATTTCGTATTTTGAAAATACTTGAATTTCTAATTCAAAGCAAATAATTGATAGAAAGAGCAAGAATGAAAATAATAATAACATGACTCGAGCTATGTGTACAGATGAAGAATTACTCGAGTACATCTCACTTGTACAATATTTACCGCCCAAGTACGCACGATCGTGTATGCGTATTGGATATTGCGCACGCCACCGACAAAGACAAAGCCAAAGAGAATGATAAAAGAAGAGAACGTATGTGTAGCGAAGGTCACGAGGTCGGACAACGTGTGTAGAAACACGGAAACGGGAAACTCCTTTCAGATTTTCTTGCGTACTTTTTGCTTCCTATTAACCCGGTGTGGGCTCTTCGGGAAAGTCAACTGCTCAGTGAGTCGACGCATATGCGTGTGTGCGAAGCCTCAGGCGGAAAACGCATAAGATTACTCGCTCTCTCCTTCCTATACCCTCCGCCCTTCTGTCGTTGTTGCTGTGTTACGAACGCGCGTGTGGGTCTTCAAGGTCACAGATTGGGAGCATGATGAGAAAAGGGAAAGAACGAACACTAATAACCCCTGAAAAGAAGGGAGGGTGAATTGACAATGCCTAGTGTAACCTTGTCGGAGAGTTTCTCTCCGTCTCTCTCTCTCTCTCTCTTTCTCACTCTCACTCACTGACACGCAATACGCATCCCTCTACCTAGTGCTTTTTCGTATGCCATGTTTTATTCGAGTCCTCCTAGCTCCCACAAATTTTAATGCGTAGACGTGCACGACTTTGACATTATTGCGTATTTATTACGCTAACGTGAATCTTGTAGAACTGGAATTTCTTTTTGGAATTTTGCCTTCCTACTGTCAGTATTTTTTTTTGTTTTCTTTTGTTTCTTTTTGTTTTTTTTTTCCGTTTAGTTCGGCAGATCATTCGCTTACGTTATTTGACAAATCTCATGGCGCATCCTTCAACAGTTTTTATTATCAGCAGTTATTGTCATTGGAGTATTTTGCCTTTTTTTCGTTATTAACTGTATTTATTCGGACAACCAAGTAAAGTATAAAGAACATAATAAGAAACAATCAATTGTATTTTATCGCTTATTATTAATAAATTAATTGTTCGATTATTTTAGTAAGTGAGTGATAGTAAATTATTTTAAATTATACTTCGTAAATAAACGTACAATGGTAGTTTCTGTTTCATAAACTTAAAGAGTCATATATAAAAAAGTCGGATAGTTGAAAATTTTAATTTGTATCACAATATTCGTAATTTATTACTCGTAATCCTTGCATAATTTTTGCAAAATAATCCTTGAGTTACCATTTTTAGCCCCTACAATTTATAATTTATTTTTTGTTTTAATTATACTACGAAATAAAGTCTGTACTATTATTACCATTGGTAGGGCCTATTTTTTATTAATATTTGACTTTACAACAGAATGTGAAATAAAATTTTTTTTTTTTAAATAAAAGAAATTTGTATGGAATTCTCGTATTGAAAATTTGAATATGAAATTTTTCTACTCCTTATTATATTAAGTGCTTATCGTTCTTTCAATTCAAGAATCGTTCGTTAAAAAAATTTCTCTCGATTTGAATATTTAAATGACGGTGTCTAAGAACATGTTGTCCGCAATGTAAAGTTTCGTCCAAAGTGTCGATAACTCAATCGGTTATCAACAAAGTTGTTGTCAAAGACAAGATGCTCAGTTCATCATTAACTAATGCCATCTAAATTCCAAAATACGAGAGGAATTTGTTATATGCGTTTTTATTAGCATCTCATTTACGTACGACGTAGCCATAAATTCGGATTGATGTATCATTGAAAATCATATTCGCATTTACAGTTATTAAAGGGAGTTATTAAAGAAAAATAATGTCTAGTACAACTAGGAGACTATTGTTATCCGTCCTTAACGAGCGATATCAGAACGAGAGTATGTCATTCACTTTGACAAACGACTCCTGGTAAATTTTTAATCATAATATTATGGCTGAATTCTTAGTATAGCCGAAGTTTTGGCTAACGTTCCGAAAAATCATTCAAATCACGTACGCGCTAATGGAACTCCCGCTAGGAGAAATCCTAGAGCAACTGGTCCAATCAATTCAAAAGGGAAACTGTAATAATTCGTTCATCCGTAAAAACTCGTTCGTTATTATTCTGCCAATGAAGGTGTCGACACCGTCGGATTTATAATGAATTTAAAAGAGCCGCATAGTGCGTTCTAAAAATACACGCCATATTGAGATGTGAAGAGGCTGGACATAGTCGAGTCTTTTTTAGAGGGGAGAAAGACTACCCGCGAGTGAAGATATATAAGCCGGCGTGGTAGATTAGTAAGGGGCGAAATTTTGAACACCATCGTCATCGACGTCGCCCCCGCGTCCGCGAAGAGCTACCGAAGGTCGTGCCACTCATAAATTCGCGCACTTTGGGGTAGGAAACCCTCGGTTTTCCCTTCGAGCCCCTTTCCTTACTCTTAACCTCGGTGATTTCCTTTTTTTTCCTTTCATCGGCTGCTCTGTGCGTCTTTCTCCCCGGACTATTCGATGTTTCAAGGGCGCGGAAATAGGATTTTTTCATTCCAATTCCCGTCGCGTCTTTCATAATGCTCTCCTTCTAGAATCGATTAGTCATAAAAATTAAGACTCCTTTAGACATTAATTTTCTGCTCACTGCAACTACATTTATTTACAATTTACAATTATTATAAAAATTGTAACTGTGAACTACCTAATAAATCAACGACTATGTGCTATTACAAATATGATTTATTGGATAATCGTTTGTACGACAATATGGATGCTTAATGTGCCGTCGGCTGAATTTGGAAAATGATAACATGAATTAAACGAGTTGTTGAATAGTCAAAGAAAATTAAAATATTCAACGAATAATACATCTGTCGAGCGAAAAGACCTTTTGTGCTTTAATAGCATCAGACGTTAATTGTAATCACCCAAAGTCAATTATTATCACATTAAAGTGAATTACACAACTCGATACAATAAAATTAAGAATAATGCGCGCGTAATTGAAGTTTCTCATCTATATTTGTTGAACTTGGAGCGATAATTTCTTACGAGAACGAGTTATAATTCTCTCGCGTAAAATCCGAATTGACCAAGCCAGTAATTTTTTTATTTAGATCTACAGAGCTTAAATACGCTTCGCTATAATCGTTTTGCAAGCTCAGCTATGCTTTCAGATCCGCCGACGCGCAATGAGTTCGGTGATCGGGAATAATGCGGCAGCATCGGTGAAAATTCTTCGAGCGATTGCCGCTCCCTTATACGCGATCTTGCTCGTGTCGTCGGCATCCCATCCCGTAATCTAACAAGCGTAAAATACAATATAAATACAAGGATCTCCCGTTGTTCCATCCGGGCACAACACCCGCTCATCGGCTGCTCGAGGGGACGACGAGAAGTTTGAGGAGGTCGCGACCTTGCCACGTGTGGGAGATCGAAGGGTGCGCTAGCCGGCGAAAAAGGGCTCGTCCGGGGCGGGGCCGATTGGCGCGGGGAGGCAATCGTAGGCGCTGAGAGGGGATGGGGGGACGAGGAGAAAAGGATATATATATATATATATATATATATATATATATATATATATATATAGAGAGAGAGAGAGAGAGAGAGAGAGAGAGAGAGAGAGAATCGAGAGTGATCGTCCAGCGGAGATTAAAGAAGCAAGAGACAAGACGGGCGCTCGATTACTGGGAGGAACGTATGTGTAATCGATGAAAGTGCCTGAGACCGAGAGAAAGAGGATATATCCGCCCGACTCGCATTTCCTTTATCATTGCTGAGCTTTTGTCACATTGGCTTCTTATTGTCGGCTTGTTTCTCACATCGCACGCCTAAAGCGTTCAATAGAGGCCGTAACAGGCTTCTCCGACATTCCAAAATTCAAACTTTTATCAATCGCTGGCGAATCTGGATCGAGAACTCGTGGCGCATTTATTTTTAGCTGCAGCGCCAATTCTTGGCTTCCGAACGTCCCGCTCCGAAGGACGAAAATATCTCGGCCAAGCCGGAGAGTGTAACGAAAGCGAGTACGCGCGCAAAAAGAGAAGGAGCTGTCCCGAGTAAATTGAAATTTAACGGTGGCATACGCGACAGTGATCGCTTCCTCGTGGCTCCCGAGATGGAAAACGGCGTCGATCCACGCAAGCATGTCGAAGGGCGACGACGAACCTCTCGCCGACCTTGGACCTGATCGCGTTTCCAGCATCTACGATCTGTTCAGGGACCATTGTTCGACGAACTTCTGTTACCCGTTTGACCCGTCCCCAAACCGCTCGCCTCTCTTTGGCTTAATTCGTTTTCTCTGATGCCCCGCCACCGCCACCGTCACACCGCCACCGCCACCGCCACCGTTCGCTGCCGCCCCTCACGTTGCTCTCACTCCTCTCGCTCTCTCTCGCTCTGGCTTTATCGACCTCGCGAACGTCTGCAGCTCTCAGACTGCTTCTCTTACCATCTGCCTAAAAACCACCGCCACCCCATCCCCCTCCAACCCCCTTATGCCCACCCATCAATCGCTCTCGCCACTTCGTTACGTGCGATCGAGCATGTTGTGATTGCGGTTAATGTAATGTTTGATCTTGAAGGATGGTGCTTTGATTTGTTTGTTCTTTTATGGGCCCGGAGTACCGTGAATCATTGAACAATTTTGCTTGTTCTTCTGCTTTCATTACCGCATTGGTGCGCGAGCATTCGATACCACATCGATCCATCATTTCTTAAATGTAATAAAGTCGGTTTTATGTCCCTTACTAAGTACCGAAGCTTTCTTTATTCTAACGCCATGAAAAACTTAATGGATAACCGATAAGATTTGATTAATAGTAAAATTGACAAAGGGTATTTTACTCTTTTCGAATCTTCGATTATTCGTACAATAATAAATCACTATATTGTAGCATAGTATGTGTATTAATCTGCTATTTATTCCAAAGAAGCTTATTAGCAGCAGAATATGTCGAAGCAATGCCTCAGCCTAATGAAATTTCTTTACAACACGATTGAGCGCTTATACGTAGTGTTTTATTTCTTTCGCGAATTAATATTTCTTAAGTTTTACTTATATTATTTTCAATCTCCACAGTTGAGATTGACAATTAAACGTAATATTTAATTGCTCTTAAAAACAAGCAATTTTGAACGATATTACAATTGCAATTGCAACTCAACTCCCTATGTTGAGCGCCGTTCTTACGCAATATGAACAATTAATAAAATTAATCTTGCTGTAAATAAATATTGGATATCTTATGAAAATTGTAAGTTTATTCGTAAATTGTAAATAACAATACTAAATACTATAAGAAATATCTGCTATTATTTCGTCTTAGTCTTAAAATATTGCGCAACTACATCTAAATTACAATACATACGATTAATTATATTCCCGTGACAAAAATATATTGCATTCTTAATGCAGAGCAATAAGCTAGATTCTGCCAAACAAAATTATCATAAATGTGCGTAATCTCGCGTAACCGTGTCATGTGTTATGTAAGATTAACGCTCAAAAATATCAGTACTAAAAAAAGAAACGAAAAGAACTGTAGTTGCGCTTACTATCTTCTACGCGACGATTACGAAAAAGTAAGACGAAAATACAATGTGGAAGGGAGATGAAAATTAACTCGTCGTTTCGATAAAAGCATTACGGTACGGCGTTCGAAAACAACTGTAAATCGCCGAAGGAAGACGAATGGCGCAACGCGGAAGACAATTGAGCACAAGGAGCGCGGAAGAAAAACGGGACGCGAGGCCAGGGTCGATGCTCGCTTTCTGGGAATTAATTAGCTTCCATTACACGAGATTAAGAAGAGATCGAGGTAGACGTCATTTATGCCGCAGAGCTTATCGATGACCAATCCCAAATCCACCAGCTGCACTTACCCGGCAAACTCGATTTTGAGAGTCTTCGTAATTCATTGAAAAATTCCCAACACCCCGACGGAAGCTTATGTATTTTTTTTTTTTTTTTTTTTCCACTTATTGCACCGACCGTACAGAGCGCGAGAATTTTTATGAATCCGTAATAAGAGAAAGAGAAAGAGACATTAAGGCGATCAAGGTGAATTATTGAACTCAATACAGCTTAATACTGTAATATGAGAGATACTTTCTGCAGTTAAAACTCAAAGCGAAATCTATTTTACGAGTTAGTGCTATACGACCAGCTCCTTGAATTATTTAAACATTTAGTTAACACGCGAATCCTTGAATACCAATCTTATAGAAAATACACAAATTTCGACAATCAATTATTATTATCGGATATCACTGTGACAATGTCAATTGACAATTTCTAGAATTCCAATGCTTTTCCAAGATTATATGGGACGTATCGATTGACTATAAAGCTCAATGATTGTTGGTATCGCGAGATACCTGTCAAATTTTGTGCAGATGCAGATGAGTTTGCAATATAATGGACGTTCAATCTGTGAAATATGCCAAGTTACGAAGATTAATTGACACTGCGCGAATAATGCACGGAAGCTAAGGATACTATCAGGGAATAGAGGAACGAATCATCATCGTGACTCGTCCGTCCCGAATGTGTCACTCAACTGTGCATTTGCCATTATCGGATTGGACAACGAGCTAGAAAAATGAGAGATCCGTTCACTTTCGTTCTCGGTTCACCGGGCCCGAGTCCTCGCGATTACGCACCTGCTTTGCTCCCGAGTCAACGTACCGTCACGTAACGGTAAATCCGGACGCGGCGCGACCTTGGCCCGCGACGTACTAGCCGACCTTGAGTGCGCGCGGGCGTAGTCTCGGGCCACCTCGAAATGACGTTTGTCGAGGAAGAGGGCCGTCGGTAGGACCCTGAACGACACTCGCGAAAAGTGCCGGGCGGTGCCAAAGTAGAGGCGCTTTCTTCCTAATTCAAAGTTCCAAGGCGCCAATTTTTGGCGTGATCGAGGATTTAGGACATTCGAGGCTTGACGCAATATTTCTCGGTCGAGAAGCAAGGTTAGGGACAATGCCATTAAAACGACTTTATTCTAATTTCCGTCAGCGCGTTTCCACATACTTGATAGACCACCGTCTAAGCTTATGTTTAAATAAACTTAAAGCTCATCGTTCGTTGCGAAATTATTTAAAAAAAAATATTTCCTATGTATTTACCAAACATCGGAAAGTGTGAAAATGTATGATTCTTGTGAAAGTAAAGTGCGATTGAGTGGAAGTCGTATAGATCGTAAATCGGTGGATAAAAAAAAAAATGTATAATAAAAGGTATATATATATATATAAGTTTATGATCGCCGTCGAATCGCACAATACACAAGCATTTGACTTTTACGCGTATCTTGCAGTATGCGTAAACACTTGTGCAGAACACGATGTACTTAAAAAAATTCAACGATCGTTTACAATTAAGAATAAATAAATATAATTTACATTGGCGCTAATGTTGATTGCCATGAGCATCACTTTATTAAATACGAAATCGAAAATTGTAGAAAATTTCTACTTCTTTAGGTGAAGATAGCACTTACGGTATACGCTTCATGAGTGCAAAAGTCAGCATTAAAGATAAAGAGAAATCGTGACTAAATTCACTTTTATTTAAAAGCAAATAAGGCGGGCTCTATACTTTCCGTATTTCTCTGCTCATTGAATGGAAATAATAAAATTGTAAAATTACCCAGCGCCGCACGCCGACCTTGCGCATTAATATGGTATAGTGGAAAGAATAGAAAAGGAGAAACTAAAGTCAATCAACAATATGGAAATGTTCCACAATTCATTAATCAACAAATCTATCGGCTCGGTCGCCAATCACATAGGAGCGATTACGAATCTTCACTCAAGGATGAATAAATTGCCAATAATAAAGCCCATACCTTGGACGTGCGCAACCATGGCTTTCAAACGCTCGTTTATACATCCAGAAAAATGAGCAAACTCATAAAAGACGTGGGATCGCGTAAGGATAAAGAAGCGGTGCGCGGTGCCGTGACAAAGGATTGCGCGAGCGCGGAAGCTAGGGACCGTGTCCTTGAGCATTAGCGAGCAAATGCTCGACGACGCGGTTCTTACCCTCTCCTACCCTGTTAATTAGCAATGCAGATTTCGCGTATTATTTCGCCGACCGTTCACCTGCTGCTTAAGCGCTCTTGTTTTGCTGGAGCAGTGGCTGCACAGCGATCCTTGCCGATGCAATTTTCCAATGAGTGGCGCGCAATTTCCTCGACAAGTGACACAAAGAAACGTTTCGTATCACCGAGTATTTACATTATACTCGCATTGAGCCTTACATGGCGATCTAAGCCTGCATTCTAAGCGTTGGGGCTGTAACCTAAGACACTTTCTGCTTTCTGTAGCATTTTATCACACGTTCAATGATTACGCAAACACTTTGTCTGGGAAAAAATAAATGTTGCCTTAAACGTCTTAGAAGGATGAAGAGCGTTGAGTGACAATAACAATAGTCATAAATTAGCCGACGTTTCGATTTAAGCTTCGTCTACATCAGTGTGTGACAGGTTCATTTTTCTACATTCAATAGTAAATAAGTTCGTAGTATGGAAGTGAGAGCGACGGGCAAAAAACTTGTCGAAACTTCAAGTTACGTAAGGCTACGTAAACATAATGCATTTCCGCGTTCATATAATTCACATAATGCATATTATTTGAGATATAATAACGAATGATTATTATATCATTGCCATTTATTATTACGATAGAGGTGAAAGCGCGCGTAATACGTCGCCCAAAACCATTGTCAAGCGTAAGTTTGCTAAAACGTGCACCTGCCGCCGCGTGGTTCAAGGTCAATGCATCGTCGGCAAAGAACCGATTCGAGGAAGCGGCAAGCTACCCCCGATGTCTTTGGACCGCGATAAGATAAGCGATTCGGGAGAAATATTATAATGAGAATACGAGACGATGACGCTCAGCGTATTGTGTTTGCGCTTGTAATTTACTCGACTCCTCAACAATTATCCCCTTCTCTGTCTCTCATTCCGAATGTAAAGCTTCGCTTGCTTTATGTCCATTAGTGTAGGGCACGCGTGATAAGGTCTCCATTGGAAAAGCAACGATACTTGCTTTAACTATTCGAGTTAATATGCGTTATATGGACAATATGCTCATGCCTGATATTATCATGAATTACGGCGAAATTATTATCACGAAATGAAGCTCTTAAAGTTAGATAAATCTCTGAGATTACGAGTAACGCAATATTATTATTATTATTATTATAAAATGCATTAATTTTCATAGATTTCAACTGTGCCCATCGCTGTTTTCAAAGCCTATATCAATAATAACGTCTATTGCGTTCATATTCATAATATTACAGGTTCGAGGGAACGAAGCGAAAATTCGAAACAACTAAAAATAGATAAACACTGTTAAAAATGGGATCAAGTATTTCTAAATAATATTATTTATGCGATATGAAATAATACTTATATTCTAATCAATAGGATTTTAATCAAACTTATTTTTGTTCAATACATCTATTCTATTTATTTCTCAAAGTCGTTTCGAATATCTGTTAATAATTCATTTATTCACATATGAATCGCTATATTTAACAATCTAACAAAAGCACTATTCATTTTCATTCCCCGTGCTTTTTTGTTTTTTGTTTTTTGTTTGTTTTTTGTTTGTTTTTTGTTTGTTTTTGTTTTTGTTATGTTTTGTTTTGCTTTTACTTTTGTTACAGATTACAGCTGAGGTTATAAAATAGGAAATTATTGATACTGACATAAATATTTATATTTATCGCATAACCTTCTTCTTTCTTGTATAATGTTGACTGATTCACGGTCGTTTTTCAATTTTATAAAGTAATTCATAAATAATAAAACGACATCATAAAAGAGATGGATGATTATTATTCCTTTTAACACTTTTTATTTGTTATACTTTAAAGACATTTCAGCATTCAATTACCTTGACTTATAACTAATATTATCCAAATTAAAAGAAACTGGTTGTTTTTGATGTTTTTTTTTGTGTGAATATTTACTTATTTTTAATCACTTCTTTATCATTTTTGGCCTAATTTGTAAAAAATTACGTTATATATTAAAAAAATTATTTTTTAATAAAATATTAAATTTTTCAATAATTACACCAATCAAAACTACTTGGTAATTCGAAGTTATATTATTTAACGTTGAAAAAATTTGCTAGACTATTCGCTATAAATTTGATTTTTAATAAAAATATGAGATATTTAAATTTTTTCTTATTTTTAATTAGATATTTACTAGTTAATTTTATTTGATTTTTCATATCATTTTCAATAACTTCATTCACATTTTCCTTTGATAAAAATAACTATTTTGTATCGCATATTTATTTCCAAGACAATTTTACTTAAACTTATGTAGAAGAAAGTGTCACTCATATATAGTTAATTACATGTAGAAATAGAAATTAACATACAATAACAATAATAATAGGAATAGATAATATTTTTATTAAATGCCAGGTAATGTATGAGAAAAAATTTTAGGCTTCATTTTTCTTATAATAGAATTTTATACATACATATCTAGTAAACTACAATTCAAAAATTCTTGTGTATACGATTATTTACTTTTACTATCTTAACAAAAAATATTAGCCAATATTTAATAACTAAAAGATAATAATTATATCTATTATTAATAGTTTATGCAAATTAAATCGTAAATTACTTAAATATTTAGTTCTCATATTCTCATCATATTTATTCAGCAATATAATCCAACAAGTTAAATTAGAGTTTACGTAAAAAAATGTACAGTTTACGATGAAAAAATGTACAGTAAATGAATTTGTAATTTTAGTCATAATTATCGGTTTAATTGTATTGTATCGGTTAAGATGCGTTAACGATTGAAACTCGCGAGCACGATTTCTATTCTAACGTTAAATTTCTAGAAATAAATATGAAATAGTAAAATAAAATGCTTCGTTATCTTTATCAATTATAAATGCGATGAACTATCGATTATGAAAAGTTTGGCAATATTTTGATTCGTTGTTTATATAGAAAGGGAATTTTCAATTAATTTAATCACAAAGTTATCAAATATTAAACGTCTAAAAGGAGCCTCAAAATACATGATAGTTTATAAAATTAAATTAGTATATTACAGCTTAACAGGGACATTTATTCCAAAATAATACAATTCAAAATAATTTTTCGCACATGGTAATTTATTCATATTCTTAGAATTTTTCTAAATTTTCTAACTATCGTATAAAAGTCCAATAATCAATTGTTTTAAATGTAAATATGTTAAATGTCGATATGTTAGTATCGAAGAAATTAGAAGGAAACACAAAAATCGACGAAAACAGAATAGCTACGTAATTCGTAGAAAATCGATTGTCGGGAAAATTCGCGGAAAAGCGCGAGTCGACAAATGGAATGCGATAGTCATTCGTTGCTAAGGGTAACCAAGTGTCTTTCGCCCCTTTTTCGATTCGCTAATTTATTACTTACCTCGACCGATGAGACGGTTTTGACATTCGATACTTTCCCTCGGCCAATTGGTGTTGACATATTTGTCAACTAGCCAAGGTCATGAATTCTTGGCATTTTTTTTATTTTACATGTTTATGTACTTTTTGGCGCACGTGCATGGCGTTTTAACTGTGAAATCTATCTATCGATGTACATAGCTTAAATACACAATGTACCATTCTACATGACTAACCCATGACTCCATCGAATCTTTAAAATTATTTTTACACTAATTTTGGTAATGAGTAATTAAAACAATGTTTTATTTCATTAATAATAATCAACTTTTTGCCAGTCTTATAAAAATAAATAACACCGACTTTTATTAAATAACATATAATTAATATAAATTATATTTAAATACAATAATTAAAGAAAAGATTCGAGGACAAAGAAAGTGGAGATAATAGAGTATATGATATGATTGCCCACCAAATATTTCATTAAAGAGGGCATCTAACTAATGCACATTTAATTGGTAACAATGAAAACAGAATAGCGAATCTCGAAGTAAATGTCTTTTACGATCATTAATATAGATACGAGAAAATAATACTAAATATGAGAAAGCAAATGGAAATATAAACAAATTCGCAAATGATTTTAATTGTTTAACATATTACACGAGGATTATTATCTATGCAAATTATAAACAAAAATTATTATCTTCGTTTAATGTTTCGTTTAATCTCGTTCAAAACGAGATGCTTTCTTCAAAAACCAATTCCTTAAGAGTCAACTGATTCGTGTTTTTAAATCAACCGCTAAATATCCGGCTTAGCAAATAGTAAATAGAAAAAACTTTATCCTTAATTGCGCTTTCTGGTTTTTATCGAGCACTCATTACAGCGAACTTAGATAAGCGTTTCCAAGGAATTTCATTGTGCCTAGTAGAATTCCTTGACTATTAATTATGTCATCAAGATATACGTAATGTCGGATAATAAACACAACGGAATAAATAAACTGTTGCGATTATAATGTGCTGACAGAGTTTCCGTGTGCAGATTTTCAAGCGCTTGAAGAATTGAAATACGAATGACAAGTCAATAAATGCGTTCATAACAAAGAGCGACTCGACGAAAGGAGGAAAATCATAGACAAGGCCTGCCAGTCTACCCCAAAGAACGCCGAGCAAGAAAATGTGGGCGGAAGGGGGAGGGAGGGCAGATGAATCGGTAGCAGGGGGGTGATGTCTACGACCTCGCTCTCTCGGACCTTGAAGACGCACCGATGAGGGTCTCCTAAGTCGCCGTGGTAAAAAGAGAAAAGAGACGCTGTGGGGAGGAGCTTCGGAGCAGAAAAGGAGAGCGTGAGAGAGAGAGAGAGAGAGAGAGAGAGAGAGAAAGAGAGAGAGAAAGAGAGAGAGAGAGAGAGTGAGAAAGGGACTAGGGGGAGTCGGGTCCAGTCTGGGAATGCGAGCGTGTGCGAGGCCCCGGGCACCTCCTCATTCTCCTCCTCCACGACGGTATCACAGACGAGGCGCCGGTCTCTTTACAACAGATATTTTGTCGCTCGCACCTTATCGCTTCTTAGGCCACGATTACATTTATTGGAGATGTTGTTAAACCACAATTCGCGACTATTCAATCCGGTATTCGGGAAATCATTTACATTTATACCAAGTTATATCAATTATATATACACTGAATTACAAGCGTGGGTGTTACTAATAAGTTTCGTTGATTCTGTGTAGAGGTTCCTCGAATCAAACAATAACGATATCCCGAAATTAATTATTCCTTTAGAAAGAAAAAAAATTTATAAAATTGAGCTTCAGATAAATGTATTGATAGATAAAAAAAAAAGAAGAGGCAGGCTCCTCTCAATGTTTGTTGTTTCTTGATTCGAAATTAATATGTGAACAATAAATGTGTGTGTGCGTGCGCGTGTGTGTTGGATGCATTTATGAAATTCATTCGTAAATGCGAATAAAATAAAATCATTTAAAAGATTTTCAGCATGAACTTAATCTCGACACATCTATGTCTAAGATATTGTAAGGTAGAGCCAAGAATAAATAAGAGGGGGGGGGGTGAGATGTGGTGGATAAACACTTATGGGATTTTTCAATGTCCTCGACCTCGCTCTCGCTCTCACTCTCTCTCTCTCTCTCTCTCTCTCTCTTCTTGCCACTCGATCATGCGTCCGCGCGTTCGCTCTTATTCATCCTTACAAAAAGACCTATTAGAAATTTTTTCATGTGATGGAAAGGTATGAAGAAAAATAAGGCAACAAGGTAGCCTGTAAATGATTTCCTTCATTTCAATAACCTATAATGTTGTAATTTTCCTTAGGAATCGTTGGTATTATAATTTTTCACTAACATTATTTTCCTTACAATTTCAGGCAAATGATTTATTTTGCAACTTCTAGTAATGTATATTGATCTTTCGCATTCTTACCTTCAATGAATCAAAGATTTGAGAAAGTGAAAATTTTAATATCGCATCTTTATTTTCGTGAGCGTAAATCATTCTTACCATTGTCAAGTATGAAAATTGAATTATCATTGGAATAGAATTTGAATTTAAGATTGTTAATGTAAGTTTGCTACTTAGAAATTTGAAAAAAATTAATTTTCAATACATGTACGATCGCGAAAAGTAATTGCGAAATGTAAGTACGTTCGATCATAGCTGTTTGATTTGCAAGCTTTGATTTTCAAATTAATATAGAAAAATTAATAAGGGTTTAAGGTACGAGAGCGGCATAATTTCTCGTCCAACTTCGGTTAACTTGGTTCAACATGCGTGAAATTCTTGCGTGCCGATACGCAGCTTTCGAATCTTCCGATTGCCATACGGAAATTCAAAGAAACGTATGTAGAACTCGAAATTGTTCGATAACGAAAACGAAAGCATATTTTATCCAATTTAGCTATCTCAGACGTCAATTACATACGCAGTTATCTTAAATCATTATATAATTACCGTTCGACCTAGTTATTAAAAAATAATTGGAATTAAGTTAGTGTATAATAAATTAATAATTCTCGATTTCTTGAAAATGAACTATTGCTCAGATATGTCGATTACATAATGTTTAAAGAACCGGTTGAAATATTAATTGCAAGCTCCTTGAAAAAATAGAGTTTACGTTGATAGGAACGTAGCAAACTGCTGTTGAAATAGATCGTGCAAATGCGCCTGCACTCGTTCCATTGTGTCAAAAATAATTAACAAACATGACATTTACAAGGCGATTAAATAAACAAAGCAGTAAACGTCGAGTTATACAACTAGGGCCCTGTAATTATTAACATGCATTAGTTTAGAAAGATTGGATAATAAAAATGGGCACGCACAGGCGAATGACAGGAGACGTTCGTCTCTCGTGTTATTTGAACGAAAAACGATCCAGGGACTTTGGGAACCTTGAAAAGTGACGATATGGTGCTTGATCCAGTAACGCTTGTTTCCGAAATACGTACACGTGCTATCTCTTGGTCGCGTACGTCCGTTCAAGTCCATAGTTTGAGAGTCGAAAGTCACAATGACGCACCTGCCGCGTCCGTTATTTCCGCGAGCGACACAACACACCCACGCATCGTATAACCATACGTTGGCACAGTCGTGTCGTTGATCGCACAGTCGTGTCGGTGATCCGTAGGTAAAGCAAACGTTCGCGTTCTGCCCGAACTATTCGCATCTGACCCCCCTCCACAGCCCCCAAGCACCGTTTCATAATGCGATTTAGAGTTTGCAGTTAGGAATGACTGTCTTTAAATAAAGAAATTGTGTGAACGACAAAGATGACGTACGATATTAATTTATAATAATACAACTGTTTCGATGAGTTCTGCGTAATATTGGAAAGTATAAAATCCGGTCGGTCGTCTTTACTGCGTGCGAGGCGGTAATGTTTGATTTTTGCAATTACGTAAATCAAAGGTGACAATGGAATTGAAAAGCAAACAAAATAACTTTATCTCATTTATTTAATCGAGCAGTTTGCTAATTTATTGGGAAGCTAAAATTCTTTCAAATCAAGGGGCTCACATCGTCACTTACAATAAATTAGTTTTTGTATGCACGCATTATGAATATATATATATATATATATATATATATATATAATATTACCGATTTACTTTGCATTTATGCTGTAAAGCTTATTATGATTTTAAAAAGGTATTTTCGCCGATTATAATAATTCATCGTGGCATGCTTTATATCTTAATGTACGTAAATGTTATTCTTCGCAAAGCTACAAGAAAAAGAACGAAAGAAAAAAAAACTAAAATAAGTGGCGTGGAATTATTGCTTTTCTTAAATTATCAAAGGTAATAAAGCTTTTCCAATTATCGTAGCAAGTCCCGCTCAGCCGGTTCAAGGTCGATTTTAAAGCTCAGCTAATCCAAGGACTAGATAACGAAATCCGGGAAATATGATGCAAAAAGTATGCGATAACGTGTCCGTTATTATATTCAAGGGTTACTACTACTGCTTGTTAGTTTATATTGTGACATTATTAATGTCGAAAGAAAAAATATATTGTAATTTTTAAAAAGCTTAATCATTTACTACCGATAGCTTGGATAACAAAAATTTTGAGCAAGATAAAATATTGGCTTTAACGACATTATGTTTTAAATTTTCACATTCAAACGACATTCGTATTTAATAAAATAATTCACCCTAAAGATTCCTTTAAATGCCATTGTCTTCTCTTTGTCACTGAATGAATCAAATCAAAGACCGTTTACTCTTTTTTTCTTCTTCTTCTTTACTTCAATTTGCAGTATCAGAGGCTTCTGATGTCTCTATATTCATAAATAGCTACAGTTAAGAAGGTATTTGAATTTTTATTATACATTTTAAAAGTACAAGTTGTTGCCAGTTGTTTCAGTTTCGGTTGCGAGTCACTAACGACGATCTAATTTCAAATTGCTATGCTGCCATATATTTTATTAATATTTATCGATAGCTCAATTGTAAATATAAAATTTTGTATAATTTTATAATTAATATAATTAATGTAATAAGTAGACGAGTCAATGCATCTGCATTATTTCAGTCGTAAAAGCAATCGCTCGAGCCATCATTGCGTTTAATTGAATTTTCATTATATCTATCTAATAGTCATTTAATTGAAATGCAGAAAAAAAATTAAATATTTTACGAATTTAAGTAATGAAAGTTATTGCTGAATTGGGATGGATCAAGGAAACGGCGATGTAAGGTGAAGGATGCTGTTGAATAAGTAGAAGATAAATTTATAATTCACCAGACAATGTTTATTCAGACGACCTCACAACTCCCAAGCGTACAAAATGACGTGCTCACTGGGCAATATGCGGGGCTGCTTTGTATAATTGCGTGAAGTATACCTCAGTTTCATTTACTTTTTTGCCTTTCATTCTTCGCCAAGAAAACAATTGTACGTGTTTTCAAAATTGTTTACAATGTGTGTATATATATATATATATACACACACACACACGCACGCACGCACGCATACATACATACATACGTGTTGGTGTTTATTTTCTCATCACATATTTGTGTATATTTTTTAACATTTTCTGTCGTTTATTTTTCCAGTTTTTGTGTATATGTGTGTGTTGTGTATGTTTACGCTCGCACGCATTCATTTTCTTCTTTCATTTGTATTTTGTAGTCATCCTCCTTAATGGATAGAGAAATATATCATACTTTATGTATCGTTTACTATAATAATTATTATGTGTAGTTTATGCATAACAGTATACGACGATTTATCAACGCTAGATTCCTGCACAGGCATGAATATACTGCAGAGGGAATGGGAATAAACAATGTGATTATAATGGAGGTTGGTGAAGAAGGGAATCAAAGAGCATTTGGGCGGTTTATATTATCAGATTATAAGGAACACAGGACTTTCGTCTTTCGAAGGTACAGAGGCGACGACACTTCTATAATGCGCAGGTCTATGCTTTTCTCATACTCGTTTAAATTTTTAATTCACTCTCGCTCGTTTACAATTTTATTTATTTATTTATTTTTTTTTTTTTTTTTTTTTTTTTTTTTTTTTTTTAATTCAAACCGTTAAATTCGAGGGATATACAAAGGAATGACTCCAAGTACAATAAATACATCAAGGAGCAAATATTACATTAACGATCGACGGTAATGGTACTCTAGGATTTGGATGGGACAAAGGAATTTAGTTTTTTTTATTACTTTTTTCATGTAAGAGATTTTATTTTTTAGTATCGTGATCTTGTAGGTGTGTGTCTGTGTCTCTGTGTGTGTGTGTGTGTGTATGTGTGTGTGTGAGAGAGTGCATACTTTTGGGGATAGGACTTTAGGAAGAACGCAGAAAGAAAGAAGAGCATCCACTAAGAAAAAGATTAATTTTTTATCTGCACATATGATTCGGTACTTGAAATAGGTAAATAGCAAAATGATAAAGGAGCAGGTGTTGGTGTGAGGTTTGACAGGAGTTTGACAGGATAGTCATTGGTTGTCGCCTCGCAAGTCGTGCGCCAACAGTTTGTATTTTCTTTTGTTTTAAAATCTAGTCTTATCGAGACTACTATTTACAAGTAAACCTTTTACGCGTCTTTCTTTCTCTTTTCATCTAATATAAATCGAGATTTAAGATAAAAACGATAGTTGTAAATTGTTTTTGTAAGTGCGTAAAATTTTTAGTTTTAAGTGTGTAATTGTAAGGTCTTTGTACAGAGAAAGAAACAAAGAGAGAGAGTGAAGTAAAAGAGACGATTTAAATATTACGTGCATAATGAAATAAAGAAAAAAAAAATTAAATTACGTCTTGACTCTCGTTAACGGCCAAATTTAGTTAGGCGCATGGGATCGGGGCCCGATGACCTTAAGCCTGATGACCTTAAGCTCGATGTTGCAGGATGCCGAAAATCTCAAATAAACGCAATAATACGAAATTACACAAGTAAGCTATATAGAGTATGATAATCCGCGAGAAAAATGACAAAATTTTGAAATATGTCTGTACAGGCAATTATGTTGGGAGTCGCAGTGAGTTTTTTGGATAAGCGGTTGGTCACCGCATCGCGTGCGTAACGTGCGACCTACCTATCCAATGTTAAAGAAAAATGTTGAGTTACGGATTGTAACTCGATTTCGTTGAGGCATCCTACGGGCCGAGCGACTAAGTGTCCTAGCGAGAGTCATGATTATTTACAAGTAAAGAGTATTAAGAGAAATTTTTGTCGATGGAAAACGACGGGGGATAGGGTGGGGTGGTAAACCTAATAAATACTAGTGTAGTACAGGGTCGACTTCACTTCTTCTTTTTTTCTTTCGCTTCTCTCAAAAATAATCATTATATTATCAAATAAAGAAAACTCAGTCTAATATTGTCAAATAAAGAAAACTCAGCATTTAACAAATAAAGTTTTAATTATTTACCAGTAACACTATGCCTTAGGAGATATTACAATAATATTAATTACTTGCATAAAATTCAATAATTATAGTAGAGTAGATGATCGATGAATGAGGTGGAGACTGTACAGGATGCGCGATTTCCATGATTATCACATGTAATAGATTATTAACCTTATTTTCTGTAACGCTTAAATTCATTATTCTCTCCTTCTTTCGATACAGAGGATGCTGGATAAGCTGGCTTTCTGAATTTTCATTTTCTTCTTTTCCATCATCAACTTATTCTTAATGTTTTTTATCATCGTAATTATAATCATCTCATCATCGTCATCATCATCATAATCATTATCATAAGCATTATCATCATCATCAAAATCATTTATCATTTTCCTTCACACGACATTAGATAGGTGTGGTGGGTGGATTGATGTGGATGGGCTTACAGGTGGAATCAGAGAGAACAAAGATCGCTAGGATCCTAAGCACGGCACTTTATTTATTTAGAAGCTTATCGTGTCCTTATAATTTGTATCTCATCGTATCACGTCGGCACTTGAAACACCACAGGCGTCCGACATAAATATATATTCTAATATATTTGCACTGTATCCTCCTCTAAGAGATCCTTTTACACCTCTCAGCCAACAATAAACGAATGTCTTTTGAAACAATCACTGCGTTTTTATGATGGGCCCTGACTCGAGAGCCTTAGTTATCAATTCTCGTTCAGTCCTGTACATTTGAATCATCATCTCAGCCCCGTCAACTTCCCACGAAGACTTTCTGCTTCTGCTATCGCTCACCACCCTCGTTCTCTCACACTCCAACTTTCTTTCTCTCTCTCTCTCTCTCTCACACACACATACACACACACACACACACACACACACACACACACACATATACATACACAGACTATCTCTCGCTCTTCCTCTCTCTCTCTCTCGCTCTCTTTCAAAAGACTTCCACGTCGTTATCGTCCGCGTACGTTTAAATAATAAATTATTTGGTTTGTATAACGCGCTCTGAGCGTCCTGGCACTTTATTCTTCGCGATCATTATAACACATCCTTACCGTCCCTGACGTCCTCCCCTCACATTCCTCTTCCGGCGCCAATCAAACGCCGCCGTTTAGTCACAGAGCACATTCTGGAATTTAGACTCTAGAACGGGTTGGCGAGGGTTGGAGGGGAGAGGGCGAGAGGCTATTGCCGTTGCGCTGGGGCATAGGGGGAAGGAGACCGATTGTCCACCATGCCGAGGTGCTCGATCAGGTGGGTTGATTCGATCTTGGTCGACAACTCTGGCATTGCTGGCTCAGGCACTGCCGCCTCTCGCACTACGCCTCGAGTGAAAGGGCCTTGCACGCCGAGCCCTGCATTAATGGCCTTGGTGAGGGGGATGGTGACTTCTTGGAGAGATTGAGCGGCTGTTGGCTATCGGCTATGTCCACCTGCAGTTCGACGAGGTTGCTCGGGCATCCAGAGATGACGAGAGTCGTCCCGCTGGAGGTAGGCCGAGGGCTCGTGCTCGTGCTGCTCGTCGCTGCGACCGATAGGTACCTCGGTGACGAGGCAGGCGACGAATTTCCAGCTAACAGGTAGTCCGAGGAAGACTGTTGCTGCTGCTGCTGCTGCTGCTGCTGCTGCTGTTGTTGTTGTTGTTGCTGTTGTTGCTGATGCTGCTGCCTTGCACCCGTCGTTGTCGTAATAACGGACGTAGCAGCCGGCCACCTCTGCTGTGCGTAGCTTGATTGCACCGCGCATTGGAGTAATCCTAATTGAGATCCTTGCTGGTGGACGGGCGACGAACGAGCAGTGAGGGTCGTCGTCGAGGCGCATTGCTCAGCAGGTGATGGTGAGCAAGCCGGCGCTACGGGCGATGACCTGGGCGACGAACTCGCCTCACCTCGCATTATGTAATTATGGATGATGTCAGTGCGCTTGAGTTGTTCGGCCGTCATCCTTGGGCTCTCCATGAGGCTCTTGGCCAAGGTCGAATGCGTGCTACTGAGGAGGCTAGCAGTCTGGGGGCATTCGGTTTTCAGAGCCGATTGGAGAAGTTGTGGCTGCGCAGAGCAGGGGCTCCTCGCAGTCGGTGCGGTCAGGTGCAGATGAAGCTGAGACTGCGCGTGGTGTTGCTGTTGTTGCTGGTGCTGGTGTTGTTGCTGTTGCTGTTGTTGATTATGGTGCTGCGATTGCTGATGCTGATGCTGTTGATGTTGCTGCTGATGACCAAGATGATGATGGTGATGTTGCTGCTGTTGATGCGGTGACTGGTTATGGTGCTGGTGCTGCTGATGAGCTTGTGGTTGTTGCTGTTGCTGTTGCTGTTGCTGCTGCTGCTGCTGCTGATGACCGAGGTTAGCGCTTACAGCTGGTTCCGCCTCCGCGCTATCCTTCTGTCTGAGGGCGCGGAATTTTTTGTGTGGCTTGTAAGCTTCATCCATAAGTGAATTGGTGTCGTAGAGGGGTGGCGCTTGGAGTACTCGCTTCAGCACGGGCATGTCTTCGACCTCCTTATCCTCGGAGCGCGGACTGGAGCAGACGCTCGTGGGGGCGCTACTGGTGCTACTGCTGGCCGGCTTGTCGGGTTTCTCGGTACCCGACTCGATACCGCTGTCGCTCGGAGAGTCGAGCTTACGGAAGCGCGGACACTGAGGTGGCTGGGGTGTTTTAGCGAGGCTAGCTCGATGAAGCTCGTCCTCACCGGAGCTCGTGCTGCCGGAGTTGGCTCTTCGACGATGGGGACAAAGACCGCCGGCGAGTGTCGCCGCGAGGAGGGGAGCGCTCGAGGCATGATGTCCTGAGGTCGGCACTACATGCTTGTACTCCGTTTGCTGGTACTCGGTGAGAGCGGCAACTTCACCGCTGCAGGTGCTCTCGGTGCTAGATACACTGCCGAGTGGGCTCTTCACGGCTTCGTCAAGCGTTATGTCCGAGGTCGAGCTCCAGGAGGCTGCATGTTCTTCCTCCATAGGCCAATGCTGCTGTTGCTGCGGATGGGATTGTTGTTGTTGTTGTTGTTGTTGTTGTTGTTGTTGTTGTTGCTGCTGCTGGGCTTGTTGTGCTTGTTGAGCTTGCAGTTGCTGCTGCTGCTCCGTCATCTTGAAAGCGAGCAATTTCTCAGAGTGTAGAGTGTTGAGAGTCCTCAGATCGGGGATCTTTTTGAGCAGCTCGCGCAAAATGTCTGGGTGCTGCGGGTGATTCTGGGCTAGCACGGTTTGCAGTGCGTTGCGTAATTTGTTGTGCATCCTTTCGACGAGCTCGGTGTTTCGCAGCCCCGGTCGGTCAGCCGCTATTACCACCACCGAGCAGAAGAGGCCAAGCTCGGCGTCCGAGAGTCTGAGGGAGTTCACACGCTCGGCAAAGTCGAACATCGAGTCCATGAGGAAGCGAGCGTTGCTACTATTGTGAATTGACTCGCGTTTCAACACCTGACCATTCAAGCAAATCATGCTGTTCGTCTGGGCATCGAACATGCAAGCTAGCCGCACGAGAAGGACTTCGAAGACACCGGCCTTGAGGAGGGTCACCTGGTCCTCCTGGGCCAGTAGGCTGAAGCCGGGTATGCGCTTGGCAAACTCGACCACGCCGCGGATCGCCGGCGAGAACCTCTTTGAGAAATCCTGCAAGAGCTCCTGCTGTCCGGTCAACGGCTGCGGGTTCGGATTCAGCGGGCACGCCTGTAACATCGAGCGAAGCAATGCCGACGATTATGCCACGTGTTACCGGCGTTGAGGCGCGTGGATACTACCGAGGAAGCCCCCTCTCCCTTCCCCGTCATATCTCATCACTCGATAATCGATCCATCATTATGTTATCGTTTGGATGAAAGAAAATGCAGAATAGCGATTGAGAAAAAAGAAGGGGAATGATTTGGGGCAGACCCAATTGGATATGTGGTCAGCAACATTTTCATATTGCCCCAAGCCATCCCCCTCATTTTCCTCTTGCTTATGCGCTCTCGCTTTCTTCATAACTCGGTTACGAGGCTTCCTTCGGCGGTGCTCTCTCGCGAGCCGACGCAAGATACCGATCATCGGTAAACAATAAAGCCATGCAGCAATGAATTTTGTACTCACCAGTGTCGGTGGACAGGCTGTGTAGTTGGGCGTCTCGCGGGCTCTCGCGAGAACCGGGGCGACTTTGTCACGGGTGAAATCGCACGTATCCAAGTGGGCGCGGACAACGGTGGCCAACAGTCGCTGCTCGTCCTCGAGCTCCGCGGCCACCGCCTTCTCCTGCGAGCGGCTATGGGAGCTCTGCTGCATGGCAGCCAGAATCCTGGCCTTCTCGCGCTTGGGCACGCGCCCGAATCGCACGGCTGTAACACATAAACAAGAGACAAGTTTTTTAGTTATTATTTACCATCGTTCTCCCTTTCGATCAAACTCTCGAATGAACATTCTACGACCGAGCGCGCCGTCATTGCCAATGGGATTAAGGATATCGAAAGGACATGGTAGGGAAGCGTACGGGGAAGCTCAACCCTCAATCACGTGGTGACGGCATAAAAACGTCGCGTTACGCGAGAGGCACGACAATGCCGATGAGAGTGGTAGTAGTGGGCTCCTGGGGAGGAATAGACAAGGACGGTTAGTTGCCAGAACGGGATTATTCGAAGGTAAGATTCGACGCCGGGAAAGACGACGCAAACAGTGAATAATAGAGAAAGTAAGAGTGAGACAGGGCGATCGTTGGCAGTGGTCACTTTCTTTTTCGCGAGACCGCAGGCGACGCGAAGAGCGCGAGGCGAATAGGCAGGCGAGACGACCCGCCGTTTCCGTTATATCGAAAAGTCGCTAAAAGGGTCCTTGAACCTCCGACACCTACGTGCGTTGTGGTAATTGACGTCCCCATTGAGGATCCCCTTGAGGATCGGCAGCTCGTCTCCCATGACGATGGGTAGGAGCTGCTTTTCGAATTTCGGAGAAATGTTGAAACACTTGCTGAACCAGCTATATCGAGGAAACACGGCCTTATTTCGGCCACTTCTCTGTCCTTATTAAATTTCGTCACCGCGGTAAAGCTGCGCGACTACTACTATAATGTAGTACGCCGGTTAGCCACGTTGTTACTCGCGCCTCTCAATCACGATTCATATCTTCGACACTCGCGATACACAGGTAAGACGCGTCCACACACGAGACAGCATCACCGCCGACTGAGTGACGTTCCGCGAGTCGCGTTCAACAGCCGCCCCCCACCAGTGGCGGCGGCGGCGGCGGCAGCAATCGTCGCCGCCGTCGCTGCCACCGCCACCAGCATCAGCGCCGTGCCTACTTCGGCCCCCACTACTGGCGGCCGCGTGCCGCCGCCTCCTCCTACTCCTCCGCCACCTCCTCCTCCTCCTCCGCCACCATCATCGCCACCACCTCCTTCTTATCCACTACCGTTTCCTGCCCCTCCATCGTCGATGTCGTCGTCGTCGTCGTCGTCGTCGTTGTCGTAGTCGTTGTCGTTGTTGTCGTTGTCGTTGTCGTTGTCGTTGGCGTTGTCGTTGTCGTTGTCGTTTTCGTTGTCGTTTTCGTTGTCGTCCACCTTCATCACATTAATCGTGCTCTCTTTCTTGGGTGCGCGCAATCGCGAGTAGCGACGCCGCACGCGTTCGCTGGGAAAAGATTGTGGCCTTTGCGCCGCCGAGTCTTTGGCCTTGAACTTGGTTTCAACGATAGCCGTCGTAGCGCGGATATACGAAGCTACGCGCTCTCGCTCGTTACGACCTATATAATCGAGAGCGGACATCGCCGTTTTCTCCACGGTGTCAAGACTCGTAAGACGTACTCTCTATTACGGGACAGAGCTTATTTTTCCGAATCCTGGGAATGGAGAAGACCAGCCGACATTTTACCGATTGGTCTTATTATGACTGTTCGCATTGCTCGTTATGTAATATCGTCATACAAGTATATAGCACGAATTTGAGTTAATGAGGAGCTAATGAGCAATTTTCCCAAGGTAATTTACGTGCGGGCCATTGGGGGTGAAAAAAATGCGAAGTCATACATTAACGCGCTCGTGTAGTGGGACGACGCTGTCTTCTTATGAAGAATCCGCATCAATCGTTCGCCAGAGGACGAATGAATCGTTAACGCGAACTCGCGGTTCCTGTTGACCACTAGAGAGAAAGGGAGAGGGGGTTGGAAGATGGTGATGGTGGTGGTAGTGGTGGTGGCGGTGTCGGTAGTAACCAAGAGAGGTGGAACATCGCGAGTCGTGCGCGCGCACGCGGCCGCGAGAGGCGCTTACGACGGTTGGGTGAAGGAGGATAGAGGGGATGAGCGAGTCTTGAGCGATTGCGAGTAGTGCGAGTTCGCGAGGTCTCCGTCGTTTATTCCGATGGCGCCACTGTCTGAGCAGCATCGCGACGACCGCGAAGTTAGGGGGGATATAAAGAGGCGAGCGGTGGTAAACGGCGGTTGTGGCAGCGGCGATAGTGATAGCAGTGGTGGTAGTGATGATGGTGCTGGTGATGGTGATGGCGGTGGAGGTGGAGGTGGAGGTGGAGGGGGAGGTGGAGGGGGAGGTGGAGGGGGAGGTGGAGGGGGAGGTGGAGGGGGAGGTGGAGGTGGAGGTGGAGGTGGAGGTGGAGGTGGAGGTGGATGTGGTGGTGGTGGTGGTGGTATGGTAGTGGTGGTATGGTAGCGGTGGTATGGTAGTAGTGGCGGTAGTGGCGGCAGTGGCAAAGGCGGAGAAACGATGACGCTACGAAGGCGGGGAAGAGGGGAAAGTGCGCGACGACGTAGCGGCGCGTAGCGGTACTCTTTCCACTGACGGAACCACTTGCAAGGCGAACAACGAGCGACTATTGACCCCGTGTTCGTACGCGTACGAACGTGCAAGCGAGAGAGAGTGAGGAGGCGAGGAGGAGGGTATAGGGAGGCCGCCGCCTTTGGATTCGCGAACGCGAAAGGATCGATGATTAGAGTAGAGATTCTATTTTTGTATCTTGGACGCGTGTGTTTTTCCGCTCCATTCTTCGCGCTTCTCCGCTATTATTTTCCCCTCCTTTTTTTGCCTCTTTATTTATCAACGGCAAGCTTGTCCTCCAATTTCTATTAGTTTTATTGTCGACTATTGTTTTTTGTTAAAAAAAAGCGTTATAAAGCATATTTCCGATGAAGGTAGCTGCAATTATCGTCCCGGAGTCACTTTTCATACGCGACATTGAATTATCACCGGCATTGGTTTGTAGTTCATCGCCATCCGACCGCGTGAAACATATTTCTTAAGCCTGTAATGGAGGATACCTGCGCGCACTCATTCTATACGTCATTACGATAGCGGGCCTTTGAGGCACGATTAATAATGCCCTCCGTCTATATAAAGCACCAGGTTTGCCGAACGTAAGGCCCCTGTGTTTCTTAATGATAATATCCCACGTCATTTGTCGCGATCGGTAGTCGCCGTCCTCCCGCTATTCGCGATTTTTTCTTCCTTTGCAATTAAAGCGGCATCGATTGGTAAATGAGAAAAAAATTCATATGGCTGAGATTAAATATAAGGAAAACTGCCTTCGATCGAACGAATATATGTTATTACTTTCTCAGAGTGGCGCTTGGTGCGACCGTCCACTTTCGCCCATGAGTTGCGACACTCTCGCCGAGCGCGGAGAAAGAGATAAACGGCCTCGCCAGCGCGCGCTTCTCTCCCACCTCTTTGGGTCTCTCTCTCTCTCTCTCTCTCTCTCTCTCTCTCTCTCTCTCTTTATTCGTGAGTACGTGCGTGCGCGGCTGCTGTCGTTGGCATTGCGTAAACGGTCGATGCCCTCTCGACAACCTAAATTTTTTCAAAACGGTCGTTTATTCGACTCCCCTGATCAGGGTACGCGACTATCGTCCCTTATCGCGTACTCACTCGCTCATACGATATAAACGGCTACGGATGTTAAAGAGAAAGGGAATATTGCGAGGAGAAACAGCACCAGATTTCTTTTATAACCTTTAGTCTTCGCGGTAGTTAATAAGCGTATATTGAGCAACTCGTTGGATGACCTCGGCAACGCAACAGATCGCGTAAGCCGAAAAAGTAACTCACTGACTTTTTTTCCTACTCCGCACCGTTGTCGTGCTCTTTATTCGTACGGCTGACGGTCCAATCTCGCGGTAGATTCGACAGTTTTTTTATTGCCTTGACTTAGATATCAGAGCTCATCGGGTGTATGTAGCTCTACACTAGCCCAAAATGCTTTTGGGCTCAGATTTCTTTTAAGATTCGAAAGCGCTTGGCTCATCGATGCAAGCTCCGTTCATTAATTTAAGTAGTCGGTGAGATTGGCTGGAAGCTCTATGAAATACCGCGGGAATTCGACATTCACGGCGCTTCTGGACTTTGCAACGTTATCATTGAATAAGGAGAGGCAAGGTCAAACCGATCCGGCCAATCTCCCGTATAATTTTAATAAAGTTAATGAGAATAAAATACAAACTCACCATCGCGACTCATGCCGACGGCGATGCACTTCTTAAGTCGGCAGTACTGGCAGCGATTCCTATTGATTCTCAGTATGCTGCACTGTTGATTTTTCGTGCAGGGCCGATACTGGATCTTCTGCTGTATGCTGCGCCTGAAGAAGCCCTGCGAAGCAGAATCACCAAAGCCCTCGTCAGTAAGGTTGCCACCGTCACTATCGGAGGAAGCACTCGAGCCGCCCGAGCTGCCCGAGCCGCCCGAGCCGCTAAGCGCGGGACTGCTGCAGGCCAGGTCGCATTCGCACAAGCACCCCATGGAATTACTCGTTTTATCGCGCGCCCTTTATTAGATCGACCTCTCACCTTCTTATCCACTCTCTCTCTCTCTCACTCTCTCTCTCTCTCTCTCTCTATCTCTGTCTCTCCCTCCCGTCCTCCAACGCCCCTCTCGCAATCTATCTTTACTCTCCTTCCTCTCTTTGCTAATGTATCTCAATTTCAATTACACTCACTCTCTCTCTCTCTCTCTCTCTCCCCCTGTCCTTTCTTTTATATCTTTATCTTCTTAGACACTCTCTTTGCACGAGCGCTCACTTTATCACACATGGGCCGGGGCCCGCGATATTACCGCCTTTTTGTTTTTTAAACGTCTCGCGGGGATTTTTTTGATCACTCGATTTCAAGATAAGTGTTTCGAGCGAGTGTAGAGCAATGCGGTGCGACGCGCGACTGTTTGTTGCGGAGCTTGAGTGTGGACTGATGGCTCGGCGGTGGCGGTGGCGGTGGCGGTGGCGGTGGCGGTGGCGGTGGTGGTGGCGACGGCGGTCCTCTCTGCTCTAGAGAACGAGCGAACGAGCGAGACGCAGAATGTGTGAATGAGTAAGTGAATAAGAGAGAGAGAGAGAGAGAGAGAGCCGTTCGTGCAACGGCATACACAACCTCGCGCCAGTCGCGCGCGCGCCTGCAGAAGAGAAGTGATAGAGGTGGGGGCCCCCTGACCCAATTCTCGGACGTTCACCCGTAGTTCACCGCGTGAAAGTGAGAGTTCCTGCGCACCGCCGCCGACGCTGAGCGCTCCGTCTCCGTCATTCGCCTCGCTCTCTTTTCTCCCTACCCGCGAGCTATCGCTCTGTCCTCGCCTCCCCCTTCGATTAGGGAGGCCAAGAACCTCCCTTTCGCTCGGAACCCCTGAATTTATCTCCGATTCTCTTACGGGGGGCCCGCCTGCATACGTGATCCTTGATTACTCGGTGTGGCGGACCTCGGTACACTCCATCCGGACGCACAGCCCTCGTCCCCTAGCCACCCCAATAACCTCAGGCTGCAAATGAGAGCGGGACTCCTTGGGACACTCGTGCTAATCGCGTCCCCGGGGTCGAAATGTATTTTCGACTTCCGGATGCGCGTGCTTCTAGCAGGTCGTGGAGGCGCCCAAGCTCTCGCGTTCTTTACTTTTTGCAAAGTACACGCGTATTTCTAGGCTTCGCGTAACGCGCTCACGTATAATTATAACAAGCGAAATATTGGCAACGGCCCGCTAGCGCTCTCCGGCATATTTCCCTTCTCTCCTACATTTTTTCCGTTTTTCTTCTTTTACTCTAGAAAGAACTATTCTCGGTTCTGCGGAAGA
>NW_011948427.1:3213613-3219525 GCF_000503995.2 Ceratosolen solmsi marchali | reverse complement strand
AGATGCGATATGCACGCAATCTCTTTACCACGACCGAAAATGCTTGAAGGGAGGGTTGAAGTTGCCAAGGGAGCGCTCGGTCAAGGACCTCTGTTCCGACTAGTCAAGTTGTGAAAAAGGGAGAGAGAGAGAGAGTTCGTGCGCGCGCGTGTATTTAAAACTGGAAGGGCAGAACGAAGAGAATATGATGAGAAATCAATGTTGGGATAAGGGCACAGAACGTTATATAATTGCCAACGATGGAACGAGTACATCCTAGTAACGACAATTCGGCATTCTCGTAATTTTCAGTTCTTAATTTTATCGAAAATACTACCTCAAAATACGCCCTAATAAACTTGTGTAAGCTTTCTTTTTTTATTTTTTGATGATAATGTGCGAGATGCTTGTACAAACGGGAATTTGAATTACGCAAAGATGATCAACCCCAATTTTGGTAGTTGCATCCTTTTTTTTTTTTTTAAGAATACGTGTGAGGAGACTACGTATCGATAAATCATAATGTGAACTTCTTTTGATGTTTGATAAATTATCCACGGTTACACGTAATAATAAACTTACATTCTGTATAAACATTTGTTATTTTACAACGAGGCTATTATAAAATCCGAGCAAGACAATTTCTCTAGTAGCTCTTAGTACCGCTAATCATCTTACCGAATCTCTCTGTTCTCAAATAATTTATTTATAGAATTTGTCTAAAGTGACAAAACAAATGTCTTACAAAATCTAATCTAAGACAGCCGTAGATTATCAATGTATAAAATGTAATTTCAAACACATGAAAGTATCGTTACTCTACTCAATGGAGCAATGAAAAATAGATGAAAATCATCTAATGATTGAATAACGAATGCAGTCGAATAAAAAGTCCCGTCTTATTGAACGAAACTTTAACACCTAAAACTTAACAATATAAATAGAAAAATTGTTTAGTTTTACGAGCTACGTTGCGAGTACACGGCCAAGTGCATACACGATAAAAGGCTTTTGCGGGACTAAACGACCTCGCCTAGCTTACGAGGAGCGAGGTGTGTACCGTTGCATCTTCGTAACCGTCGCGTACACCGGTGCACTGCAGGATTCCATCAACGTCGCCGACGAGGAGGGCAACAACAACGACGACGACGACGACGACGACGACGAGCGACGACGATGACGACGCATGTGGGTTAATCGTTGACCCTTCTGGCAGATCATTGCTCTTTTGTTCTGCAAGGATACCAAGGCAAATGTAGAGGGGAGAGAGGGGTTGAAAAATGGGACATACATGTCGATGTTAGGAGCGTTATAGAGCTGTATCGAATGCTAATTGCTAGTGGCCTTAGAAGTTAGTGGGATGGGATTGTAATTCATGGAGAATGGCGACTTTCGCAGTGCGGAATAAAGGCTGACATTTCCGACTAAGTAATTTAGAGCTCGTGGTTATTATTCTTAGTTTCGGGCTTATTATTTTGAATTTACGGTCGGTATGCGCGTGTACATTAAATACTGATAAACGAGCATCTTTCCATTAGCCAGTGTCAAGAGAAGAATATCGGTTGGAAGATAGTAGAGGAGAGCGGATATCGAGGAGCGTGTAATGATGTTTTTTCAGTGGGAATTGTTGGAACAGCCACGAGCTAAAATTAGTCAAGGATAACCGACTAAGTTGACGCCCGACGATAAATAGACAAAATACGCTGCCGATTAAAAAGAAGTCAGCAGTAACGAATTATACGCTCGTTAATGAGAGATGATCGTCAGCCAAGAAAATATTATATAGTCCACTCGTGATCCGCTAGTAATGAAACTTGTCTATCTCGTCCGTATTTACGCTCAAGTGAAATAAAAGCACGAGATATTGGTGACCTCTTCCTTCCCTCCTTCCACCCTCCCCACCCGTCCCGTCACTCCCGGTCACCCCGACCGTTATCCGACGAATGTTCTGGATACCTTCCTAGGTAGCTTGGCGGCCGGGTTCGACCCCGGTTCGCCCGGACGGGGGCAGCAACCCCGCTCGTGGCCTACAGCAAGACGGGTGTGTGCGAGCGCACGCACGGGGCATCGATCGCGGGCGAATGCAGCCGCCACCGCCGCCGCCGTCACCACGTGCATCCCCCCAAACGGGTCACGGGGGTCGATCACCTCCTACTAAGCGAGGCCACATGTATACATCAGTCGCCACCACCACCACCGCTGCCGTCCGAGAATCGTACGCTCTCTCTCTCTCTCTCTCTCTCTCCAACATGCAACGACTAACGACTGCATGCGCGCGAGAACTACTTGCTCCCCCCCTTCCGTCATCTCGCCGCGTTATTCCGACCCACGAGTATTTTACCCGGGAGGGTGAACGACTTTTCACGCTTGTTTGTTTTTTATTTTGCCGGGTATTAGCCTCGAACAGATTTATAATTAGCGGCCGCGTTTACTTTTGGAGCGACCGCGCGAGGTAATGATTTAATCGAGGCGATTTTTGCCGAAGCGTATATCGATCGCGATCTTAAAACCTAATCAAGAAATTCAACATCGAAACTCATGATTTAAATAATAATAATAATTTAGCGGCTTCTTGTTGAAGAAGATTCGGTCAGAAGCTCGAATAAATTGTAACGAGACATCAGGCTAAAGGATTGCGACTTGCTGCCGACTTATTATGAACTCAGGTTATTAATGGGACTTATTTTTAGGGAATGTTATACGCCGTTGTGGAGGTGTAAACGAGTTTTTCGCCCACGCGAGACTTTTCACACTCTCACCTACGATCGCATAATAGTGCTTATGCGATTAATGAAGCCAGTAGAAATTGTTGTATTTTGATCGACTGGTAAGTAATTTGGTGCAGACGAATGGGAAAATATTCAATTGCGTTCGCGACTGTAATGCAAGAAGAATATCATAACAAGCGTGAAAATGGATTGGACTAGCTCGCACAGGGTGGACAAGTCGATCTTCCGGGTCTCTCGTCTCCGAAACCTCGTGCCCGCAGTTCACGAATCGACTAATTTGTTACGTAAAGGGTTTGGGCAGAATCGTGGGAGGAGGTAAATGGTAGACTGTACAAAAACGGCGCAAGTTCTAAAAAGTCATCTTGATCTAGGCAGCGGCCTCGGCACCGTTCATCCATCATTGCACGAATCACTGTATGTCTAGTACTGGATGGGCGATTTGAAGAGGAGAGAAAAAGAATGAGTGAGATCGGAGAGGGGGTGAGGCTGTATAAGAGCGCGGGATAGGCGACGGCCGCGCGAGGCCAACGACCGGAGCGCGGTCGCGTGCGCAAAGAAGGAGAAGCAGAGTGAAGAGAGAGAGAGAGAGAGAGAGAGAGAGAGCGAGAGAGAGAGAGAGAGAGAGAGAGAGAGAACGTGAGCACGAGTGAGAGGGAAAGAAGAGAAGGTGAATGTGAGAGTAGAGGGGAATGCGCGGAGACAAGGTACCAAGAACGTACGAAACGAAGTAACGGTGACGTACACATGCGAGCACTCGCGCATGCGCCTATACAATAACAACAACTACTACTACTACTATTGCTGCTGCTACTGCTGCTGCTGCTACTACTATTACTATTACCAACACTACTATGACTACTACTTGCAAGTTAATGCGAGACGACGCAACGGCATTGCGTTCGCTCTACACTCGGGGGCATTAACCGCCGTGATCGCGAGCCCGACCCCGAGACAGAGTAAAATAAATATGGGGGGGGGGGGTTTCACTAGTAGTAGCATGGCGAACTGACGGATTGGATGGACGTTGAATCGCATGGCCCAGGCTCTAATAACGAATTGTCACAGAAATTACTATTTTACATTCCTCTTTCTCTTATAATTTAATTGTCTCTTTGCTTTCCTCTCCACTTTCTTTCTAACCCCCCGTTGTATACATACAATCATTTGGGCGAAAAGACGTGAACGATCCACTCAAAATTTTTGTAGTAGATTGGCTTACAGGCTTATTTCGGCCATACAGTTTGTGCTGCCGGTCTATCCGATCACTCGTTTTGTTTCTCCTTATCATACAGCGATGCGCGTTCAATGGCATCATGACCCAAATCTCGTCCCAATCGAAATCGGAGGCTTTAGCTGGTTAGCTCAATGCCCATCAGCCGAATAAAAAAAAATCTACTCGCGTATTATACTAAATTACCGATCGAACTCGCGTCTCATTAAGGCTATAATTAGGAATAAGACATATCGCACGAGGATACCGCCTTGTCCTTATCAATTGGACACAAACGACGAAGTACGATAATCGTCCGTTTCACTTTTGCCGAGACAACGAATAAGAGATGCGCGAACTTGTTCATCGCCGGGCTACAACGTCTCGCGATAATCAAAGGCCGCGGCAGCTGAAGAAGGTGGCGCGGGAAACGGGGCGGACGGGACATCGAGTGACAAATAAAGAGAAAAGGAGGAAACGGAGAGTACGCTGGGCCTGTGTACTCGTGCGCGGCTACGTTATCTGGAGTGGCCTCTCTCGGAGATGCACGTCGCCGCCGCTGCTCAAGCCACCCCCTTTGCTCCGCACTGCGTCCGTTCCGCGAACACCTACCGCAATAATAAGCGGCTGACCCGATTCTAAAGTAGATTTGCTCGAGGGGTCAGTAACCTCGAGTAGAGCAACGGCAGAGCGGCAGCGGCAGCCCGAAATACCCGAGCTCGCAATCAAATGAAAATGAGATCACGACTCGTTACGACATTAAAAGTGACGTGGAGTGGGAGAGCGTGCGAGGAGAGCGAGCGTGCCAGTGAGAGCACAAGAGATAGAAGAGAAAATGAGCCCAAGAAGGGATGCCATTGCGCTCGCGTGTGTGTAAGACAGAGGGCGAGAGAGAGAGAGAGAGAGAGAGAGAGAGAGAATGAGAGAGCAGAGGGAGAAAGAGGGGAGAGTAACCGTGTGACGTAACTGGCTCGCGACAAGAGGTCGATGACCGAAGGGTTAATGCACCCCTCGCGCTTCCTTTTAACCCTCTTCTGTAACTTCAAATTGACTCTCTCTCTCTCTCTCTCTCTCTCTCTCTCTCTGTCTTTGTGACTCCCTCAACCCCCTCCGACCGCTCTTAGAAATTTTGCGCGCTCGCAGCAAAAAAGGTAACTGTGAGAAAAGTCATCGCATCCTCTACATTTTTTTCCACATTCTCATCGCGGTATGCGAGAGTACATGATATGGAAAGATAGATAACGCGACTAAGCGATTGAACTCTCGATTTTTTTCCCGCAATCATTAACGCATTTGAGAGAAGGAGAGCCAGCCACTCGAGTATGTTGGGATTCACTATTATAACTTACGGTACACCTAAATATGGATCGATGGTTGTTTCTCTTCGGGAAATTCACGCCACCGAAAACTCTTCATTTATCTCACCACTTATTTCGAATGCCAGACACTCCCTTGAACTCTCTCGAACTCCAGTATTAATTTCATTTTCTTTCCACCAGACGATAATCAAATTTAGTTTTATAACTTTAGAGATGAATAATTGATACTTGTATATTGGCTTCCTGGTATCTTCATTAAATAACGGACTAATAAGAACAGTAGACATAACTGAGAAAGGAGCGATGAAATTTATTATTCTATTAATTCATTGCTAAAGTTCATGCGATACCAAAGGCCCGAATTCGTACGAGATCTAGAGAGAGAAAGAGAGAGAGAGAGAGAGAGAGAGAGCGGGAGGGCGTGAGGGAGAGTGCACGGCCGAGGCAAAAGGGAGCGGAGAGAGGACGCACTGTAATTTCGTTGGAACGGCAAGTGTAACGAGCCAAATATGGGTCGCCTCGTCGACAGAGAGAACGCCCAAAAGATAGATAGTTAGGAGAGAAGGAGACGCGAGAGTAATAGACTCAACCATGAGGTGCGTGATCTGCACGGCTTCCTCATATAAACGGGTCGTGGGCGCGATGTAGCCGGGGGGGGGGGGGGGGGGCGCGGCC
>NW_011948427.1:3184162-3213494 GCF_000503995.2 Ceratosolen solmsi marchali | reverse complement strand
GGGGGGGGGGGGGGGGGGGGGGGGGGGGGGGGGGGGGGGAGGGCGCACGGCACGTACCCCCGGCGAAATGGGTGCAACAGTAGCGCGACCGAGCGACCTAGTCTTTAAAGCCACTCAAAACATCTTCTGCGTTCTCTTCCACTGCTCCAGCCCGAGAATGTGCCATAAAGGTGAGATGAAGGAGACGGAGATTCGTACAGGACGTAGGAGAATGATTCTCTACAGTCCCGAGACCAGTTGGCGATCGTCTTTAAATCGACCATTTATTAGACGGCGGGAAAAGCATTTTCAAAAAGGTAGCACGAGCTCTGAACTTTCATCTCGCAATCGACTAGCCGAGCTCCCTCAAATTCAAAATCCCGGCAAGGGATGGACGAAGCGAAACCAGCTCCCCCAGTTTGCGGGTGTACGTACGTGTGTGTGGAAACTCGGTCATTCCAGGTGAAATCGATAAAGGGCATTCTCCGCTCTCTCCTTGCGCCCCTTCCTTTCGGCTTCCTCCTCCCCTCCCTCTCCCCCTCCCGTTATCCGTCTCGCGTCCCCCGCCCTCCGTCATAGAGTCGCGCCGCTTGTGGGAAACAATTTTGCTCCACCTAATGGTGACAATGCGTGATTAACGATCATCGCGGCGCGTAACACGATACGCAAGGAGCGACTCGTTACGATGAAATATCGTCTTCATAAAACACGGACGGCTTTATCATAACAAATTTCGTCATTGTATTATATTCTTCTAAGACTGGCAGATGTGGCCATTTCAGCACAGATGAATACAATCCCAAGGACGCTTGTTTAACTAACTTGTCGTCGTTTCGTTTCACCTCGTCTAAAGGGTCAAAAAATTCGACTCTTACGTTTGCTTCGATCGATTATTACGATGAATCGAGAATATATTACCCAAGCTTTAGGGTCGAATTCAAATAATTTTTTAATGACCCAGACCGGATAGCAGAGAGACACACAGTCACTGTTTCACCAAATTCAATTTTATGTTTATTTATAACGAGTCGAGCGTGATAATGCAAAAACCAATGGACTATTTCACAATGACTCATCGTCGTGCTAAAAAGGTAAGACAAATCTTATTCTCCCCTTGGCTTAATATTATTGTAAGTCGCTTGGCAATATTGGTATTTTTTAATAATATTTAGCGGTAATGTAGGAGCAAAGGAGATTCCTTTTTCAAAAATAGACGTTTTTGTCATTTCAAAATTTCGACAGTGACAGGACACTATCAAGTACTCGCAATTCGTTGACAATACAAATATATCGATGTAAAAAATGGCTACTATGGATTGTGTGAATAGGCCAGCCAATATCTTCTTACAATATCGCGCCCACCAATTTGGAAAAATTATAAAATGAAGTTTGCACAGGAGTCGCTTTAAGGCTGTCCGTTATTTCCGAGGCATCCTTTAGCTTCCTTCCTGACGGAACTGTAATCTTGAAAAATACTTCGAATTCGACTATGATGATTCGAATGCGCATATAACATTGTATATGCCGTGATGTGGATCGATGCACAAGAGAAAACTAATTTACTCGACCGCTTGAGCAAAATAAGTATGAAAGGTAAATTTCTTTAATACTTGTTTGTATAATTTATATTTTTTTTCACTTTTAGTTATTCATTATTCTTTTCTCTCGTGGCAACGAAAAAATGCAATACTTGGCAGTGGTGATGGAAGGGACCCGGTAAATCAAGGTTGATTCGGACGAGTCACTCGGCGATTGTCCAGAAGTGGCAAAGGAAGGGAAAACAAACGTAAATTCATGCGGTGCGCGCCAAGAATGAAGACGAAGAATGAGTTTACCCCGGGGGTGCGGCCGGCAACCCCCGCGGCCTCCAACCCTCCCCCCACTTCGTAGCCATTGTCATTTCGAATTCCGAATTGGCCTCCTCCGACGTACCTTGCGGCGGCGGGGCATCATTTCGTGGCCGCTGCGAGGATAGCCGGGACCTGTTGCGCGGACCTCCTTTGTCCTCTTCAACTCACAGCGGGCTCGACTCGCGCGGTGCAGGAGGTGCGCGAGGAAGGACGAATAGACGGAAAGCCGTCGGAATGCGCGCTACATTCCTTTCCTTCGACGTGCAAATGATTTTCTACGAGAGCGACTTTACTGGGAGGGGGGGGGGCTTACAACTCTACGTAACCAACTTATCTGTTACGTGAGTTACGAAGTCAAAAGCGAACCAAAATCTTAGGTTCATAAGGACGAATGCACGATTCGTTATAGGGTTCGCATTACTAACATAACCGCATAATTGAAAGTGCCGTAATAAAGCTACGATGCACGTGTCCCGGGAGCGACATTTGGACTTTGAAGGCAGTTGTTGTTTCACCACCTTCCGAACACCTGGCGCACTCTCCCGAGGTTCTCGTCCAACTGGCGCTCATAGCGCTGCAGGAGGGGCGCGATACTCCGACCCACACGTACGTGCCCCCACTGCCGATGACTTTCGCGACGATGATTCCCCACCTCGAGCTTATAGCCCAGGGCCGCGAGTGAACGAGTAAACTCTAGAGAGAGAAATAGAGATAGAGGCAGATAGATAGATAGATAGAGACAGAGAAAGAGGACGTTGACTCGACGCGAGCTCGCGGCCTTCGACGAGCCCCCGCTCGCCACGCTTCGTGAGACCGAGACGCTCGAGTTTTGTATGCTCGTCTGCTTCTGTCTCTGTCCGTTTCCTTCGCGCATACTCTCTCTCTCTCTCTCTCTCTCTCTCTCTCTATCTCTTTATCTCTTTATCTCTCTATCTCTCTCTCTCTCTTTCTCTTCCTCTACGTCGTCCTAGCTTATAAGCTGTGTGTTAATGTATGTCTGCGCGAGCAAGTGTGTGCGGCGAACCGAGAGCGTTTAGTGTTGCTTTCGTTAGGGACTTAAAATAGAAGTTTTCGGGTGGTTTTTTTTTACGTAATGAAATCGACGTGGGCCACATTCTGTAGATCGGAAGTGATTGTATGATTTTTTCCTTTACAAATATTTCGGAAATGTTGCTCGCTGCGGAATGGAAGGAAGGGCGACGACAGGTGCACAAGTCCAATCTTCCATTGGCTACTATAGCAAATTCATCGTTTTATCACAAGTGCTATTACGTCCATTTAAATAAATGACTGGCCAGTGTGATAAAATAACTAATCACGATATGATTATTTTTTCAAACTTTAAACTGTGCCTTATTCGAAAATACTAAAAATCTTAGATCTTAGATAAACTTTCATATATTATATACCATAGACTGTATATTCCAGATAATAATTCAATGTAGGTACTAGAATGGTTAACCAATAAGTATCAGCTTGTTATAATCAATATATAATAAAATAAATTCATAATTGATAAAATTCTTAATTTGGTTTACATAAGAGTTCTTGCAGTTGCCATTGGATATTTTTGAAATGTAAAATGTTAAAAATGGTAAGGAAGCGAATAAGATGCACTTGTAGCATTCGTCGAGATTTTTCCAGGATCGAAGGAAACGGGAAACACATTCGAGGGCAACGACCAATGTATTTCAAGGGAGAATGACGGTGAGGCGAGTGAACGAGAAATCTTTTCGTTTGTTTGTACGCGAATTGTGTAAGTAACGCACGCCTGTCTGTCGGTCTCTCTGTCCGACTCTCTCTCTCTCTCTCTCTCTCTCTCTCTCTCACTCTCTAACCCCTCCCCTCACCATATTAGGAAGAGTTTCATTCTTTCCCTTTCATCGAGTTTCTTTTGTGTCCTACCTTAAATGTCGTTACGTTACCGATCATAGGAATTTTTGTATTATTATTCTAATTCCAGTAAAGCCGTTAAAAAAAAACAAAAACATAAAAAAAGCTAATATCATACGATATATTATTTATTTTGTATAATCAGTGTACTTAGTCATTGGGTCACTATTCGATAAATATTTCATCCAAAACAATAGCTTTCTAAAAAGACTAAAGGTCTAAGAATTCGAAAGAAGGAGAAAGAAAAATAAGATGGAGGTTTTCCGAATGGCATCGAATGAAACAGCTGTTACACTACAAAACGGAGATGGAAAAGCGGGCAAGGCCTCGGCATTTATATACCTGTTTAGGCTTCCTCTTCGTCTGTTGTAAAAATTCGCCACGTATTCTTACTCGTATACGTAAAATATTCATTATTTTTTCCCGTTTTTATTTTTTCCTTATGTATCAAATGTTAAGATTTTTTCTAAATGTCCACTAACGCAATGTTTTACTTGGTAATTTAAGATAGACTCATGTATTACTATAGATTTCGATGCCCTAATATATTTCTGTTTTTGTTGCGTTTGTATTACGCATAGAAATAGAAGATTGTCCCGGGATAGAAACATAAAAAAAATAATAAAAAGCGGTATGATAGAGTAGGGGGCCAAGAGGAAGGGGGAGTAAGCAGACAAGATTAGTCTTTGTTTGCTTGCGTATTTGTGTAGAAATGAAATGAAAAAAACTGCAAACATCTTTATCGTTTTCAATGCTAAAATTTAAATGTTTTAAAGACGCATTTTCGCGACTTTCCAACAAATGTACTAAAAATCGTAATTAATTAAATGAATTTTCAATTAACATTAATGTAAGTTGTATGTAGATTTGCGAGCGCGCGAGTTTATTCTAATGAAAGATGATCTCTAAAAATGAGCTACGAATGACTATAAAATATTTCGATCGGCACAAGAAATAAAAATAGTAGTAAGAGGAACATAAAGTTGCAAACTTTTACATAAATACTGTTTCGTTTTCCTAATATCGCTTCGAATTGACGTAACAACACACTTTTTGAGATTGTAAATAGATAATCGAATCACACATACAAATCTATTTCGCGGGATAGCTATACCTTTAAATTCTCTCGCCTAAACAGTCCAAGTGTATCCAATAACCATCGGTCGACCCATTTTATACGAACAATAATAAGAACGAGAGAACAGAAGCCATCGAGAAAACGAAATATCCTTGAGCTAGAGGGGGAGAGACGCGCGCCGGTTTAAATTTAACGAAGGAACCTTGGGAGTCTGCCTCTCATCCTCATCATCATCATCCTTCTTCTCTTCCTCCTCCTCCTCATCTTCCTCCCTCTCTACATCCTTAACCTCCTCCTCCTCCTCCTCCTCCTTTTCTCATACTTAAAGGTGCGATTTCCGTGAGCCGAAGGTCCGGTGATTTGCCTCGGCATATCGCTCTATAGCTCCATTCTCGGCCTTCAACCCGCCTTGCTTCCCATTCACTTCCTGGCCTTCCCGCGGCTTTTGTGCGCAGCCCCGCGAAATTCGACTCGCGCAGTCCAAGTAAACGAGACGCAACGCTATTCGGACGGCGCAATTATCTGACGAAAAGGTTTTAGCTTACCTTGCATCCCTCGCAGGAATGGACGCCATAATGGAAGCCTGAGGCCTTGTCACCGCAAACGCGGCACAGCACCGTCGTTCCATCGAATTCTGAAAGCAAAAGCAGAAGGGAGTGTGTCGTTAGTCGAGACTTGGACTTAAGGGGCATTCTTAAATTATGTCAACCGGCGGCCGATATTCCATCGGATTCGCCCGATGCCTCGTATCTCGACATACGCTTTATTACAATACAATGGGTGATAAAATATTGGCGAGCTCTTGACTTCAGCGTCTCTCACGGCTTGCCGTCTTCCAAGGGTAAATGTCCACGGTTGCCAATACTTAGAACTAAATCGCACGTTTTTTACTCAAAGGTCATTCAATCGATTCAATGTAAATTGAATTGAAAAATGCACATAAACCTAAAATTCAATTAAAGAAGAAGACTGCATTTTTTATTTCTTTTATTTTCATTTCTTTATATTTTTCCTTCTCTCTGTCTCTCTCTCTCTCTCTCTCTCTCTCTCTCTCTCTTTCTCTCTGCCTCTCTTTTGCAACATGAGAATATTGATACGCTGGCTATTATAAGCTTGGTGTTAAACATGACACGTAAAAATCCGGCTTAAACATTGGAGTGCGAAATTTTAATCTACGAATGATGGAACACGATGATTTCGCTTTGCTTGAAAACACTTTCTTAAACTTTATATCAAGATCTTCTGAGCAAAGTTTTCGACCTCGCAAAGAAAGCATAATGGAGGAGGAGAGTGAGAGAGAGGGAGAGAGAATAAGAGCGAAAGAGAGTGTGTGTGTGTGTGTGTGTGTGTGTGTGTGTGAGAGAGAGAGAGAGAGAGTGAGAGCAGGGGGAAGAGTTGAACAAGCCAAAACAATATCGCAACACACGTGGTTAACGCACGCGCGTATCCGAGATACGCGAGAGTAGATATCACTGGAGGAAAGAAAGAAGAACACTTTCTCCGGCGAGACGTGAGAGTTACAGCATCGTTCGCGCGAGCGCCTCGTTACAACTTTCTGCTTTCACTCGCGCGCGAGTTCGTGTAGAGCTGCGAGATAAACCATCGCGATATCTCTCGCCTTTCTAGCGCGCGAGACAAACTTTTATCCTTTTATCGCCAGAGCCGCGAACTTTTTTCTCTTCTCGTCAAGTGGTAAATTTTTCTCTCGTTGCTAATTTTTTTTTTGTCTTCCATAGAGGCGTGAAAGAGGCTGTGGACGTTTGTTTGCTTGGAAATCGAATTGATAAATAGCACTTACGATAAGGAGCGTTCGGACGTAATTCCAATGAAAACAAATTGTTTATTACAGTTTATTGGAGATTAACGACGTGCGGGTTTGCGATTCATCCAAATTTAGATTTTTGAATGGCTCCGACATACGTCCGACCAAAATAGATGGTATCATACAAGGTTAATAAAAAACAAACACCAGTCCATTTGCGCCTCCAATTATTGAAAACAATTTTTGTGTCTCTCTGTTTTATTTAATAAATTTAGAGATTAAATATTTTATGATGAGAAATTCTTCAGCTAACTCATCCATTTGATGGAACATTCGCTGCTTTCTGAGCCATCAAATCATGAACAGATGAAGTATGATAATGTCGAGATATTCTCTACAATTCCATTGATTCGAGATATTGTTAAGAATTCTGCTGACTAGCAGTATCGAAATAATACGAGGCTAAAACAAATTCTGAATAATGAATGGCCAGTGTATAACGCAGGTGGTATTTTTGATAATATAACGAACTGTGTCTATGGTCCCCCGAAATTACCGAGTCGAAAGTCGGTCTGCGAGATTCAGTGAGAAAGTGCAAAATTGACGGGGCGATTGGGGCAGAGTCACGACACATAAGGTAGGCAAAACAAAAACAAGCCATAACCTCAAAAGGGGGCTATGAACGTAGTTGGTAACCGGCGACGAGAGCGCTGTGCATTCGCAGGGCCAAGGCCGCTGCGCGTGTGTTCGACGAGCAACGAAGGGCATTGAACGATTGGCGGCCTGGTTTGACCGTGGTGAGGTTGGCCGGGGTTGCGTGAAACGATGGAATCGAGGGGTTAGTGGTTAGGGGCTGTGGTAGGGTGAGGAGGATGGAAGGACGTCGCGACACTCGTACCTATGTTGAGCTCGGGCTCAGGTCGTGCCGACGAGACCGTGGAGTCCATGGTGGGCATGGCCGTGGCGGTCGCTGTCGGCGTGCCGACCTGGAACTGTTGTTGCTGTGACTGTGGCGTTTGAGGGGGACAGTGGACGCTGGCGCACGATGTGACGGCCATGCGCACGTATTCGGGCGGCAGCCTCGGAAGTTGGGCAATCGCGGGCTGCTGACTGCCGAGGACACCCTGACCAGTCGACGACATGACTGGCGAGTGAGGTTGGGGGGCCGCGGGCTGTGCCAGGGCCGCGCACTGTTGGACACTGCTGTCCGGGGCGAGTATCATCGTCCCGGTCGCGGCGACTCCCACGACTCTCCGTATCGCGGCTTCCTGATTATGTTGCCTCCTCGACTCCGCTCCTTTCGCTCAGGCACAACACTGCACTGCCGGCATCTCGACTGGCACAACTCGACACTCGCCGGACTACCGCTACGAATGAAAACACGTCGTGTGGGCGGGTGCGCGCCCGAGCCTCTATTATCACTGTCGCGGGCGCGTACTCGTGTGGGTTGCGGGCGCGCGATACACGTACCTCCCCGGACGAAGGACGAGCGAGTAATGACGGCGCAGGGTGGCAGGCGCACGCGATATATAAAACGCACACACCGCCGTAGACGAGCGGCTCTGGCTCTCCGTCCCTCTCCTTGGCTACGGCTCGGCGCGCGTACGTGTTGTGTACGTGTGGCGGCGCGTCTGCGGCGCTCGGCGCGGCTCGAGAGAGTGAAAGTGAGTCTTGGCTCGAGGGAGGCTCGCGTTGCTCTGAGCCGAAGCTCCGCTTACCTGGCCCTCTCGGCTCTTGCCGATGCAGCCCCTAGAAACACTCTCTCTCTCTCTCTCTCTCTCTCTCTCTCTCTCTCTCTCTCTCTCTTTCCGCTCGCTCTACGCCGGCGAGGGAGAATGGCGGAGAGTGGGGAAGTTGAAGTAGTGGCATTAGCTGCAGCAACAGCAGCAATAGCTGCAGCATTAGCAGCGGTGATAGCAAATGCAAGAGCATCGAAACAGTTTAGGTTTGCCGCGTCTATGCTCCGGCTATTCGATCGGGCATTGTAGCGTGCGCGCACGTGTGCGTGCACATCGTCCAAGAAATGAGAGAGACAGAGCGTGTAGGCATTTGTGTGCGAGCGTGTACTCGCTCGCCTGCGATAGGCATAGAGAGATAGAGTGAGACATTGTGTGTCAGATAGAGAGAGAGAGAGAGAGAGAGAGAGAGAGGGAGAGAGAGAGTGAGAGTGAGAGAGAGAGAGAGAGTGAGAGGTAGCGTGTAGCTTAGGGGCGCGCATGAGTGTGAGAGAGGGCGGGTAACAGGATGGCAGGGGGGAAAGATAGAGAGAGAGAGAGAGAGAGAGAGAGAGCGAGAGAGAGTGAGAGAGAGATGGAGACAGAGAAGGAGAGGGAGAGTCCATGGCATTTTCAATGCTGGAGGTCACTGACAAGCGGCGGCGGCTCTACAATGCCGATTCCAGAGCCAGCCAATGGCGAGGGCCCGAGCGCGTACCGAGCGCCTTGATGATTGGCGCTGCCCCCTCCCACCGTCGTAGCCGCCACCACCGCCACCGACGCCGCTGCCACTACCGCAGCCGCCGCTGACGACGCTGCTGTCGACGCTGCCGATGTCGTCGCTCCTTCCTCCCCTGCACGCCGACGGAGAGGAAGTTCATCGGCCGAAACCTTGACTGAATTACCTCGGAGCGGCGGCCAAGGCCATGCCGGCCGAGAGCCAACCTAGCCTCCGTCTACGCTACGGGTGCGCGCTTGTGTTGGCCTGTGTGCGCGGCTTTTTTCTCGCTCCTGAACGAGCCTCGTTATCTTTATTTTCTCTATACGTCGTGGCTCCCTCGTTCTTTTTTCTTTGTAACCCCCTCCCCCTCCCCCTCAATATCCCCATCAAAATCCCCACACGCCACCTCACTGCCGCCCCGGCCTGCTTTTTCCTATCCTTTTGCTCCAGTTGGTCGCTCGTCCTCTTCGATTCTCCACTTCATTCCACGTCACTCCATCCCACTGTTCTATTTTTTTTCTTAATTTAATTTTTTTTTTCTCTCGATCAGCCTTTATTCGCTCTTTTATCACTCGGAATCCCTGTCGGTGGCATTTGTGCCCTCCTCCTCGAAACAACAACAGCAGCACTAGCAGCACCAGCAGCCGTCGCAAACGGGATGGGTGAGAGGCGTCGCTTACGTCGTTCCAATTGATGCCGCCTGCTTGCTCTCGAGCTATATATTGTTTACCTTTTCGTTCTTTTGCTTTCTCTTTCGAGTTCCTTTCCTGGACGGCTCTCTTCCACCCTCCAGTTGCCGCACGTATCTTTTTTGGCTGCCCTCGATGAGAATCTCTTGACTGCCGACGACTATACTTGACTCTCGTTTTCCAAAGAAACGCTTTCGCTAATATTATACTTTCGTAATATATACTCATTGTAGATACCAATGGTGAACTTTTCAATTTATGCCAGAGAATCATCTAATTGCTAACAATAGTTTCGGCTGCTTTTAAGGATGAAATACGACTTACGAGCATTTCTCATGGTAAATGATGATGGGGGTAAGGTAGGGTTTGATCGATAGGATCTTACAAGCAAAGTTGCGCTCGCCTCGATTGATTTCCCTCAAAATTGCCGCCAGCCAATGCGGCTAATTCGAAACGGCCGTTTCGCGGAAATGCATCCACCTTCGGTCCCTTTCACTCGCTTGCGCACCCACGCGCTTCCGTCCCCCGCGAGAGAAATGGAGCGAGTAGTGGGAGCGCGCGGGAAATGCGAGCGAAGAAAGCGCCGTGATCCGCGGGAAAACGCGCGAATTCAGCAGCTCCATATAGCTTGACTATGCTCCGTGCGTGCTTCTCTCTCTCTCTCTCTCTCTCTCTCTCTCTCAAGCAAGCAAGAGAGTGCGGTAAGAGTCAGTGGACGCGAGTTCGACGAACCTGCGCTCGCGAGTTCATCGAGCACTCGATGGCCGAGAGTGCGGGAGGGGGCTGGGGCCAGGAAGCCGGGAGGGAACGGAACAAGAAGCGAGGCGAAGCACATTGAAGGGCGCATATAATGTTGCCGGGCACACCTGCCTTTCCCGGCCCGCACTTGGAGGCCTTTCGCTACGTGCCGAGGGAGATACATTAATTTTCATTTTTCGCCTTTGCCACTATCTCCGAACTCCCCCTCCTCGTCCAACGCTTATATGCTTTACGTTCGGACTCACTCGCTCCCTCTATAGCGCACTTACTTCGAGTTCTATTGGCATTTTATTTACGAGCTTCGTGATGTGACTGTCCGTGCCCGTCGATTGCCCTCGCGTTCCTTGCTTCCGTTTCTGATAAATTTACCCCAATGTTCATGTCCTTTTGATAAAGACCGCGTTAATGCTTTGACCTTACTTTTATTGCCTTTGGGAACGACAATTAGTGAGCACTTCATCGAATAATATTCGTTTAATATAAAAGTGACGAACCATGTAGTTGCAATACTTTCACCTCGATTGTTAAGCATGTAAATAAACATGTTTAATCAAATAAAAGTGCAATAATCGATAGAAAACGTGTAAGCTGATGAAACTAAGAGAGAAAACAAAAATGAAAGTTCACTTTAATTCGATATGGAGCCGTAAACCTTTCTACCATCGTGCACTATCTTAACAAGAGAAATAAATTAATAAGAGCATTTTGACAAATTTAGGACGAATGATAATTGAGTAACGTACTCTCTTAATATCTTTGCTTATATGAACAAATACGCGCTTTAATTGTATTTTTATGCGATCGATCGCAATTGATAAATCGTTTGAATTAATAAATGCCGGGCCCGGCAATTCCTCGCATTAGAATCGCATCTATGGGATAAAATGTATTGGCATCGCGAGCCAATCTCGGATTCGATCGAGTTTCGTGATTATTTTTGCTGACGCGTGCGAAAAATACTCGTCAGAGACGAAACCGAACCACGTCCTTCGTAACAATATAATAGGCCCAGGCTATAATACAGGAAGCGCGTTTTTACAGGAGTAGTTGTAACCCTCCTCCTCCGAGTCCTTGAATTTGGACGGTGAACTATGCGAAGCAGCCTGAAGGACGCGCGTCAGGATTATCGTGGTCGACGGACCGAATTCTTGATTTTTTTTTTATTTTTCTGACGCAGACAACCTTTTTCTTTTCTCCTTAGCATAGCTTATTTGGTTTCAAGCGAGGTATTCCGTCAGTACTAGACGAAACGTTAATAGGCAACTCGTGGGCCCGGCTTCTTTAGACTTATTTGCGCGCAAATTCAAAGGACATCGAACTTGCCTTATTTCCTTTGCCAAGACTACAACCATATTTTGCCGTTTAATATACTCATAGCCCAATAGCTATTATTGTGTCAAATATTATTGTTATTTCGTTGAAGCTAATGTCGAGGGTCAGTTATTCTTCATTACGGGAACGACTATTCGCCATTCCAACGAATCATTTTAATTTCCATAAATTTATTTTCCATTGATCCTGTACTTACAATAGCATATCTAGTCCCAATAGTATTTTATCATTTATCTTTATTCAGGTAGATGTTAATAGAGTGGCAGATGATAATAACGGTAAGAAATTATTAAAGGGATTCGGTATCTCTCGATCGATCTGATATTTTCATTGTCAAGGAGAGTCGAGAAAAATCTAGTTACCCAGTAAGTACACAAAGACTCGAGACAGGTCTGGCACGAGAGGGAAGCATAAAGGATAGCGGGATTCATTCGAGCAATTTGAGGTCCAAACACATAAAGAAAATAGAAATGCGTATAATAAAAGAAAAATGTACGATTTTAGAAGTAGCGCCTGTAGCAGGAAAGCCAAGCTCTCTTTCTCTACCGGTTCGTTAAATTTGTAATAAAACCGGAAGAAAAAAGAGAATCCCCTTCTCTTTTGCCTTCGGCCTACAGCGTGGGACGAAACCCTTTTTAACCCTAAAAGTGTTTTAAAAAGACCTACGAAAATACGTGCATATAAACATATAAATGCACGTATCGGCCTCGGGAAATCCGATATTTTACGGGAAAAAGACACGGCAATAACAATATAAAAGTGGCCTGGCTCTTGGACTCTAGGTAGCGAATAACCAGGTTACGGTCCTTGAAGCGGGACCTGAGTAACCCTAGACACTCTAACCCTTCAGCCGCTTCGACGAACCCTTCACTGCAATTTCACAGTGCAAGTAGTTGAGTATCTTGCTACCGCTGCCGTTACTCACCCCCGTCGTCATCGTCGCCGTAGCGCATAAAAATTCGCTCGCTGTTTGGAGGTATAACAAGATCCGGTAAATTCGTACCGGCCAGTTTTTTTCTTAATAGGCTCGTTTACTGCTTCCGTAATAAAGGCATAAAGACTTCGCGTGGACGTGCACGGGCAAACGAAACTTTCTCTGCGCACACGCGCGACGCGTACTACCGAATGTCCGGCTCGGGCTGAGTAGCGGTGGCGGCAACGGGGCTGGAAGAGGGGGACGGAGAGCCTTGAATTTTCGTGAACGCGCGCGGCATTACCTATATTATCGACGCAATAATTCATTTTCATGATTTTACGATCGGCCGAGGGCCCTGTTAACGAAAGCGGGGCGGGGGCCCAGTTTTGCTTTCGTTGCGCGCAAGGACTCGTAGCCCCGAGCCGACAGCAGGCAGAACACGCGAGGAAAGATTCGCGGACGCGCGCCAACTAAGAACCTGCGAATCTTTATGGTAACCCTCTTGTCAACGATGTTTTCTCTTTCATTTCAATGATGCACGCTCCTAGCGACAGGATTGGGATTATTATCACGAGAGCTCGCCGTGATTGGATAGTTGCCGAGACTAAGGTGCTTTCGACAAACACCATTATCACAATGATCGTTTTGAGCTTGACTTTTCCAGAATAGTCCAACGAATTTAATGACTTAGGCGTTTATTGAATACCTTTGTATAATACTATGTAATAATTTACCTATGTATGTATACACATGCATTAATAGATCTAGTCTCTCTCTCTCTCTCTCTCTCTCTCTTTCTTTCTCATTTCTCTGTCGCTTTCCCCCTCACTTTATATATATATATATATATATATATATATATATAATAATAATAATAATAATAATAATAATAATAACAGGGCCAAGCTATAAATTATTTAGAAGATTATGAGGGATAAGACCGAGCGTTGGTTAGAGAATAATACTAGGGCCGGCGACATACGAATGGCTGCTTAACTGCAGCTTGACTTTGTAAATGTTTTGTTCCTTGAACCCTTTAAATTCATTCATTCAAGAGAAAATTGGAGAGCCGGAGTAATTCTCTAGAAAAGTTGAAAATAGAAAACAAATTTAATGTCCGATATATTTGACCACGAGATAATAAGTAAGCCTAAAGCTAAGGTTGGGTAAAATTATGCTGACACTAGGAAATGATATTTTAAAGAAAAGCATACGTAGCCACCAGTTAAACAGTAGATTATTTGTTATCTAATGAGCGATTAAATACATAGTTATGGTAGTACGCGGGTATGTAGATATTTTTAAAATCCTTGGTAATCAAGCGCGTCTTGATCGTAGTTTGGGGTTATTGCGTCTTCGAAAAACGCGACTTTCTTTCGATCTATCCATTCACATAATAATAACGACGTATTTCTCAAGCGAGAGGCAGCAGAGAGGGTCACTAATGTGTTCCTCGTGTTAATAATGTATGCTCCCCCACCTTCTACCTTGACTTTACCTGCGCATATATCGAATCCAACGACTTGCGTAGTTGAAGGATAAGACAATGCGGATTTGGAAACTGTTTTCCGTTACATCTCCAAATTTGTTATTTATTTGATATCTTGTGCGACGGATACTACATTACGGAAAAGATGATTTTTTTCTTTTGTTGAAACGTATCAATTATCCATTTAAAATTTTATTACCAAGCAATATTTTTTTCCACTTTCCGAAAATTATTTGGATACATTAACGGTGTTCGATTATTCGATAATAACATTAAAGTATTACTCTTATTATTCACAGAATATATAAATTTGTATTGTATAGAAAATATGAATTTAACTGGATCAATTTCATGTAATTGAGCAAAACGTATCCCTTATACAAATCATTAAATTTATTCATAATTGTTGATTTAAAATGATTAATATATTATTGGTAATTACTGATCATATTTAATTTAATTTTATGGATATATTTGTAAAAAAAAAATTATTATCTTTTCGGCATTGATAGGTTTACGTTGCTCGTCTCAAATTTACTTTTGATGAAACTTGATGTATAAATATTTTATGATTGCCACTATATTTATAATTTAGTATTCACTATATTCCAACTAATTATTTACCTGTGATGTTATAGATTGTACAACAGTTATGTCTAATGCAATATTAACGTTTTGAAAGAATGCGTAAAATACGTCTAAATCATCGTTAAAACTAAAATACTAAGCAACCAAGTTCAACAAAAGTCCCGTTAGTGGAGGGCATAAAGTTCAAACGCGCAGGTTTCCAAAATCGACAAGTTTGCAGTTCAGGAATGTGGAATGTGCAAACTTTGTGGGAGCGAAAACTACGATGTTGAATAGTTATATGTATGAACGAACTGTAGTTAATCCTTGGATTGTACATAATATTGTCAGTTTTTTTGAATGAAATTATTAATCTATGTTATGTCTGAAGAGCTGATTATCATATGATGTAGAGAAAAATATTGTAGTTATTGGAAATATTAAAATTAATTTTCGCCATATTCTTTTCACAAGTTGCCGAGGTAGGTAAAACTAAATAGTGATTGAAATTAATTATTAAATGGCTATGACAGGATTTACAGAGGTTTTATGATTATTTATCTGTTATGGGATTATTCAGCTCATGGGTACATATTGAAATACAATTCTGGTCATGAAAAACTTAATATCCAATTTATCACAGTTTTGGTATTATTTGTCAATTTATGAAAATTAATTGTCTTACAGTATGAATTAAATATTATAGTAATAATATTTGTATTCGTGTATTCAATTGTTGTATTTAATATAGAATATTTTATATAATTAAAAAATCATTGAATCAAACGTGGTATAAATAAATAGTAGGTAGCATTGGTATATATATATATGTATTTATATATTTATTGATATGGGAATTACATGTTAATAATAATAATTTTTATTAAACATAGGGAAATATTAAAATGCGTATAACAGATCATTATTTATATTAATTAAAAATTGTTAGAAATCATTAAGATGGAAATATTAAAAGTAGAAATAAATAAGTATGTAATGCAAAATACAAAAACATGTTTATAGAGTCAATTAAATTTTATTATAATTCAACTGTAGCCAAAATATAAGTTTATTCGTAAGTTTACGATGTAATATTTAATTTCGGTTTAAAAGTATCCGAAAATTGGATTGAGGCTGAAACAGTGATCAAGTTAAAAATTTGTTGTTTTTTTTTTTAATGCAAAATTAGGTGAAATAGGATAACAAGAATCAATGATGTTCTTGAGTTGTTCTAAGACTTTTGATTTATCGAACATTACGAAAATTATTAGTCGATGGCAAACAAGAAACGCGAGAAGGTCGCTGCGTGTGGTTATTGAATTATTCCTTGGTTGATCGAAGGTCGACAAATAATCCGACTAATTTTCATAAAGGCCATTCTCATCGATTAGCAGCTTTATGTCAATGACCGGCTGACGTGTGATTCAGCTCCCACATACACGCGCACACATGCACCCGCCACACATTTATCGACTTATCCTCGCGGCTGCTGACATCATGACGAATATTTTAATGCCTCGGAGGCGAATGAAGGAGAACATACGTAGCGATGAATTTCTTCTTCTTCTTCTTCTTCTTCTTCTTCTTTTTCTTCTTCATCGTTTCTCTCTCTCTCTCTCTCTCTCTCTCTTTCTTTTACTCCTCATTTTTTATTTCGTTTCTTACCTTCGCCGCCTTTGTATGCGACTGGATTACAATGGCGCGGAGAGCTTCGGTGTTCTATAGCGCAAGGATTGAATTTCATGCATCGTAATTATGAGGCGAGAACGAGTAAAGTATCGAGTTCTGTCAACTTTTGACTTTGGGTGTATGTAAGTGTATGCATGAAGAGCTGAGTGACTAGCTTGGAGTACAATTTTTTCGATGAATCGCGACAAGTGATAATATGAAATGATTTTCAACGACAATGAATTGAATGAAAGTACGAATGGAAGTGGCATTCGTGTTTTTTACATTTCCGTCTTCTATTCCAATGGTTCATACGCGCGCTCTCATTGAAATATATGGATACCTCGGGCTCTCAATAATCTTTAATACGACGAACATTTGAAAGAAGAGCGAAATGAAAAATTGTTGCTTCGTGCCAAAAGTATGCATCCGAGTTACGTTATCATTCGCTATACCATAAAAAATATGATACAAAAATGACTATGTTTTGACTAATGCACGTCCGCACTCGCAGAAGATAAAGGCTGAGTGATTATCGTGCGTTCTAAAATTTAATGAAACTTGAGGTACAATATAATAAACTGTACTGCACAGCTCGCTCATCGGCACAGAAATTATATAACTTTATACTGCTGGCATTGTAGTGTTCGGTTTGTAAAAAAAGAGAAACTTAACGAGCCCCATTAAAATACCCTCTCGATGGTATGCGAGTGTTTCTGTAAAAACACATAGTACGCTATGATAAGCAAAAAGGCCATGAGGAGCAGTAAAAGGCGGCGCCCACTTCCTCGTGTCAGACGCTCTCTTCAATGAAATCGTGTCTCTCGCAGTTTTTGTGCGCCCCTAGGATGCCGCGTGTGCATAAAACGCAGCAGCAGCAGCAGCAGCAGCAGCAGCAGCAGCAGCTACAGCTATAGCTACAGCTACAGCAACAACAACAACAACAGCAATAGTAACAGCAGGAACGGACGGAGGTTCAGTGACATCGGTGTATGCACGTCGATATGCGTGATACGCCGCGCTAACCGTTATCCTCGTTGCCTATGCCGGAGACTAGTGTGGGGTGCGGAAGTGCATTGTGCTCGAGGGTGGGTTTTTTTTCCTTACAAAGTGGAGAGAGGGAGGCGATGGCGGTGGTGGTGAAAAAATGTGGAGGCGCGAGTATGAAAAGCGCGGGCCATCATCCCGTACGGCGATCGGCCGGTAATTCAGGGAGGCTACGTGCCCGCCCCCACCGCCAAGCGGAGGCTGTCCTTGTCGCGAGCGGTAGCCCGCGGCTCGGGTCGCCGACCGGTCGCTCAGTGCCAAGGACTCGGGCGTGCGAGCACGCATCAGTCCGTGACTTGTGAACGATCGCGGCTTTGTTTTCATGATCCCGAAGTCACTGTCGCTCTTTCACGTCCTACCTTTCGTCGCTCACCCGTTCGATTTACCCGGGGATTCCCAGATTATTCGAGAATGCTCTCCGGGGATCCACCCCGATTCAAAGAGTGAGCCAATTGTTGGCAATATTGGCTATTAGGAACCATTCGCTCAATTAATTTGATTAAATTATTTTGTAAAACATTCCAATCTCAAGCATGTCTCACGTTTCTAAGAGTCAAGACCTAAAGTTATTCTCCCCCTCCACTTTATAGATGATTCGTGATAATAAAAGTTACGAGAGCGGGATAATTAAATTGACAATTATTAACAACGAGAATTGTGTGTGTTTAAAGAGGATCTTAAAATTCGCACGGAGCTTGCATTGTAATAAAATACGAGGATTATCGTGTTAGATGCTCAAATGGTTTTTGCGTAGAACATAAATAAATACGGTGCGCTTGTAGTCGCTCACGACGTCCCCTAGGCATTCTATCACATATTCCAACGTTCGTTAGTCAACCTCTCTATTCCGGTCGATCACATAATAATTAATGCGCGCGTAATGTCAAGCTTATACAAAGTCGAGGAGACAACGCAAGTGCGTGCGGCACGCTCGATTTCGTTCAGTGGGTCATTTTCGGCTTCGTTAGCTGGATCTAAAATTCAGTTCGCTGCACTCGCTGACACAGATTCGGCTACTGGACTGTGCAATTGCTTGGCATCGTGTGCCGATTTCCTTTTTGGAACTAAGCGACGGATCCTCCGATATCTCTCAGCCTTTCAAACCTTCCGCGCTGTCGTATGCTCGACCTAGAGGCGAACATCGACTAGAGAAGAAAAACGTAGCGACGATTGACCCCGAGGTTTACATAAAAATGAATATGGGAACGAGCTCGTGTTTGGGCTTGGAATAAATTAGCAACGCTTAAGGAGCGTCGTAGCTCGTTCGCATGAAAGACCGGTTGGCTTTTGTCCGTAAATCCAGAGGCTCGTCGGCTTTCAATCTACGTATGTACACACAGAGTTCTAGACAGAGAGGGGGCGCGGGGTGAGAGTTAGAGAGTGAGGGGGTAGGGGGGGGGGTGCGCGCGCGCGCGATAAATATCGAGCCTTACACGTGCCAACATTGTAAATTGAATGAAGTTCTTGGGCGGCAATTGTAGGAAACTCAGCGGCCTTACGCGTAAATATCGCGTTACGGACGGCTCGCGGTCAACTCCAATGTTCCCGCTCCACCACTCCCCCCCCCCCCCCCCCCCCCCCCCCCGGCCTTGAAAAAACTCTCGGGGCTTCGCGCCTTTATCGGACAATAAAACGATAGGAGGCGAAAACGGTTGTCGAGTTTGGCGCGCACACACCCGCGAGAACCCGAGGCAAATCCTCTTCCCAGATAGTCTCGTTGGCTTCGCTCTCGCCTAGTCTCGACTCCCACTGCGCGGCAAGTCACTTGGCTCGCGTGCCCGCTACGTACGACCGGGAGCGTTGGCTTTTATATCGCAAGCGTGGCGAAGAAAGAAAAATGGAAAAAGTAATTTCTCTCCTTGGCGCCTGCGAGCGCTCATTACGAGGTCGCTGCACCGCCGTTTTTATGATCACACCGAGTTCGCTGAGCCTCTCATATCGGCTTGTCCCAACTCTCTCGCAACGGCTTTTTTCTTCATCTTTTCTCTTTTTTCGGTTTTATTCATTTTTATTTTTTATTTTTTTTTTTAATTTCTGTCGTATGACGATTAATTCACGCATCTCTTGGCCCTAATTAATAAATCTTTTTGTCATAATTGTCCTAATTGCGGAAAGCGAAGGTTTGTAACGCGAGCGTTAACGCTCGTTTTTTCTATTTTTGTAACGCGGATAAGGCGACGGTAATTTTCCAGAGAGCTGTTATCTTCTGCCGTGATTCCGATGCACCGAGCGACTTTAAGCGAAGGTTAGCGAAGGTTCGATTTTTCAAAGAAAATCTTTGCTCGCTCGTATAGAGATGGAACGACGAGCTGAACATTGATATGTCGTGCTAATGCACCGGCTTATGCCCAATACGAAAAGGCAATTTTTATTGTTACCAGGAGAGCACGGAATGAGTTAGAGAAAAAAGACTTATCAATGAAGCAGCCAATTAAATTGGTCTTTTACTTAACGCAAGTGTTTTATTTTCTCCTTTCCTCTTTCCGAGATAAAAGCTAGGAAGATATGATAGGAATGGGAGGCAGGAAAGATATAAAGGTATTTTAACGGCAGATACGAAAATTTTTCATTTTCTATTTGTGTCAATTGATTGCGCTACTATTATTATTAAATTTCAGATTAACGCTTAAATAGTGCTGGCGGTCAGATAAAATATTATCCCCGCTTCGTTAAAATCAATTTCCTCGTCTGCCCCATTTTGCAACACAAACAATTATTTTTAAATTGTTTTATTTAAGTAGTCTGGCTTCTTCATCGATAAACATTTCCTCCGACCATTGTCCTATCGATCAACCCCCAAATATCAAAGATGAGAGAGTAGCCGCTAATGATAGAAGCGTACTTACTGTTAATGCTCGTGCTAGTCAAGAAGAACTTTGTTGGCCTGTAAAGGGAGAATAAAGCGATAAAATGTTAATAATTCTCAATGGAAAAATCGTCGGAGTTTTTCTCGTAGCGTCCGTCAAGGGATTGGAAAAAATGGCGCGCATCGAGATTCGTACGTACGTTCTACAAAGATGCCCTGCTTCGCATCGAAGCTGTGATCGGCGTAACTCCTCTCCTTCTCATTCTTGTTGCTGTCGCGCCTGTAGTGGTTGTTACGACCTCGACAGTCTTTTCCAACTCACTGCCTCTCTACCGTGTACTTTTTTCGCGCGCGGATTATTCTTGGATAGGTCGCACGCTCTTGTCGTGGCCACGGTCACCAGCTTTTTCTCCCCCCCCCTCTCTCTCTCTTTCTATCTGCTCTCTATCTGCTATACCTTGTCTGTCGGGCTCTCAGTGCCTCTTCTGTTTCTTTGTGCTCTGAGCCTTTCTTAGTATCTATCTCCCGTTTATGTGAAACGTGCATACGTGCATCTTGCCGTATATCTTTAAGGTCAGTGCGTGAAATATCTTTCATCAATACATGTATACGTATATATATATATATATATATATATATATAACGGGCGTTGCTTGCTTACTGGCAATTAAACGTAAAAACGTAAATAAAGCTCACACGGCTCGAGCCAATAATATTAATTTCAAACATAAAAACGGGTTTTCGAATACCAACAAAGTGCTTTAGAAATGCATTTTTTCCTGAAACGACAAAAATACTTTTTCTTATCGTACGACTCTCCTTCACTGCGATATTTCGAAATTATCTCTAAATTTCGGATAGGTAACGATCGCACAAGCCTACGATGATGGAATTCGCGGTACCAATCGATGACAAAATATATTTTTTCAATATTCAATTATTTATCATACAATCGCTATAGTTTGCTCGCTACATACGATCACTCCCCTTCTAAAACTTCCCCGCAAAGCTCTAAATGTCTCAACGAGCCTCTGACTAATCTCCTTACCAGTATCGGTGAATAACGAATTTGTAAAATGCCTAATTCTTCGCTCGTCCCCTCACTTCAATCCGCACCTCGACCCTTTTAAAACTCAATATATTACGCCGCCCCCACCCACCGCGACGCAAGACGAGTGCAGCCAATCGTTCCGTCTCCGCAGGAGCACACGGCTATGCTTGGCACGTCGCTTCTCTCGCGACGACGTCTCCTTGCTTCGCTTACCGTCCCACTACGAGAGGCTGATATTTCGGTGTAGGTGTATTGCAATTAGGTACCTGCTTGAAATATGGCCGTAATGCGATTACGGCCTCGTGTTTGTCGGTACACAGCGAGATTATTCGCCGCGTGTTTGACTTAGCTGGAAGGGATAATCCAAAACAAGCGCGGGGGACCGCCCGAGAGGCGCGCGGACGATGCGAATGCTGCTCTTAGCCTTGTCCGAGCGTCACTTTGTTGTTTCAATATTTTCCGAAATTGGAAAATACAGGCCGCAGTCGTCTCATTAATGCTGGATAATGAGGTCATTCAGAGCGTTGACGAGGGTCTGAGCCAAGTGATCCCACTCCGCCTCCACGTCTATTCTTCCTCCTCCTTCTCCTCCTCCTTCCACCTCTACCCGTTCTCACATCGCCCTCATCACCCTCGTCACCTTCATTGCAGCCCCTCTACCCCTCGTCTTCGCGCCATACTATGAAACCGTGCCCTTGCTGTCGCCAACCCATAGCGCCTTAGCGCTTCTCGCACACGATTTCTCCTCCCGGTTTCGACGACCCGATGAGGGAGGATGTTGCTCGTCGTAAAATTACTGCCCGCGAAATTTCTTTCCTCCGAAGGCCATTCTATTTCCTCATGGTCGCACAATTGCTTAATTAGCGCATTCGGCCCTTCGGCTGTATGTTACTTCTTCGCTTACTTCGAATTGGAGCTTTTATTAAGAAACACGATGGTCCATCAATCAAACACTATTGGCTTAATCGGATCCTAATGTCATTTGTAGAGAGCCGTGCGTGACGATTCTTTTAATGATAAATAAGGACTTGGCACCATAGCACCGTTGTTAAATTTTACGACATACACATTTGTAAAACACATGCTACTCCTACTAAGGAGGCTTCATTTGTGGAAAATTTGGCGTGTCGCATCTCATCAATTAAACGAAGACTCGGGGCTGTCGAGTAATTTTTAACCTTTCGGTACGGTCGTCCATGTCTCCCGAGATTCGGTTCTGTGCTGTCGCCCGAACGAATGAATGCGCGACGGCACAGTAGGATGGAGGCAAAATTAGCGGCGAACGACACCCCGTAGCCTTGTAATCGAGCCGTCGTTATTCCGGTGAACCGCAGTTTACAACGACGAGGACGCGCGGAAATCGTGAAGTTTACCAGAGCGCTGGTTAATTTACGGCGCGACTGACAATCCTTTGGGTCCCCCGAAACTCTCGCTCGGCCAGTCTTAAGCGCGTTAAAGAACCACGCCCCGGAACAGGGAGCTCGAACAAGAGGAGCGGCGCGCCACAACGTAACGACGCCGTCATTGTCCGGCAATTATGCGTGGGGAGATGCTCCCTCAACCCTTTAACCCCGTTCCCCCGGGGGAATCCTTTCCTCCGAGGCTACTGTGCCATTCTTCGGATCATCCTTCCCTTTCGCTCGCCGCCTTGTGGATCGACGTTTGGGCCCGTTGTTTGTTGTCAGGAGGCTTTCAAAGTGGTGGATTCCCGGAGATAAGATCGACTAGAACCATGTCTTCGGGTTATTCGGGTAAGTTCGGGAAAAGGTAACGACGTGAATGTCTTTTTGCGGATCCGCCCGCAAACGAGCTGCTCCACTGCGGCGTTGCTTAACCGTAAATCTCAGTCTCGTCATGAGGATCGTTGCTTTTCGGCCCCCAGGCCGACCTCGACGATATGAATAAGTTATTAAAAGAAGAAAAAGACGAATAAGGAGACGCAGAGGAAGTAGAGGAGAAAGAAGGAAAAATAGAGTGATAAAAAGGCATCGTCTCGAACGACGAGATCTACCTCTCTCACTCTCTCTCTCTCTCTCTCTCTCTCTCTCTATATATATATATATATATATATATATATATATATATCTCCTCTTTCCACCGTCCGCCATAACGTGAGCGAACGATCATCGATCGGCCTTAAGTAGGCAGTGGCTGAAAAAGCGCGCTCTCTCCGCGAGCTTCGACGCTAAGAAAAAGAGGCAGCAGCCGGCAAAGGTATCAAAGCCAAAAAATTATAGGTTAGCAGCGTGACGCGTGATCGTAAACGAGAGCACGACGCCGCTAGCACGCATCGAGGACTCGAGTGCAAAAAAGCGTCATTTTCACGGGACGGTGAAAACGAATCCGCCGACAACGACTCGCTTTTTCCCGAGGCGCCCGCGTTGAAGAGTGGCGTGGGAGGGAGGCCCGAGTGCTTCCGCGAACATTACGGGACCGCGCATAGCTCGACGTGGGAGTGCAACTACAAGTGCATCGTCCCCGTAGTTGTCGCAGTCAGTGGCGCACGCGAGCCAGATCAGCGCACGTGCGCGGTCATCGAACCTCGGCTATTGCCCGAGCAACGGCGAGAGCGAGTTCCCGTAGCTTCTCTACTAAGCGCGATAATCGCGAGCTTTCGGGGGGCTTGCGCCGCTCCCCGAGGGCGGAGGCGATACGCGCGTCCCAGCCGCATCCTCACTCAGTCGAGACTTTTATTTGCCGTTTGGCCGTACTCGCAGGCTCTTTATTCCTGGCCGATAAAAACTTCACGTTCGATCGATTGATCGCGCTCTACCGAGCTCGGCAAAGCCTAGCTAAATTCTTGATCGAACCTCGAGAGATTTAAGATGCCTCGGGTTGCTGCTGTGCAAACTAATACATAGCAGCGCGCAACACACGGTAATACACGTTAAAATCGTGATTAATCGTCGCTCGATGATTCGCTCGCATTCGCTCGCCAATTCTCTTCTCTCTAGCGTTGTCTAGGCCGAGGGGCGTTAGTAAAGATCCTGTAAAATCCCCCCCCCCCCTCGGTCAATGGTCTAGGAACGAGACTCTAATAAACTCATTTGTTTTAAATTACAAAATGCCGAGATACCCATCACTATATTGCATCCGAGAAGTTAATAAATTAGCTTGGGTCACTCGCGAGATTTGCTCTTGGCTTTACAGATGTCGGCTCACGGTTAGTAATATCTTTATATGACGCTTGATCTGTCTGTGTGTGTGTGTCTCTCTCTCTTTCTCTCTCTCTCTCTCTCTCTCTCTCTCACTCTCACTCTCTCACTCTATATATATATATATATATATATATATATATAGCACACTCCAAGCACATTCAAGCACTTGAAACTTCATTTAGAGGTCCGCCGATCTTTTGATGCGGCAGTATAACTAACTCTCGGTGTCGTGGCGAGTGTACGCAAACGGATGAAACAGCGAGACGATTTATAATTTTCACTCGATATTATTCCGGTGTGGAACGCGCTGATACAAGCTCCCCCCAAGCGCTTAGTATTCCAAGGCGACGAGTGCGACGCGCGCCTGCATTTGAAAAAAGAAATCGCTGCGATCCGGTTCTATGGTTCTATGCGGGCGTAGCAAGCATTGGTAATAGCGTGCGCCTGTACCTTATACAAAAGACCTATGACGTGGCGCTGAGGCGCACCCTGGCCGCCTTCCTCCCGATCGCTCCTACAACCGTAATTGCTCGCGTCGCCGCGTCGCCGCTTCGGGATAATGGATCTCGTCGTTTGGGCTCTGGGGTGACTGTTCCCTTTGTTTATGGAGCCGGATATCGATATTGGCATTTGACGGGCGGTTGGGATTATGAGTTAGAGCTTACTTGCGGTTTTGATTAGAGCTTCTTCCGAAACGTATCGAGGATTCTACTCTTTTTACCGGAAAAAGCTTTAGAGCGTCCAAGTGGATGGCTCTCGAAACGTATTTACGATTTCATTTATGGCGAAAGCGCGCTCATTGAACTACTAATCATTATTGAGATATTGAACTTAGCCTATCGTTATTACCAAGTAAATTATAAAGACGACTTTTATAAGTGCTGGCACGTAGGGAGTAATAAATATAAAAAGTCGTAAGAGTCGAGTCGTTGGAAGAGGGCTTCCGTTTAATTTAATTACAGACCTTCAGGCGTAAATGAATTTACTAGAAAACTGTTGGTCCGGTAGTAATTAATAAAAAGAAAAGCCGTTGATCATCAACAAATGGAACAAACGGGAAGCTCGTCTCGGTTGAATAAATGAGAAACAAACATATTCTATGCGATTATTCAGTAGAAACCTAAGGAACGCCGCCCCTGAAAAAGCCGATAATCGCCATAATAAACCATTTATGAAGAACCGAAGAAAATAGCACGGTGTAAATTTACGATGATCCTTCAATCCTTTCTATCCTTTCGCCGCTCGATTCTTCAATGTTCATTTCTTCAATTCATCTCTCTCTCTCTCTCTCTCTCTCTTCCTCTTCCTCTATTTCTTTACTTTGAAATGGGATTTGTCACTCGCTTTGTCACTGTTTAAGATACAGAAAGAGAGAAAAAGTGTGTGTGTGTGTGTGTGTGTGTGTGTGAGAGAGAGAGAGAGAGAGAGAGAGAGAGAGAGAGACCTTCGATCGGGGCCAAGAGAACCATAACCTGTCGTAAATTTCGCATCAGTGAGCGTCCCGCGCATCTTTACACTAGTGCTCTTCTTTTTTGACCTTCTCATTGTAATAAATATTCGAAATACAAAACCTAAAAATCAGGAATACTTATGTTCCTTTGTAATTATCAACAAAGCGCTGCTTTTATAGAAAGGCACTTTTACAATCTCGATAAGGGTAAAGTAACATTAAATACATTGACATTGTAAATAGTAAAAGAAGTAATTATTATGTGGGCAATTTTATATATATTATACATGGGATTTATATAAGATAGAAATTGTGAATTTTGCTTCACAGGTTTGAAAAAACAGTACAAATGGCGTATCAATAATAGCTTATTAGATCATAGTTAGCAAAACAAAAATTAAGAAAATTTAAAATACTTTATCGCTTGATTTACAAAATCAAATTAAAATTTACAAAATAAAATAATAAGTCGTGGTGTCGTGGAATATAACCAATGTATTTCTCACTTCTGAAATGGGCATCCGACACTTTTGTATATGGATCATAGTTCAGTTGTCAGTCGCGTTAACGCCCATCAAGCTCACATTTATGACGTCTAAGCGGATTATAAGCCAAACAGATAGGGGCTTCGATTTCTCGCACGAAAATTTGGGAATAGTTTTGAAGGGGAAGGGAGAATTGTGACCCACTGGCCCGTCTTCCGGAAGGTAGCTAATGAATTTCGATTACGTTTTTATAGGGTCGAGATGGGCCCGACTCTAAATTATTGGTAATTGGATTAAAGGACGAGAAGAATTAAAGGAAGAAAGCCGTTCGAGGGATGGGCATCCGACCTTTGTCTTCGTTGACACCGAATGGGAGGTATTTATCGGAAAGGACCTTGCGGATACTTTCCTTCTAAGTGGCTTCTGACAAAAGGCGAGGATAAGTACGTCGGCAAACTGGTTCGCGTAGAGGGGACAGTTCGGCCCCGTGTAATTATGCGGTTCCTGGATGGTAAAATTTTGGGGCTGCCTCATATTGTAAAGTCATATTCGTTTAATGGAGTTCCTGATATTTATGGAAAAATTAATCATTAACTTAAGATTATGACTGTTACGCCCGATTCTGGTAATGAGAATAACCTACTTTGCAGAAATGTAACTGTACCATTGTTGTCGAAGTTCCGATACAGCTGCAAGTTTTCCGATCCTTTAAATTCTTCCAATAAATTGTAAAATGCCATATAATATAGGAGCTTTCTTTTAAATAATATAACTGCAACGAGTGGACAATTTTTCGAAAATCATAAAATATGCTTAAATATTATGATTATTTTATGTTGAAATTGAAATTAATTCTTGTAAGATCAATTAGAATTCATTGTACAATTTAAAATTTTCGTTGTACGAAACACTAACATAAACAATAATGTAGAATGTAGAAGCTGTTGAATTATTATTGTTTATACTTTTGTTTCAATCTTAACTCAATATTGAAAGTTTGTAATTGTTTTTAAGGCATTTTTTCATTTATATAAGAGTCGTACCGTTGACAGCTTTATCGACGTTATAAATGCGTATCGGCCTTTAGAGTCGAATTATTAATAAAATTTCACAGAAATGCTTTATCAATGATGTAATTCTTCAATATGCCCTTGTAAGCTTAACCACGCTGAATCGATCAATGTCCTCATTATTCTTCTGAACATCTCATTATAAAAATTTGCCATGGCGTGGGAATCTTATTATATCGAAAAAGCCATCAATTTGTATCTTTTAAGCGATAAAAATGTAAAGAGGATAATACACGTCAACGTTAAATTAGAAAGAAGTGCAATACGGCATCGTGGAAACAACTTCAACCACGTGTGATCCTATAATTTCGGGTCAACGATATTCGAGGATCGCAGTCAGTTCAGGTAAGCGTGAACCTTATCTTAAGGAATCCGCCAATACAAAAGACAGCGCAGCAGTCAGAGCAAGCAAAGTATGTGTGCGTATGCGTGCACGCGCGCACGCGCGTATATGTAAAAGAGTGAGAGAGAGAGAGAGAGAGAGCGAGCGAGGGTGTAATTGCCAGGACACCCTGTTACTCGGAAAGTCACATAGATAGCACCCTGTTGCAGTAAATTTTACGCTGGTATAGTGGTTACGAATCGTTTTAGACTTCAAATGTCCGACAACACTTGTAAAAAAGACAGTATCCCTGTCAGTAATATATTTGAAGAATTGGGACTCCAACCCTCTTCCTTCTACCCTCACCACTCGCCTGTTTTGATTTCCTTTTTTGGTTTTAAACACAGGGAAATAGTAAAAGTACTAGATATTTGCATTGTGATACTGAATCTAGGGACAAGATTTACAATTGTACCGTTAAATTTGATAATTATCTTATCACGAAAACGATTTTATTTTAATATTCATTTATCGTAAATTTCATTTAATACCAATGTGGCACTGTATTTCATGGTATTTGTTAATTTTGAGCATAGCAGTGTTTATATTTCGTCATTATAAAATCAATATAATTGATTTTATTATATATTATTATATTATTATATTATATATTATTTATTATATTATATTATATTATTATATTATTATATTATATATTATATATTATATAATTCTATATTAAATAAGCACAATCGTAGTCTTTATGCAGTTTGTAGTAAATTTTGATCTAATAGGCTAGTAATTTGTATTTAGAGATTTTTTGCGCAGCCATTGCTTTCAATATTGCATTGTGAATTATTTCTGTACTGTTGTTGAAGAAGCAGTTATAGCAGCAAAGATTCAAGGATAGGGAATGAAACATTGCAGTGCATCATCATTTATCAATAGGATAATTTTTTTTGTTTTTGTTTTTTTTTTTTTTGTTTTAATGCTAGTATAACAATACTAAATTTTCGTTAATTGAAAGCTGACTAACAATTCTCATAAACCTATGGCTACGATTGTCAAGTGGATGATGTCAAGCGGATAGCCTCGAGGCGCAAATTTATTATTCTAGCTAAGAGAGCATCTAGACGCAAACTGATTACAACGCGTGAAGATATTTTTTACGGGAAAAGTGTAGCAAGTGAATGGGAAAAGTACGGGAGCCGTAGTAATGCTGGAGGTGTCATATAATAATAATAATCGAGGGAATAATCGGGGGAGGCGTATTGGGAACAATGTAGGCCAGAGTTACGGCATACGGGCGAATATAGGTTGTTCTGGGATAAAAGAGCGCCAAACGAGAGGCGTAGAGGATTATATACGTGAGAGGGCAATGTCAGGGAATTTTTGTAACTTGCCGCCGAGTGGGGCACGCCCACGTTCAAAGCTCGAAAAATCATAGCCATGTGCAGGTAGTATTGGCAAGGCGCTAAAGCGAAGGGAGGCGATGCGAGGGCACAAAAGCAACGAGGGAAGAGCG
>NW_011948427.1:3175998-3184068 GCF_000503995.2 Ceratosolen solmsi marchali | reverse complement strand
AGGAATAAAGACTTGGCGCAATACAAAAAGTGATAAGAATTAAACTAAGCGCATACGAGGCCGAAGGAGGAAGAGGAAGGAGGACGGAGAGGCGGAGAAAGAGCGTGAAAGGATCGCAAAACGAGCGGCACGGGGGAGAATGAGAGGAGTCGAAGAGGGAGGGACTGCCATAGCATACATACGGACGCGGAGGGACGGGCGATATACACGCGCGCGCGCACACGTGCGCTCGTACACGCAGGCACATCTCCTTCTCTCGGGGCCGTCCTAACGGTAGGGCGGGTCACTGCACGCGGCTCGTCGACCGTCTTTCGCGCGGCTTACACTGTGTGCACAGTGCAGATCGCGAGTGAGCGGCCAAAGACTCGTCGCCCAGTGCAATGCCCTGCCTAGGTGTAACGATCCTCGGCGCCCTTATGCGCGCCTCCTCCCTCTACTGCTCCTCAGTTGGCTCTTCCCCTCCTCGCGGCGTGCACGCGCGGAATCATGTCCCCCTTTAACGCGAGTCCTTGAACTCCTCGCGAGCGAGGCGAGCGCTTTCCTGTCGTCGAGGCCCGCCTCGCGTACGTGCGAGGGCCGCTTAGATTCAGGCTCGACTCACCTTCGATATCGATATCGACATCGATATCGGGCCACTGAATTGCGAGGGCCGCGCTGTGCTTCTAGCCCTCGCCAAGTGTCGCTATCTATCTAATCTCATGGGCATATCGCCCCGGGCGCCACTCGATTGTAGCTATTCCCAGGCGATTGGAGCCAGCGTCTCCGGTTCCGCGCACTTTGTCCGGGGCTCGTTAAGGCCGTCTCTGCCACGTCCTATCGATAATTCCGCCCCGACGATCGCTTCGCTTGTATCCGCAATTAATGAGTCGTCGGGCGCGATTATGCAGCCCGCTTGGAAATGGTGATTAGGGTGATTCGCGGGGATGCGTTTCGCGAACTCGGCCGAGCTAACAATGCACGAGGAGGTTGACAGGATGATGGTAATGGGCCGGGGATACGCGCAAAGAAGAGAGATTATCCGTCCACTCACGGTCAACGCGATTATCGTCCTCATCCACCCTTCTCGGCTTCTCTCTCTCTCTCTCTCTCTCTCTCTCTCTCTCTCTCTCTCTCTCTCTCTCTCTCTCTGTTGGTCGTTTTTTATTTGTGGGAGGCGATCGCTCTTGGTAGTAAAGCTTTTTTAAAGGGTAATCGAGCTTGTTCAGAGTCGATGTCATGGAAGGATGGAGGATGGAGGAAACGATTGGTTTTATATACGTCGATGGGGACTTGATGAGTAACGTTTAGCCGGGACGAGCAGCAGACCACACTTTTGGTTACGGCAATAAAGTTTAGGAACGAATGTCGGGTGGGATTGGAAGGGAGTGTATCACGCACAGCTATGCGAACCAAAACAACGAATCGCTAACAAAATTCTATCTTTTTTAGTATGAATCTTAATCGATCGCACCTCAATGTTTGTATACATAATTAATCCGGCTGATGCTACTCTCTCTCTCTCTCTCTCTCTCTCTCTCTCTCTCTATATCTCCCTCTGTATATCTCTCTCTCCCGCCAGGATATATAATAAATAGCCTCTAGTCCCGTGGATGCGTTCTTACGTAAGCTCGAGAGTCATTTGGTTAAATTGAGAAACAAATTTTGGATGGGCAAGAACGAGCTACATTTTCATCCGTGTTTTTGGGCTCTCGTAGCGATTACCATTATCGTCGAATACAATCTCACGTCTTATCGCATTAGCGAATGACTGCTTGCGTGCGACACGGCAGTCATCGACCAAGTTAAAATTGTCATACTTATTTTAAAAGCACGCAACTCGAGCGCAAACAATCTTATTAGTTATCGTGTATTGCGATCTCTGATTTTCCGCTCGGTGCACGTACGCTTTGTATCAAATTTCCGGAAAACTATCGGTAGGATCGCGCCAATCGCAATTCCAAGCTCAGCGCTTGGCTACACCCGCTATATCCAAATAAGAATAAGTCGCGAAAAGGGGGGAATTTTCATGTCGACTCGAATTTCATAAAATCTTCGTCAGCAGGAGTAAAAGCGACAACGGATTAATGAAACTTAGCTGTCATTGTATGGATGCGGGCGATTCTCCTTTTACCGAGTGCGCAAAGTACAAAGCGGCTGCATCGAGGTTCGTTGATCCTCGCGCGTTCTCTTCGTTTTCTTCCTTCTCTTTCGTTGCCCCGCGCTATACATTGCGAATGAAAAAAGAACGGAGCAGGAGGGTGGGAGAGAGACAGACAGAGAGAGAGAGAGAGAGAGAGAGAGAGAGAGAGAGTAAGAGATAATGAAGAGTGGGCAGTAGGGAGGGAAGGAAGCGAGGTAAATGTCTTGGTATTGTGACGGCCGATGACCCACGTAGGTGATGGGCTCCTTCTTATTGTCTATTTTGTCATTTGTCGTTTGTCGTATACCACCTGTTAGTTACAAAGGTTATTAAACTAGTAGCGAATCGCTTAAAATATGTCTAGTTCATCTGGCACATACTTTTAACAAACTTTATACGTGCCCTTATAAAAATAATATTGAAAATTTTCAATAATGGAAATTCAAATTATTAATTAATGTTGCGTTTGGCATTTAAATCTTAATCCTTTCCCATACCAACGGCCACAGCAAATAACCGTAAAAATATAATTGTTTATATTTAAAAATCCAAAGAAAACCAATCGCCTTATCTTGAATTTGTAATTTGTATTTTTGTCACATTGAATCGCTCTCTAAGTTTACAAGTTTTTTTTTTATTAAATATGAAGATGTTTTGAAAACATCGCTTTATAATATCATTCCATAAAATCTTCCTTATTTTAGAAACGAATGATTCGCAGGCTTGCTCGTGTCATAAAATATTTCTTTGGAATTTTGAAACGATGCGAATAGAAGTCTGGAAATAAAACATTTTTTGCATAAAGCAGCATGGAGTGACTCTGCCAAAATCGCGGCAACTTTGCTTTTAGCCTAGTGTTACCTGCGACTAAAAGTATATATATATATATATATATATATATATGTGTGTGTGTATATATTTCATTGGTTTCTTTCTTCTTTTTTCCGTTTTTAAACTCGTTAATGTAGAAGGAAACGATGTTAAGATGTATATTTCGAAATATCTGGCTGATACATTGTCTATGTAAATTTAATCTAGTTTTTGCTTGTATTTCTGCTCGATGGGTTCCACCTAGGCATTTTATTTAGAATTAAAAAAGGATGATTCTCAATGTGATGCATTATCACATTTTGAAACTCGTAAATAAAAGAACAATCAATCGGGTGAAATCTTTGAATTGCATAATTATTCAAATTCATTATTTAAGCGAAGCTTGTTAAAGAGAGAGAGAGAGCACATTTCAATGAAAATCATTCGGAAGTTTCACCAACCACAACCTAATAAATTGATCGGACTGTTAGTAAAGACTGTTGGTTAGACGAAACGAAGGGACTGCAGAACCAATTCCCGTAGGATGGAAAATCCATTGGCTCGTGCTAACGTCCCTCCCTCATTGTTTGCACTTCTTTGCGCTGGAGTAATCACAGTAGTCCCTGGTAATCACACTTCCGAATGTAATAGATCAAAGTTCCGTGATCGGGGACTCGCTCGTGACATCCTCGGATAGCGATCATTGATAATCGGAGTCAGCAACGCGATTGGGATAGTCACAGCTGTGTACGTCAGCCAATTAAACTCAGCATCTCGAGGTGGTTGACTCCCTTGCGCATCGCGATGACGCACTCGCAAAGAGTGGCTTTTCCAAAGAGTAACTGTACCCGTGCGACACCCACGAGCTCCCGAGACTTGCCACACGCACGCGCATTCGTTTACGAATTCACGCGTGGCCGCCGTCATTGCACGTAAGCTCAGAGGATGCAAAGTGCATGCACAGTGGAAGGCACGAGAAGAGTCGACGAGACGCGTTTTATTCCTTCTGCTCCTCCCATCTAATATTATTCACGTCGTCCTATAGCTCGTACTTCTCGTTACACTTTATAATTACCCTTTATATAATAAGTCGATAAAGGTGATAAGGCGTGTTGATGGGGATTTCTATGGGCCATGCAAAATTAGCACAAACCACCACTGCTCGCTCTAACATCACGTGTTTTCAATTTCAAGACTGACTTCGACAATCCGTAGCGCATACATTAAATAACAAATTCTCATCGATAATTGAAAGGATGATTTGCTGCTCTTCATCATAGCTCGAGCTTCGTTTGAAATTGTAAAGCATTACGCGAGGTTCAACTACACTAATAAGTAAAGAGCATAAAGCACATTTTATCCTGCGTATTGTAGCGGTAAAATCTGAGATTGAGTTCCAGAATCCTTATCTCAGTAGGATCTCTTGAAAAATGCGGATCAAAATTTTCGATAACGAAAATCAGGATGCCCGTATCGAAACGTAAGGCTGCTCGTGCTTCGACTCGATTATCAAAGAGAAACCACATTTTTAAATCCCGATCGCGTTACGTGCTCGTAGCTCGAGCTTAATCATCTCTACTCGACTTAAAACATCACCGATCGACCGATTCGTGCCTCCTTATCTCTTGCCATTTTTGTCACTTCTCCACGCAATTTCGCCGCTGTGCCAATTGCACCAGTACGCGTGAAAAGCTTGATTCTTCCCAAGACCTTTCTTGCATTCGGATCTCTGCATTCGAATGACAATATTTTTTGGCAATATTATCGACCGACGTTTCACACTCAAACAATCTAGGGCGCTTTTTAATCCACCTCCACTTCTGCATCCTACCGAGCAATTTCCCAAGCTGCTACGCTAAGACGCTCAATGGTATAGTGGCCGATATCGAGGATTACGATGCACAAGAGCACGGCCGAAGCATCCCTTTGTCCATCCCCCACCCCTTCCCCCATTCAGTCGATAGCGATGAAGACAGTTGTCGACTCGAAACTAGGAAGCGCTGTGGTACGCGTACCAGCAGCCGCGATGCACGGGCTACGTGGCGAACGTGCAGTCTATCGCAAGGGCTGTAACTGTTCTTTTATGTTTTTTTCTAGGCTCGCTGGCACGTACGCGCGGTACGTACGTAGAGCGCAATACCCGTGCGTCTCTCGTAAAACCAAGGCTTGAATGACATAACGACATGGTCGCCGCGGCCGTCGATCCTGGCTACCTACCTGCGGTGGTTAGTCGGGCCGCCTTCCCTCGATACCTTATGAAAGATCGCATCGAATCACGGCGATGGCTCTAATCGATTAGCCGACGTGATCCTGCCCTCTACGACCTCTTCCCCACGAACGCTACTCCCTACTCCCTAGCCCATTTATCTATGTTTCTTGCTCTCAGCAATGTACTCGACCTTGTTCATAGACGCGCAGACCTTTGTCCCAGGCTCTCCCGCGTTCTTTTCAACGTCAGAGGATTCTTGGGAAATTACGCAGGCACCGCGATCGGAATTGCAATTAAACGTCGCGGCACTTCGCTGAAGGCAATTACGAGCATTCAGAATTGCTATTAATAAAACCCTTAATATCCTTAATATCGCGTAATTGGCTCTTGTTCCAAGGCGGTGGGATAGCAATGAAGGGGAGGTTGATGGTCTTTGCTGAAAGCTCATGAATCGATAATGAACGCGCCACAGGTTATATATTCTCGTGTGACGTGATAATGAAAATGAAAATTAAGACTTTGTTGTTGGAGCAACGCAATCGGATAACATCCATCATTCAACTACAATTCTAAACTACAATTGTGTTGTATTCTTCGTACACAATGGCTGCGTCCGCGTGTCTATCGCTGAAAGGGAAATAAACAAATGCGCGTGACGGTTATAGAATAACGAATGCGCTCACGCTAGATGTAAATGGCCCTCGCACCTCAATTTTAACATCGATGTTTAATTCGCAATAACGCGGCGATTCCGAAACATGTCGCGAGCTTTCACGCCTTACGACACTATTTTTCTGACCCACATTGCCAAAGTTCGTTGCCTTATGAATGCCACGCGAGCCCGATTCAACTCGCGCGATAAGCGAAGGGTGAAGAGAAGAGGTGGCAAGATATATTGTGACCCAACGAACGATATTTGTGCTCGAAGGCGCGCGCGCACACGCACTCTCTCTTTCTCCCTCTCTCCCATTCTCTGTATTTCGAATCCTACAGTCATGGCGATGTATTATCTTGTAAGTTTGGGTACGTAACACTGACATAATGTATCTTTTCGTCGATAAACGATATTTTATTAGTGGTAAATTTTTTTTATTCACAATCTTGACAGCTCCTCTTTTATCGTCAACCAATAACGAAGAGTATTTAAAAGCCTGCAGTTGAATGCCTCGGGTGTCGTTTATATACTCGATAATCGCGCGAGCGCGGTAAGTTTTCTTTATTTATTGAAATCACTTTTTCGATCCCAATGAACGTACTTTATTCAGGAAAAAACAAAAATAAAACAAAACAAAAACAAAAAAACAAAAAAAAAATGTGAAAAAGACGCAAGTGCGAGCTCGTTGTTGCAGTACCGTCATGGAAAAAAGGAAGATGTTAATGATGACGTAGCGCAGTGTAAACGAACTCGAACGTATCACCTGGTTAGTGACCCCCATGATCTCCGACACCCATGCCTACACACAATGGTAATAAAGTAAAAAAAGTCTGTACGTAGACCGATGGATTCTCTCGTTACGGTCTAATAAATGATAAACTTGGATATGGTGCAATAGAAACTTATTGAGCCGATATAAGAGTTACATTAATCGGGCTCGTACAGAATTGAAAAATTTTCATTAGCAAAGCTTGAGAAAGTTCTTTACTTTGTCTTTCAATTTTACTCTTATATCTTTTTGTATTTATTTATTTACTTCATTTTTTGTTGTTGTTTTTATTTTTTTATTCCTTTTATAATACGTTCCAGTAATTTTACTCGGCCAAAGTTTCGATACATTTTAATCCTGCCTCGAAGACTCACTTTCGAATCATTTAATTACGAAAACACTCTCCAAGTAATTAATTACGCGCTTATTACGTCGTAATGAAGGTTGTTAAAATAACCAACGGAAAGCAAATTCATCTTTTCATTCAATTATTTTCAGGCTCGACCGTTAAGTTTGCTCGCATTAGTGCGGATTCTTCATACAGATTAATAATGAGCGTGTAGTTCGCGAGGCATTATAAACGCCTGGGACTCGCAGGTAAGAATGCGAGCAAAAAGTATCGAGAGGAAAGAGGCGTGCACGGCTCGTTGATTTTCCAGCGCGCGACGTAGGAAAGTCTTCTCGATTCGACGTATCTTCACCTCACCGGGGCACACGTGTGCACGAAGAATGTTACGGATCCGCCGAGACGCGGGAAAAAGCCGGAGAAAGCACTTTCTTCGGCGGGGTAATTCGCGAGCGCCTCAAAACCTTCTCCGACTCGCCGTCTCGTGGCCACGTAATCGCGACACGCTTCTGTAATTCTTATCTATCGTGCGTGCTGACAGTACGGGCACCGTGAAATTCATACGACGAGCGTTCGCAAGCTTGCGAGCTTCGATTAACCTATAATACTTCAATGGCCCTAGACGGGTGCCTAAATAAAGGAATCAAGCAGGCTGTTGCCACCGTCTTACGTAACGTTCAGCTAATTGATTCGGCAATTTGGCTTCTCAGTCGTATTCTTTAATCACAAGTGAAGAATTAATGAGCAACAGGAACCCAACTAATGTTGAATAAATTTATACCAAACAGTCGAAGAGGCAAGGCAGCTTAGTGCATAGGAGTACCGGTACGTTATAGTGAAATTAAAAATATATTTACAAAATTAGGTGCAGTTGGGCATTTTGCGGAAGATAGGTCAACGGCTCAGCAATGCGAAAACTTATATAGGAAAGAACGAACGAGGGGAGAAAATGTCGCCGTCGGAATCGTCATGGATAGCGGGGTGACTGGATAACGGGGGGGGGGGGGGGAGCGATGCGAGACGAGAGAGTTACTTCCAGGACGATACGTGGATTAAGTGTAGTGACGAGAAGAAGTGGTCGAACACCGAAGAGTAACGGAGGGAAAGAAAGATAGGAGATGGCCGGTGGTGGAAGCGGGTGGGGTGGGGTGGCGGTGGCGGG
>NW_011948427.1:3171630-3175728 GCF_000503995.2 Ceratosolen solmsi marchali | reverse complement strand
GACGCTCGGCGTCCGTCTCTACCTTCCCTTCAAGATTAGCCAAGGTGGAACGAACCTCGAGGACCGAAGCCAGTGAACTCGGTTGGCCGGTCACTAACCAGGTAACCCACACTAGCTCCACGACTCGACGCTCACACAACGTGCTATGCAGCCCAACGGTTGTAAGAGTCCACGTTTCTCCGCCTTTTTCACCGTTCGTCACGTCCCCCTCTCTCTCTCTCTCTCTCTCTCTCTCTCTCTCTCTCTGTCAGTTTCTCACTCTCTCGTACGTACGCAGGAAGGGCTCCCCCGCGGGTAGTCGCGGGGTAATTGCGCTCGTGGAATTTTCTCCTTCTTCCGCCTTCTTGGGAGCCACGACTTAGGTGCCTCGTTATCCCGGCGATCGAGCCGCTCCTCGGCATCTAATGTGCGAAGCTTTGTTTCGTCCTCTCGAGCCACGCACTTTTCTACGGGCGATGATCCTGGCCCCCCTCTCCAACACACCTCATCGCGATACGACGAAGATTAGCGCAACGCATCAGCTACCGCTTGCTTAATTGAATCGGGATTAACTCCAAAGAGACTAGCATTGAGCGTCGTTCGTTGTCTCCGGAGACAAATACGTCTAAAGCTCGACATCAGCTTACCCTCTTATCTGCGTAATAGTCTCGTCGTGAGAATGACGCACGAGATCCGACGAGTGGGGCCATTTGCAGCGAGTGACAATTAACAGACTGACTGTCGTAATTGCGGACTGCTCGATTTTGAGAAAAATTCGTTATTAATTTGTAAATACGGTTGGCTGTCCAGTCCAAACGGGCCAATTGCAACTGAAGCGAACGACGTAGTGAGGAAGGCTGACTAGGCCTGACCTTGCACCCGGTTTCGCGGCCCTTGCTCTTTCTCGGTTCCACGTCGATTCAAACGGTGCCGCCGTCGCGGCAATTGACTTTGATTTTATTTAATAAGGGGGGCAACGACCGAGCGGCGTGAACAGAATCAGACGTCAATCAAAGGGACACAGTCCGCTACTCTGGAAAAGATGCAGATGTACGTAATGCGTGTATCGTGGTCGCGTTGACAGGTGGGTTGGGAAGAGCGAAAGAGACCGAAAGACGTACCGGATTAACTAGAGCGCCGCGTTTTTCGACCTCCGGTTTCTCGCCATTCGATTCACGCACTTTTTCCTCCTGCAATGTTATTACCATCTTGTACATCTTGTTGTCTCGTTAAGCTGGCGAGGTGGTTAAGGCTCAACGTGGAAAAAAAGGTTCTCTTTAAACATTCTTCTTGTTTTCTTTGTCATTTACTTTAGAAAGATTTAATATTATCCCATTTGCACCTTGTATAACGAATTATTGTATAGTGAAATATTTACTTTGGCTTAACATTGTTTTTCTAGCTTTAGAATTAGTTTGTATTAAAACCACTATTAACACAAGCAAATTCAATTTGACACGATTGACGATAGTGTTACTTATATCTAATCTATAGATAGCTCTAATGCAATAATTGTAGGATAAAATCGGATTTAGTGATGAATATTTGAGTCACGGTTATTTTTAATTTACGGAGTAAATTCAACATAAAGGAATATTTAAAAATAAATTTAGAATAAATTTTTCGAGAGCCAAACAAGACTAATTTTAGTCGAGTAGCTCTTTTATGCGTCAATCGGCGGGGGAAACACCGATTTTCGCGATCGAAGCTCATGATTCGGCAGAAATTGCTCGATCCGCAAGTACGGGCAATCGAAACAAATGCTTTGTGCGACAAATGTCGAGTACATAGAAAAACAACAATTGACGAAAGAAGGATCGCCGACACAACAGGTCTCGCTTTTCTTGATGAAGTATCGCGCGAAGTAAATTTGTCGTTTGGGTCGATAACAGTCCTCAGGCCCACAAAAATCAAGGCCAAAGTGTGTCAATGTACCGACGATAAACAAGACGTCGGGCAGTTCATCGCCAGCGTAGACACGTTCCAAAAACCCTGAAGGAAACTTCTGGATGGCGATGCTCGTTACGCGCGGGAGGAACCGCTATATCCATAAATGCGACGATGACGACGTCAGCGAACGAGTCGCCGACCCCCTCGTGCAACGTAATACACGCAAAGTGGCATCGTCATCGTGTTTATCGGATTCTCCTCAGTCTTCTTTTTTTATTCCTCCGCCCTCCCAACGCCTCAAACACGCACACACGCACACAAACAAACAAACAAACACAACACACAGACACTTTCTCTCTCTCTCTCTCTCCCTCTCTCTCTATCTCTATCCCTATCTCTCTTTTATTCGATTCTTAATTCCGCTCAGCTCGGCTCAGCTCAGCTCAGTTCAGCACAGCTCAGCTCAGATCAGCGGCTCAGCTCAGCTCAGTTCAGCACAGCTCAACTCAACTCAACTCAACTCAACTCAACTCAACTCAACTCAGCTCAAAATCGTTCGGGAATGCGCGATTGCCTCTCGTTCGAATCCTCTCCAGGATTCTCTGTCCTTCATTTTTTTCTTTCTTCAAGGCGGGTATTTTGGACGGGCGCACGAGTGAAAAATGTAGGCTAGATTCGTTACTCACTCAAGATGATGGGGAATATCGGCATAATACAGATACTCGTAATAGGGATACTCACCTGAAACATAACAGAAAAAATACACTTTTAGTCATCCTATTTTTTCAAACGGTAAACATCGTCATGCCTTTAACAGAACGAACAATTGTCGCTTAGTGAGGCAAGATGCTTATAAACTAAATATTACCAATGAATTACATATAAAAAATATGCGGATTAATCGTTTATCTTTAATAATGCAATTCTTTGATTTGCCACGGACTTTAAGATGGGCAAAATAACATAAGATTTAATTATAACGCCCTCCCAATATTAATAATAAATCGTGACGTAATTGCACGACGTCGCAGTTGGCAAGATTTGTCGTGTTCAATTCGATAACTATATTTCCTTGTAAAGAAATAACAATAAATAAGGATGGATTGCCAATGAAAAAGTTTTGCACAGTTGGATCATCAATCGAGCAAGAAATGAGAATATAAATCGCGCGTTCGGCATGTTCGGCGTTGAGGCGAGTTGCTCCTATTGTGGTTAGAGAAATCGCGGTAAACCCGCTGATCGATATAGTCGCGTCTTTGGCTTCTCTCTCTCTCTTCGCTTTGCTGGGGATCGCACGAAGGAAAACGGAGCCGCGGCCGAGTGTGACGAAGCATCAAGAGAAGTTCAGGGTTAAAGGACCGATAAAACGCCTAGCGGGGCTAGCCAATGTCGAGAAAACGTCCGGGCATACGATGCATAAGCTGAGTCAAGAAAACAGTCGGCACTCTTCTCTCTCTCTCTCTCTCTCTCTCTCTCTCTCTCCCTTCCACTTATTTATGCTCGCGTGCACGCACAGAGAGAAAGAGAGAGAGAGAGAGAGAGAGAGAGAATCATATATAAGAGGGAAAATTTTTATTCTTCCGCTTAGGTTTTAAAATTATAACAAGTCATTGGATAGGATCGGATTAAAGGATCTTTTTTGTTTCAATGGACATTTGCAAAACATAAATTTTGAAGATGCAATTAAAAATTTTTAATACCTTCCACATGTAATTGACTGCGTATACATTCTTTAAATAATCAAATATTTATATCGAAAGTTAATTAATAAACGCTTCCATTAGTGTGCGGAATTAATGAATGGCGAAGGGCGAAGAAGTGGATTATAAATTGCAGATTTAAGCTTGGAGATAAATTCGCACGATTAAGCGATGTGTTACAAATTTGAGGTGCAGGCATTGAAAAGGAGATCAAGCGCGCCTGCTCGCAAGCCTGCAAAGATGACATCAGACTCGTCCCTCATTAGCATTAGTTCCTTTTATTTCTCACCTGGCATCTTACAAATACGTCTGAAAGGCAAAATAAAAGAGCGGGACACGATAACAGTAAAGCGGGCGCAAAGCAAATAAAACCCGAGGCAAACAATTCCGGCAGGGATAAAAATAAAAATGAAGAAGAGAGCAGGAGAGAGAAAAATGAGGCGCGCTCGCGGTAAATAGCGAAAATTTCCGAGTTTGGCATTAAATTGACGAATCGCATTGCGGTGGTGGCGGTGGTAGTAGCAGCGGT
>NW_011948427.1:3167028-3171466 GCF_000503995.2 Ceratosolen solmsi marchali | reverse complement strand
CCGGAGCAACGAGGGGAACGGCGACGGCGTCATCGGCGTCGACGGTGGAGGGAGAGCAGCAGGGAAAAAAGCCAACGGAGAAATAAAAGGAACGGGGGCGAAGACCGAAGGAGCGCGTAAAGGAGGCACGCGCGAGTTCGCTCGCTCAGCGGCCTGCAGTTTGTTGCCCGGTGACCGAGTTCATCGCACCTCGGCGAACGTTCGTTCACTCCGCGGCAGCGGCGGCCTCGCGTCCTCGTCCTCGTCTTCCTCCACGGCGTCCGCCGATTACTCGAAAATTCGACGAGCCCCGGAGGTGGAAGTGGCGCAACGCGACGCGTGGGTGGCGCGGCGGCACCGCTTTCCCTATTTCGGCTTTTTCTCATGGGGCCGAATTTGGCGTGGGTCCTTGAACGGCCGCCGTGTTTTTTTTTTTTGTATTTTTTTGCGCGTGCGCTCGCTAAAGGCGTGCGATCCTATCGCCGAGCGGAAGACGCTCCGCGTCCTCATGCGCCGTGAATAATTTCGGCGCAATTACCGCGCGCGCGACGCCGCTTTTTCCTTATCCGCGATCCGGACTTCATCGGCCGATTGCTTATTTTGGTCAACGCGGCAGGTATCTATGTCGGGACGATGAGAAAACGAGTGAACCCAATGCACGTATACGGATTCGAGCTCGGCCGGGAAGATTTTTAAGTCCGCGCGTTCAAGAAAGCACACGAAGGAAGAAGATGGAGCGACACGGCAACACGCGTATCGAATACGCCACCCGATTTTCTCGACCATGCATCACCACCCAATTAATTTCAATTGGTCGCTCGATCGACTCTCGGCGAGGAGCGATTATCGCGCGGGACTAACGAATCGTCCTACTCGCAGCCCCCTCACCCAGGATTCGTCCACGCGCGCCAAATCGGCCTCGAGTAGCTATTCACTACGTACCGCTATGGCAATTTACATCTAATCCCGCGGTTGCTGATGGTCCGAGGATCATCGAGATTGTCGAGGTGCCGATGTCACTTGGACAGCTATCGACCTGGTGTAATCAGGGCCCTGGTTTCGCGCCCGAGTCTACGCATCAACGTTCAAGGCACCTTATTAGGTGACGAGGCGGGTGCGACATTATGACAGCTAATCAACGTTACAGCGATATGTCACCGATGAGCCCCGATAATGTCGTTTTAAAATCTGGGTTAATGCGAGCCGTTAAATTTTCAAGTTTTGTTCGATATCCTTCCTGAACTCTGAAACCTTTTTACTTGTTACTCGTTACTTTAACGTGCCATAAGGTTCAGCCTTAAGGTACTCCAATCTTGTGGGACCCATGAAAGCTTTAAATTAATTATGTAACGTGTAAAAATTGTACTATTCGATATTTAATAACCCGTTTTGAGAGATCTCGAGTCGTTGGCGGTGAATAGCTTACTTGGCACGGGATACGAAGAGAGCGTCACGCCAAGCGGCGACAAGGGTTTACTGGGGTTATTGGAATTGATTGAAGGGGGAGGAGAGGGTCAGTTCACAGCCTAATTGGGAACGATATCATTATCGTCCGTCTCGTATGCGTTCACCGGAAAGAAATTTTTAATGCAGTAATCAAACCCGATTTGAGTGTTCCCTCGGGAGTCGTGCGAAAGTCGGAGGCCCACGAGGACCGTACCACGAATGTACCATTGTCGCCCATTCTCGCACCCGTACTAGCACGTATGCAGATGAGTCCGAAGGGTCAGTGCACGCTGCGGCACTCTGCCCCTCCCCCCTCCCTCTGTCAAACCCTTTGTCCACCCAACCCTCCTTCCAACTCGTGTATCAATCTTGGTGTAATTCTTGCAATTTGGGTCCGCGAGCCTGCCGAGCGTTCTCCGCTAGCTAGCGGTGTCGTTGCCCTTTTGTCAAGGGCCTACGTATTTGACGAGGGTTGCGGTCAGTACCGTTGCTCACGCCGCTGGAGCTTTCCGCGCCTCCTTCCTGGGTCCACGTTTCGAAATTGACGGCCCAGTTGGTCTATAACCACCGCGAACCGTCCGGGAGGCGTTTCATTTACTAGGAGGCAATAACTCGCGCAAGACCCGCGCGATTCTTCGTGGGCATAGGTCGCCTTGTCGCGCACAACAACACATTATTTCTCCTACGGTCGATGGTCTTTATACCCTGCCGAGTTTTAACCTCGGTTTTTATCGAGCAATTCCTCTTTAATGGGAGCTTATTAGGATATCGGCACACGCTTCGAACTCATACATGGAAAGACTTGTCTAATGACGCCTACAGATTGGCAATTGCAGTTTTTTTTTTTGTATTTTTATGACGTTATTCACGATGCAACGATACGTTCGGGATAAAGTATTCGCTGCTGGTTGTGGTTAGTTAAGGATCGGCGTCAAGCGAATTTCCTCGCCGTTCGTGTTTCAAACGATGAGCGAGACAGGAGACGCGCCCGGCGCTGGAAAAATCGCCCCGCTAGTTAATGCAAAGGTGCATAATAGTGCAGCGCGTGGCTCGTTACGGGATTCATCGGAGGGCATCGCTCGACTTGCCGCGCCGAACGGTTATACGTATCACGTATTCACGGCGCGCGATTCACGATATATATATATATATATATATATATATATATATACGTCTCTAATCTCTCTCTCTCTCTCTCTCTCTCTCTCTCTCTCTCTCTCTCTATCTCTGGGTGTACATATAGGCATATAGGCATATATATATATATATATATATATATATATATATATATAAACATACATTTATATATGTATCTCGCGCGCATCGGTCATCAGCATGATCTTTGCATTTCTTGAGCTTTTCCATGTTGATACGCGCGGGCCCATTTCTCTCGCTCAGTGCATTCCTTCCCTTTGTTTGTTCTCAATGTCGAAGTTACGATTATACGGTTAGAAGCGCGTCGAGTTAAGTGTTAATGTTTTTTGCCGATTCGATTAATAAAGCCGTGACTGTGCATTATTATATATAAATGCCTCTGAACGATATAATAACAGGCCATTATTATTTATTTATCTTTTCTTTCTTCGGCTCTCCTTACGAATGGGCCTGCTCAACGAATACTATGTATGATTGTAACGTTGTTTGAAGAATCGTCTTTTATTGTATTATGGCTTAATAGTTTTAAAAGTGCATAATTTGTAAACTGTAATCAAATCAATTGTATGGTTTTTCCGATTTTACGATGGATTCTCATACATGTTTATTATATGTAGCCCAAATACATTTCACCTACATATATATACATAAAAATGTCCATATATAAGATCTGACAAATTTTTCGTTTTCTTTAACAAAATATGATATCATGAAGCTAATCAATTAGTAATACTTAACCTGTTATTCTTACTCAGTGTTACACATTAATTTAATCATTAGATTTTCAATCAATTGCTTTATTGAAAATGAATAATCACTCTAAAATTATTACAATATTGTTTTACTGAAATATTCTTTTACATTACCACCACGATTCTATTAATCTTTACAAAGAAACGTGAAGATTCAGATAATGGAACGAGTCTAGATAGTCGTATACATCTTTGCTACAAATTTATTCCGAATTGTTATAAGAATGAAAATGAATCCCGATTCATTTCCTATACCTCTGTCTGTATATGCACTCACCTAAAAGATCGTTGATGGTTGATATGTTCGAAAGACGAGGAACTAAGAGCATAGACCCTAGCATACATAACGAAACATCAAATCATTGTCCTAAAAGCAGATGCATGCATACGTCCTTGTGTACAAGAAGAATTTTTTATTTTATTTGATGTCTTTTCTTGTTTTCTTTTATTCTTTTAATGTTCATGTATAATAAATACAAACTGAATTTTTCTAAGAAACAGGCATGAACGTAAGCGAATAGTATTACAATAAAAATGCATTACAACGTAAATTTTGATCACCATTTACAGTAGGAATAACTATGTTCTTTTTTTATTTTTATTTTTCACTATTTAAAGCGAATGTTTATGAATAACAGGCTTAGGACGAATATACGGAAGAAGCAACTTTTTAGTAACCACCATTGCAACTAATTTTGAGCCACCATATTCAACTCCTCAGCTCGCTTTATGTTCCTCAGCTCCTTTTTATGCCGCAAACAAAAATCTATATCGATTCATAGCTATTACAAAAAGTCGGGAACTCGCATTTATTCGACAGGAATAATGTTATGTGCATAGGGATAAGTAATAAATAAGAATGCAGAACTGTTGGTAAAGTTTGGGTTAGGAAAATTCCATGAAAATCTTAGAGCGGCATTTTTTCTGGGATATTCCATGCGTTCCAGTTACGTCGTCCCAAATTCAGCCCCCCCTCCCCCCCGGCCGTTCGGCATGCCTCGCGCGGTTGTCGGCGATGCATGTATTTCATGCATCTGCCCCAGCGAAAAAGCGCGAAAGGGTGGTGGGGAGGAGAGAGAGAGAGAGAGAGAGAGAGAGAGAGAGAG
>NW_011948427.1:3054429-3167015 GCF_000503995.2 Ceratosolen solmsi marchali | reverse complement strand
AGAGCGGTAGAGCGCGCGCGCGCGCACAATGCCGCGAAGGGGGGATCGGTAAGGGGAGGGAATGGGCGATCGAGTGGGGAGCAAATGAGCGCCGAGCGAGAAATGATCGTGCGGGAGGGAACGGGGGTGGAGGGGGGGGGATTTTTTGAGGGGGGGAGAGAGAGAACGATGGCCTGCTTAGGTTAGTGAACGCAAGTGGACGCCTTCGGTCACTCACCTCTCATACCCTCGGCTTTTGCTCTACATCCACACCGAAAGATAAAGAGAGGGAGGGGGAGGGGGGAATGCACACACGAGAGTGCGATGTATTGTTGTTGTAATACGTTGCGCAACGTAATGGAAATTTGAAGGCGTTTATTGTTTGTCTGGCCGGGCATGCGATTACGAACAACGAATTACAAACTGAAATGGTAATTGAAGAGAGACGAAAATGCATATCGCGATGAGATGACGACAAGGCTCCTGCTTGGGCAACGCTTGATAGAAACTGGGGAAAGCGATACTGGAAACTGCGGTCAATTCCGGCTAAAGCACTTTCTTTCTTATTGTCGCTACTTCACATATGAATTACTTTCCACAAATGCAAGTTCAGTTAATTCCGTGGTGGTGATTGAACGTAAATTTAGCAGTCAATTTCATTTCCGAACCAAGCTACCACGACAATATCCTCGAGAGCCTGCCTTCGGGGTGTCGGGCCATGGGCCTTGGGAAAAAGGATCGTGAGCACGGAGTCACGAGTTGTTTCTCGAGAGTAAATTATCGCGCGCGAGACAATGCACAATGCCAGGCTCAGGGCGAAAGTAGCAGCGAGAGTCGTACGAGATCGCTCCACGAGCTTATCCGCATATCAATCTTTCGCTAGTCGAAATTGGAGGTGCGCTCGCGCCTCTGTGAATCCGTACACCGAGGCGTGTAACAGGTTGTCGAGAAACACGCGAGGCAAAGTTCACGATACCACGTGGACGTTTGGTTCGCTCGTTTGTTCGAAATCATATTATCCATTGTACAATGAGACATCGATGAAGCTATTATCCTTTTTCTCCTGTCCCTGCGTAAAATTAGGAGTAGATAATAATTTTGTTGAATACTAAACGTGGAAAGGGACACCTTTCCTAAACGTACCCATTAGCGCTCAAACTCTCGCAACGTCCAAGGCATAATAACACATTGGTAGAAATTTGATTCGTGTAAATTATTTCCAGGATAAAGTTATGGCTGGACACGATCGAACCATTAGTACCTGCGGGATTTCCCGGCTGTAACAATAACTCCCTAGCTATTCTTCCACGAATAACATAACCTCGCCGTATTAAATCCGCTAATGGACGCTAAATTAACGATAATTCACGAAATGGATGGATAATGTCGATCTTTGGTCGAAAGTCTGAGAGGCAGTAAAGGCTGGTCTCGGTAAAATCGAGCCATTGAAGGGTGTCGGGGGCGGGAGGGGCCAGACGATACGAAAGTTGACAGGCTTCTTTAACGGATAAGAAAAGCCTATCTAAAGTGAAGAATAAGACGGAGCAGAGCGTCACGGGGCCATCGCATAACTCGTAAGGAGGAAGCTCGGGCTCGGCGTTACGTCAGAGGGAGAAAGAGAGGAAAGTAGGCGAGGCACGAATTTGGTTATTCGGTTAGCGGAGCTCCGTGATGCCGGCGACTACTCTAAGTCGCGCTGCAACTAATGGCCGTCGGCCACTTTATTTTTACTTCTTCAATGGAGTCGGGAGTGCTGTTGGAATTTCCGGAAGACCGCTCGCGCTCCATCCTTTCTTCTATTCCTTCTCTTGCACGAACAATTTTATCCATTGCCTACGAACGAAAGACAATTTATTTTTTCTTCTTTTCGTTGCTTCTTTTCGGTCAGGATTATTCGTCTTTATTCGTATATCATTGTTGTTAGGCTAATCGAGAAATATAAGGGCGGCATAGAGGAGGGGGTGCATATTCGTACGCGTTCCCTACCCTCTAAGGTCGAGCGCCGATTCCAAAGCCAAGTGACGAGCCTTGTCAAGGTCCCGCTCGTTGGACGCGAGCGCGAAACCAACATGGGCGAAAGAAATGCGGGCGTGCGCGCTCTCGTCGCAGCGGAAGTCCGTGCAGAAATCAGACTCGGAAGCAATGCACGTGGAATAGGCAAATAGCGTTCGCTCGGTCTCTATCCCACGGAAGCCATCGGTCCCATTAATAGGGGAGAGGTTGGAAGGTTTGTTGAACCGCGGCGCACTCGAGTTTATTGCAGTTCTGTCTCGGGCAAGAGCAGTCTATATATGTGTGGCGGTGCGTCAGGTCGCTGACTCTATTTCGCGGCGGTGTTGGCGTCGGCGTCGGCGTCTACTTCGGGGTCGGCGTTGGCATCGGCGGTGGTGGCAGCGGCGCTTGCGTATTTAGCGGCCGTTCCTTCTCGCTCGGCGTTTTCCCTTGGATTTATTCGTAAGAGCGGTGCGATTTATTCGCCTCGGCGTTAATTGTCCCGGGCAGGCAGCGGGATTTCGAGGTGATACGGCCCCGTGGCCCTATAAATCAAGCTAATTAACGAACTGTGTTCACGGAGATACGCATCCGAGAAAATTAGCCGATCGCGCAGCTAAAGTGGGATGGAAGAGTAATCACCAGCGCGGTGGATAACTTGCGAGCACCATTAAGAGACGCACGGAGGGGCCTTTTCGTTATAGCGGGGCCCAAAGCGGCGGCCAGATTGCGGTAGTGCAAATGAAATCGTTAAAGCCGGCCGATATTCTTAACGCCTATCGATCGCTGCTCCGATAAATCAAAGCTCCCTCTCGAACCCCGCGGTTCAAGAGCGTAGGCAGACAGGGCGTAGCGCTAGTGGTAATAGCCAGGATGTACAGTTAGGCGAACCGAATTTGCGACAATGGACGAGGAAATTGCGCAGAGGACGACCTATTTTTTTGGTACTCGGTGCGTGCGTGGCTATGATATACATGCGCGCGCGCGCACACACGCATATGTGTATGGGCATATATGAAGTCAATATATATGTATATATAATGCTCCTCTCCATTAATCGACTACGGCGATTATCTCAGGAGCGCCGTTGGTCCGTTCGGGCCCTTATCGGTACGACTCGGGGATTCACGAGTTTCACACGCTCAAGGCATAAGGCGGCTTCTCCCACTCAAAAAGCAAATTTTTGCCAGCTAAACGAACGTGTTATTATGTATGACGAGCTCCAACTCCTCTTCATCCCTACGCCACTATTATCCGATCGTTTAACAAGACTTGCTTTACTTATTTATTTATTTATTTAATTATTTATTTACTTTGCGACTCTACAGCATCTATCCATATACATTACAATATAACGGAATAGGATTAATAAAGCCCAATGACTTTGATCGTTGCTTTCGATTGTTCCAAGTCGATACTCGGAAGAGAGAATAAGGAAAAACAGAGAGAGAGAGAGAGAGAGAGAGAGAGAGAGAGAGAGAGAGAGAGAGAAAGAGAGAGCGGAGTGAGAGAGGGGCTCGTGGAAGAAATTCTAACGATTATTATACTACCTTATAATAAATCGAAAATAACGAAGCATAACATTTATTTTTACTCGTCACATGAAATGTCTTGCTCGCGGTGTCTTAAGTAAAAGAGGAGCGGCTTGGTGGTAGGGGAGGGGAGAGGTACGGAGGGAGGAAATGGGGACTCTGTGGCCAATTTTATTTCTGCAGTTAGCTCAAGAATCCTTAAAAATTAATTCTAAAGTACTAGTCGACGTGGCGAACGTCACGCTTAGCTTGGAGCTAACATGGCCAGCAAAGTGCAGGCGAATTTGGGGTGGGAGGAGAAAATGAGAGGACTTCGGGGCCCTATGGTTTGCTGGGCATTTCGAGTGCAGCCAAAAGTCTGTAGTATGTCAGTGGAGTGGCCCAGGCCAATTTGAAATCGAGCGTTCGAGATTGTTCGAGATCGCGAGAGCGGCGGTCGACCGCATTCTTTGCACTTCCTTTTTCCGATGCCACGGCACTCGGGGCTTTTTTTTTTTGTTTTTGTTTATCGGGCAACTCGCAACGACAGAGCTTGCGTTGGTAATTAAACACACAAACTTGCAATAAGCGACGCTAGAAAAGCAAATCATTAATGGCTCGTCGGAGGTAGCCGAACGTACCAGACATACTTTTAACGTCCTTCATCACTTGCGCCCCGGTCCCCCTTCCCCCTCGACATTCACCTTTCGGCGCAACTCCTGGCTTGCGGAGAAGAAAGATGGAAGATGCATGGACAAACGAAGCCACGAATCCGACAAGTACAATGCGCCCTCGATGCCGCAAATACGAGTGGTCCGCACGAAATCCGCAACGTAATCGTCTGTGCGTGCCTCCCTCGGCGAGTTTTGGGTGCGCGCCCGCCCACCACGGGCATGCACACTCACGTATTTCCGCACGCGCACGAAGATTTTTTCGGGGCGAGTGGCCTTGTCCCCGGTCGCTGGCACTCTTCTTTTATCAAGCGTAGGATCTCGCCGTGAAAGTCGGGAGGCGCACGAGCGCGCGGAGGTTCAAGGGCCGGTGATTGCGCCCGCCACTCGAAAACACTCGGCGGTCAAGGTCTTCGGCCTCTTCCCTCCTCGTCTCGTTAATACGTCGGGCGCAACGACGACGGCCGCGACGACTTCTTTCGGGCTGTCCACTTTTTTCGGGACGGAGGAAGGGAACGGAGCGGCACAGTGGATCGGAGTTGCTTGCGCAATCGCACGAGAGCCGCTTTTTGCGATGTTATAGGGACGTCGCGACTCAATTTTCTTCGAAATCGGTTGACGGGGGATTGACGGGGCATTGGTCGGGGCTGAACGGAAGGATCTCGCGTCGAGCGTAATTGTGCTGTTTACATTACGACACTGTCGGTCTGTCGGGCGTCCGTCATCGCCACTTTCGGTCTAAGCACACACGAGCGAGAGGCGGCTACAACACATCTTTGCATTGCTCGCTTTCTAGGTACTCGAGGAGACGTCTGGTCGTCTAGTATTCGTTCGACGTATTGTTTTTATTTTGTCCGGCAAACTCCTTACGAGTCACACATAATTCTTCAATATCAAATCGAATGGGCTATGAGATTTGAATATAACCTGAGGTCGTGTGCCTTATTATTATTTATGTTTTCGTTTTATTTTTGTTTTTTTTTTTGGCTTATTTTTCTTTTTGGCTTTTGTTTTTGTCGTTTAGTCGTCGAGGCCGAGGCAGGAAGCGACTAGGTGGCTTTAAAGTGAAAAAAAGAGGGGCCAAAAAGTATCTTGACCCTGAAATTATAATGTATGCGCGTGTCGTGCGATTGTGTCAGGCATCTCGATTTCTTTGTAAAAGCAAAATTTTACGCACGCGCGTACGAGAAAGAGTCAAACGTCCGCGCGTCGTGGATCATTCGACACGTGCGCGAAATTCTCCGTCCCAATGGGCTTTACCTGTCTCTGTGTCGGGGTACGGATACTTCGAACGATCTTGAGCATGAAAAATTTGTTTGACAAACGAACACTGTACGATTATCCGACGAGCGTTTGAAAAAGGGGTCAAGAATTCGAGAAATAAGCGCGGGCGCAGTATGCAAAGGACATTTATAAATGAAACTGCTTATAAAATGCCAATGTGTACATACAACGTAAATTTGTTCCCAATGAAGCGTTTATTTAATGCGAAGAATTGTAGGTATCGATTTATAGGCTTAATATGCTAACATATCATATAGATGAATGAAATGAAAATTGATATATATATGTGTGTGTGTGTGTGTGTGTGTGTGTATAGTGTAGCTCAAGCTTACTTATATTTTATATCGAGCATTTTCGTAGTCGATAATTCACGGAGGTAAAATAGTAAAGGTGATTTAGTAATAGTTTATAAGTAGGCGGTGCCTAATACGGTACATAAATCTTTAGTCGCAAAGTTGTGTCGCGCTAAATGTAGACATAATACTTTAAATCTTCAGGCAGTAAAGATCGAGTATCGTAATTCAGACATCATTAGATCGTAGATATTTCATTAGCGGCAGTTAAGAGGAAGCGATCGGTATACTATTGGTTTGATAGACTCAGGTAGCAAATCCACAAGAGGATGTACGGCTTGATTATTTATTATCATGCGGCGTTACTGTTGAGCTCGACGATACAACATACCAATAATACACGTGCGTCTCGCTATGAAATTCCCGCGTTAAATTAATGAATACCTCGCCAGGATGCAGACAAACCCGCTACCACGGCCACTCAATCCCTCAATCGACGGCCTTTAAAGCGTCTTCTCTTCAATTTCAATCCCAGACGGCGTTGTCTGGTGGGTTTTGTGGGACGACGAGGCGGGCGATGGTACGACGGTGAGGGGGTGGGTTAGGGGTGAGACGAATAAGGAATATCCTCGTACGAGATGTTTAATAGTCATTCTTCCGCGTCGGGGGCGGCTCAAACTTGAAAAAAATCGATCGATCCTCGTTGAAAGGAAAGGCCGGCCGACATTAAATAAAACGTGGGGCGAGCATACGAAATAAAGCGGTTCCCTCGGTAATACGAAAGAAATTCAAGAAAGCGAACGAGAGACGGAGAATAAACGAAGATCGTTGATCCTCGCTACGAGGTGTCACTGACTCCGCGTACGTAGGTGATCGACCTCACCGCGTGCGCCTCTTACCTTCCCCATTCCCCTCCGCGACGTCCTCCTTCACTCTTGCGCGGCGCATTTCTCTCCTCCCCTCGCCCTTCCGCCGCTCGTTCTCGTACTCACGCGTCCTCTTACTCGCTCCAAGCCTCTAGCAGCAGCGTCTTCCTGGGACGCACCGCTCGTACGTGCACGCCTCCATATCTCTCTTGCGCGGAGAGCGTGTGCCAGTGACGTAACGCCGGTTATTCAACCTGGTTGTACGATGTCGGCGGTCGGATCGGTCGAATGCCAAGGCCCTCGACACGCAGAAAGTCCCGGGACTACGTTGCGTTTGGCTGGCCGCGGGAGTATTGGAGGAGGGGGCGGAGTGGGGGACCGGGCCCCCGGGGGTTGGTGTCGTCGGCAAGGAGAGCCGGTGGACACAAGTACATTGAAAAATCGTTTTTAAACGATCGTCGCGCTCGCTTGTGTGCCACATCGACCTACGGTATATTCTATTGGTCATATATTACTGTCCTTTATTGGCTTCGATTGAATCAAAACGGATTTTTTATTTCCCTCTCCGCATCCTTTTCAGCGGGTTTCGTGCGAATTTTTTTATGGCTATCCCTATATCCGTGCCGCTTTCTCGCTCGAATTTGAGGAGGAGAAGGGCATCGAAAATCACAAGGGTCGATTCTAAGGACCGAGGGTGGATAAGGCGATAAACGAATGGTCGTCCAGCGAAAGAGGGAAGCCTTCTTTCAAGAACCTCGGCCATCACTTTCGTATTCGTCTAGCTAAGGCAATAGTATTCACGCGTCACCAAATAACCGGCATGAAATAGAAAACATTAGATAGGAGGAGAAAAAATAGAGATAGAGGATGAAAGTTTTTGCGAGAATGTAAATACACAGCTGAGACGTCATAATGGTGAGCGTGCGCGCTCAGTGCACACTAATACCAAAGAAGGTGAACGTCAAGCGAAAGTTTCTAACGCCACTCAAACGACGCGACGCGAATAGTTGGCTCCTCCAACCGAAAAGAGCAAAGTGGATGGAGAGGCCGAGGTTGGGCCGTAACCGAAAGTGTTTGCTCGGCTACTTCTCTTTCGGCTGCGTCACCGCGCGGGCGCCTGCCCCCGTTAGATATAAATATAGGTTGGCCCCCGTACAACTAGGAAACCGGCTCTAAGCGCTATTACGGCATTTGATACACACTCATCCAATAAAGATACTTTCTCTGCTCCTTCTACCTCTACTTCTGCATCATCTCTCGCGGTCTCACTTTGTTCCCGAATGGCGCGACTAATTAGATAACGAGTGCCTCGACTTATCGTACCGATGCGCTCGCTCGACTCCCCGGAATCGCTCAATTAATACGAGCTTCGCTTAATTCACTTGCTCTTCTAACGAATAATATTAATCAGTCTATTCTCCATTTCTCATAAAATATTGTACCCTAGGTATTTTTATATTTTGTCTTTTTTTCTAATTTTTCTGTTTTCTTTCTCTCTTTCTTTCTATCCTTTTTTTTTTTAGTCGTCGTTGTATTATTATTAAAGCGAGCACCACTTTGCAAAAGCTTTGTATAATGCGGCATTTAAGGGCAATGGGTATACCCATGCGTATAAAGAGCCATTCATAGTTGGAGGAGTTCCATTCGGTTGGAGGTCAGGAAAAAACCACTGATTAAATTGAGTTTGCAAAAACGACGGGAGGAAAAGGACCAGACGAATACTACGCATATAAAAAGAGGTCGTTAACCGAGAACGGCAGCTTATGTTCCATCGAGACTTCACGAAATCCTGTCAAGGTATCGTTTTGTACAAAGTCGGGACATTTTCGAGCGCGGGATCCTACACACTTACAATATATGTGCGATTCGTATGTCCTGGAATGTTCCTGAGCAGCCTTAAAGATGTATGCCTCGACACGTGCGTGGCTTCTCTCTCTCTCTCTCTCTCTCTCTCTCTCTCTCTCTCTCTTCGCACAGAAATGTGCCGTTACACATATTCATTCGTCGTGCGCCGTTTGCGCAATGGATATCCTGCAAATGCGCGGGAGTCTGACGAGACGACCGAATGTTATATTATCGAGAGGAAATTCGCACGAGGAAGTCGTATTTATGTTTTTTTTCCTTGCGGGAGGTGATGTGCGGCATTCGCGAATAATTGATATTTTTGCGGTTAGAATCGAAATGAATTTCTTCAAACGATGATTCACTTCGACTCTCTTTGTGCTGAATCTTTCATCAGGACTTATTCTTTAAATTCGTGTTCTTGTAATAACGATATGTGTAATGGTCCCGCATGATAGAAGTTTAATTAGAACTCATTTCTCATGATTAAATGATCTGTCTAATATTATCGCTTCATTGTAATCAGGGGAATTTCTAGTCTATTTACAAATGATTCTTTTCAATAAGATAACAAAAGACAAAAAAAAACTTTTGATTAAAATTTTCTTTTTTATTTAGAACATTACGAAGACGCCCGACTATAGAATTACACTTTTAAAAGTATAAATTGTAATGTTGTGCAGACTGTCTTCGGCTTTCTTTACAATCTTATCAGTAGCAAACTTCTTCAAAAATATAATCGCCTTAAAGCCTGTGTATACAATAATATTTTTATAACTGATGAAATTACATTTTCTTTTGTCTGCGTAAAAGACCCAAGGATTTTTCAACGACAGCTTATTTTGCCCGTAAAAATTATTGGCAATAACGTTTGCCCAGAAAATAAACGATCCACTACGCAAGCTTCGCACGATTCTCGAAAGTTCGTTTAAAAAAAATGTCAGGTTGGGTCCAAGGCGTTAACTTCCTAATCGCGCGAGGCAACAAGACGAGAAACGGCTCCGCAGGAAGTCCGACATCCCCGAACACGGCAGACCTCGCGTGCACTCGCTCTTTGCACATGCCAGTTCCAAAGTCCTTTTCGCACGACGCGCAAACACAAACAAACAGGCACACACATCGTCGAATATTTTATACTTTAACGGTTTATGTACGCTCCGGTGAGTGACCTATGGCTCCGTCCCACCTTCTTGCCCCTTTTTGCTCGCGCTCTCTCACTCTCTCTTCATAGCACACCGGCACTTTTTCAGTCTATCTACATCTATATCTCTATATCTCTATCTCTCTCTCTCTCTCTCTCTCTCTCTCTCTCTATCTCTCTCTCTCTCTCTTGTAGCCACTTGTGCCAACGTACCGAGCTGTATTGGCTACAGTAGCAGTCATTGGGCCGCTTAATTTATATGTGTAACGCAATAGAAGACGATTACACGTGACGAAAAATTTTTGCAGAAAACTTAACGCTGGATGGGCGAATGCGAGTTTGGGCCATGTTTCCATTATTCTTTTTCGATTGGCAAGATGTACGAAGAGATGTAACTCATCTACCATCATATTTATTATTCGTGTGATTGCTTGAATAATACGTTAATTATTAGGGTTGTTAAATTTTTATTAGTATCGTTCGAATGAATAATTGAATTTTAAAATTCGATTTGTCGAATTTTTTGTAGTAAAATGATAATTTCAATTCCAATAGTGAATATTAAGTAATAACAAAATATAATCCACGAATTATTATAATTTAATTTTCATTTTTTTTCATTTTTATTGAAAAAGGAAAAGGAATGGTGAAAGGAATCAAAAGATTACCTTGGAATATATACTGTATCACATTGCAATCCATACATTATTAATAGCAAATATAAAATATTTATTCTGATACGTTCATTTATCAATGAAAAGCTCTCAAATTATATACTTATATATAAATATAATGTTCCTTTGATAAATTATAATATAGTAGTAAGTACAAATAGATTACGAAGCACATGAGACTTAAATTAAAATTTCTAATGAAATCATGCATAGAAGAATTTTCTCCGATCGTCGAAAATATCAGCAATAATAACAAATCATTTCAGCTGAGATTATAAAAGTTTCAAAAGCACGTGAAAAATCAATCATAAATTATTTTCCCGAAAATTTTTCTTTAAAACAATATGGTGTCTTAAGGTCCCGCTATCGTAATTAATCTGCTAATTATTTTTATTGCTCAAGAAATGATCGTAATGATGAATTTGTGCGTAAGGCAAAAATAAAGCCCCGACGGAAAAGGAAAGTAAAATGCCAAATCCTCATTGGCCCATACTACGAGCCCATTGAAAAGACTTTGCGTTGCGTGGGAGATTGATTGTGTCGTACACGGCAGGCCAAATGTACCTACGTTCGAGCTTCTTTTGCACTTTTTGCAAATATCGTGTCGGTATCTCAAGGAGCAAGTGTACCGGGACCGATCGTTTGTCGAACCTTGCGAAACGCGCTTTATATGTTTTATAACCGAGTCGTAGCCAAGGAGAATTTCATCGGCAATTCGTTTATTAAATGAGCAATTGGTAACATGAATAAGCATTGGCTTGTACGAGCGGTGTTAGCACTATGCTTTTTACACACAACATCTATTATTATCATTAAACGATCAATGACGATTTCAAAGTATAGTTTAATTATTCAGCTACTGAGCTACAAATATCAGAACAACATATCAATAATAGCCATTAATTTTTCGCGTTGCATAACCCAACAAAGACGACACCGAGAAAATTCGTGATCTGGATACAAATCATCGTTGCATTTAATTGAATAGCGAGGATTTCAAGATTTGAGCTTGATGATGTGCGACCCCACTAATTCACGAATCTTCGCTGTAGCTTACATTCGTAAAAATCGAAAGTGAAAATACGCGGCCAAAAATAACCCGGCAAAGATATCGCAATTCGAAATTACAAAGTAATTAAGCGCCGTGTAAAGAATGAAAAGCGCAGCGAAGTCTAATCGAAAGGATATAGCGGAGCAGATGTCGCGTCGGTAATGCAGTGGAGCTCAAATGGGTCAGAAGGACAATGACCATTGAGCGAGCGAGAGCAGCAGCTACAAACTCAAATTTGATCAAAGTCGCCTCTCTGTAGCGTCGCGCTTGTTTGATATATATCGACTTGCACAAGAACGACGTTTTTTTCTTCACCGAGAGAATTCGATGACAGCACTGGCTTTCCTTCTCTTGCGCTCTCATTTTTGTGTAATCGGCGATTGTCCTCCGACGTTCCATGAACTATATTTTCAGACTTTCCGAGCACGTATTTACAATATATATATATATATATATATATATTTTTTTTACATCAATGTCAAGCGTAAAGTATTATTGGTGGAATTTGAAATTGTGATGAGATTGAAGAAATGTGAGACGGAAAGTTCTGGATGTTTTGACTTTCATTTTTTCAAACTCTGCAGTTGATTTTATCGATATGACGATAAACCAATAAATAATAATCAAAGTTGTTTTATGCAGTATTCGCGTAACTTTTTCTATCTTTTTGCATGAAATTGAAAATAGAGCTTAGGCCTATGAAATACATAGATGAAAACAGGCGTATAAATTGTTTTATCGATAAATTTAAACGATTTTTTTTATCGAAATTTATGTAAAATCCTACCCGATGCTCAAACATAATTTAACAACAAATTTTATTACTATTATCATTAATATCATTGCTGTGATTATTAAGACAAAAGAGTTTATTAAATAAACATGCTAATTTATTGATTAGCTATTTAGTAATTAGTATTATTTAATAATAAGTAATTTATTAATAAATCGATATACAACAGATTAAGAATATAAAAAAAAATAGGTTGGTGAATAAAGTCATTATTTAGAAATTTTTTATTTTACCATTTAAATTGAAACTGGCTTATCGTATATTGTCACATAATACGCAATTCCATATATTCTTCCTCTTTTTATATAAAGCTTGACAAGCGATGTTGCTTATAATTTTACTTTATCAAAGTATACATAAATCTAAATACAACGATAAAAGTTTATCCTAGAAAGCACAAATTAGGATATAATTTAATAAACGCGTAACGCATTACACAATAGCATAAATTTTCCATTGGACCTCTTTAGTCGTCGTGTGCTTATACTCTCTCTTATCAATAATCATGAAAATGAAAAGTAAATTTAGAATACACTGATTTGCCGATCTCTCGTTCATCACCTCCTTTCTTTAACCCGCAATCGTTTCTCGGATCGTTAATACCTCCTCATCGACTGGTCATTGGGGACAAGAGAACCTTCGCGGAGTCAATGAACGGCGTACTTTGCTTGGTATACGTACGCACAGACATAGAGAGAGAGAGAGAGAGAGAGAGAAGAGAGAGAGAAGAGAGAGAGAGAGAGAGAGAGAGAGAAGACAGGCAAAAAGAGAATGAGATATATAGGAGAAAATTCAAATATAACTTGAGCGTTCCCCACCCCCGTTAAGACACAACCAGGGAAAAAACTCCTCCTTTTGGCGTATTCCAAAGGCTCGTCGTGGACCGGCGACTGCAAGGATGCTTATGACCTGCTTACGATGCATCGAACTTTTTGACAATGATCTGCGACACCTCCGTTCTCACTCCATCTCACCTCTCTTATTTATCGAGTGGGATTGTTTAGCGGGTCTTTTTATTTCGCATGTGCTCGTGGTTTATTGGCGTTGGTTTAACGCGCGAACGGTAAAGGAAGGCGCGAAGGGACGGAAGGCCTTGGGCTCCCAAGACTTTACTTCGATACTGTGCTTCGGTCATGTTTCCTTCGATATCTAGCCGTCTGTCTCCTTACCGACATATACTGTACAGATATGTCATTAGGCAACATTAATTCTCGGACAATTACAATGAAAGCCTATATCAACTATCGTATTTACACGAGCCCATGGAATTGTAAATGACACGAATGTAGCTAATGGCTTTCGATACTATAAGTTATAGAGCCGAGACCATAGTTTACGAAAGGTTCTCGCCCAAGACAATACATGGCTAAACCTCGTCGAAAACCAAATGCGAAAATGCAAGCGCGTGGAAGGTATCATTGCCACATACTATAAAAGCTTAACACTACACGCTTAACTAAACCGGCGCGATTGCGCATGTAAAGATTGCAGCTCGTGTATGAGTGACATTGAAATAGCGATATAAAAGGTGTCTCGGCGCTATAAAAACGAGCGTTTTACGTTCTCGTATTAGCACCTATCGGAGATAACAATAGCCACGATAATATAGTCCGTCGCGACCTTTTATCGCAGTCCTACATAGTCCAGCACACCGTCTTCCATCTACCAGCGAACTAAGGCATACAAAGGTGTCGCGTCCAAAGAGGATGGCGAGAAGCTCGAGGGTCATACGCTCGCTTCGAGTTTATTATCGCATTGACACGCTTGCATATCCTGTTCTAGCGCGTTACTGCCTTTAATAGCATTCGATCGCTAGTTGCGTCATTCATATGAAGGCCTTACATTCTAATTGGACAGCCTCGCGCGCGACGAACGCTGCATAAGTGCTCAGCTGGCATTTCCACGGGACTTTTCGTACATTGAGCGCGCGAAGGATGCCGCGCCCCATTAATGCATAACCGACGAACGGTTCGGGCACTCTGCCAATCCCCGTTATTAATCCATGGGAGTCTCTGACCGCCCGGGAAAGCAGCCATCACCGTTTGTTCCAAAATCGCGAAAGCGAATGCCCTGTGTCTAATGCGCTTAGAAATCGCATAGAAAGTAAGAAGTCTCGGGAGTATCTCGCTTGCATCGGCCTTGATTCGGTTGGGGTTAGCGTCCATCATCTAGGCCGCGCCGCCGCCGCCGCTACCTCTGCGGCCAACGCAGCTGCAACGGTCGTCGTCATCGTCGTCATCGTCGTCATCGTCGTCGTCGGCGTCTTGTTTTCTTGAATCACATCAGAGCGAACGAGCGACGGCTCCTTGAACACATTTGTCGCATAACGCGATCTCAGCGAGCACGCGTTACGCACATTTTCAATTCTAGAGTTGCAACGTTTCAATGTCGCGAAGTGTGTCGCGGGAGGCAGCAGCGCTCGGTCATTCTTTTTCTAAGGGCGCGGCTTATCGCTCACTCGGACTTCCGATCATTCGGTATTTGAAATCGGCCGAAAGGGGACTGGTTGGACGGCACGGTGTTGAGCGGAGGGTGGGAGGGGACCGAAGGTCGACAGACAAGCGTCCGATGTTTGTGGTCAGGTCGAGCTAGACCTCGGGGAGCCGTTGGGGCCTCCCGGGACATGAAAATTCCGCGATGCATGCGAGGCGATGATGGACGCGCCTACCTACCGCTGCTTTCTCCGGGTGTTGCGGCGGTGGCGATCGAGAGTAAAAGCCGTCGCGCGGAAAGAGAGGAGCTAGCCAACGAGACCGAGCTTGATCATCGACGCAGAGAAAGGTGAAAGCACTCTCTCCTTTCCTCGGCGGGACCGAGGATGCGCACGACACGCGCCTCTCGACTCTTCTGCATCATTTATTATTTTTTGCTCTCTTCCGCCAGACATCGCGTGAAAATGTATTAATTTCCGTAATGAATCGTTTTCGGAGGAGCAGAGCAATTTAAAAGGCATTCCATTTTTTGTTTCGTCCTCACCTTTTCGGTGAGAGAGCGGGGAGCAGGAGAGCGAATTCGGCAGGGGCACGCGTTGCGCCGAAAGCGAAGGTTCTTCTTTCCTCTTTATCTCGCTTTTTTTCTTTAGCGCAATGAATGACATTGTAACGACGGTGAAAGAAAAAAAGAGAGCCTTGTCTCGTTGACAATTGCATTCCGACGGATCAGGTTAAGAGATAACGAATTGGAGAGGGCGTGACGCGTAGGTGAGATGGCCATGAAAAGAGAAATGAAGAATGGAAATATTTGTTAAATTAAATCAAGATGAGTAGTAGTGGGTGCGACCTAGGTAGATTAGGCAGCATCATTTGCTACGTGTAACGTAATATACGATGATTATCAGTAAAATGTATTTGTAAATAAATTAATGGCTCTAAGTGGCTGAATTTTATGATTGACAGTGAAATAGCCGACTTATATTACTGGTATATCATGTGAGTCACTAAAAGTCATTGTTCGCACGATTATCGATCAAGCATTTTTCAATTGCAAACCGCTAAGACATTATAGAAATTAAGAAAAACTCTTAACTGTTTATGCATTCATTTGGGCTTATAGTTAATGCCTTGCAGACACTTTGCGAGGTCATGAGCACCGGCAGTACATTTTGCATGCAAAGTCGTGCAAGTGATCGTAGAGAAATGTCATTCTAACATTTTATATCCACCTACCGTTTATTCTTACGAATGCATCGGCTACCCTTGACAAAACTTGCTTACGACTCTTACATTCCAATCGAGTCTAATCATTGTTCTTTCACATGTGCGTCCGCGCGCTTATACAGTATACTATACAGTATGTATATATGCATATATATATATATATATATATATATATATATATATATATATATATAACACTTAATGTGAGCCACCGAACGAATGTCAACAATATAATCATGGCCACAGTCCTTCTAATTACGAATGAAAACAGTTATAGACTTTTCTCGAGTGAATCCTCCGATCCCAGTCGAATGCTTGGGCTTTGTAAAAAGTATATAAATAAAATGAGATAAATGAAAAGAGACAAAAGAGCGGGAGAAGGGCGGATGTAGGTGTTTACGAGCCGTCGTCGTCGTACAGTTAATCGGAGTGATTCAGCGAAGCTTCGAACGAAGGGTCGAGACAGAGTGAGAGAGAGAGAGAGCGAGAGAGAGAGAGAGAGAGAGAGAGAGAGAGAGAGAGAGAAGAGACCCCGATAGCGGCCATAGACCTCTACAGCGACGCTGCTGCGACTTCCAATCTCACTATTTAACTTTCTCATTATTGAGCAAAAATTTGAAATGTTTGTTCCAATGATATACAATAATATAAATTCATGCAGTTGACTTTTAATGACAATTGTCACTTTGTCGTAATTTACTTTTGTCATTGTTTGATATTGATTGACTTTCATTGATTGTATGTTACTACTATACTTTTACTATTCTATTTATCTTTAAAATTTTGAATTTTGAATTTCAGTTGGCTCAATTCAGATTGAAGTTATTTTTGAAAATTTCATTACTTAGCGATATATATATATATATATATATATATATGTATATATATATATATATATATATATGTTCAGTTTCAAAGGAAACTTGGATTTTAGTGTTGCAGTAAGAAAATAATATTTAATACACGAAAATATCATTTATGGATACTTATTAATTCTTTCATACCACTATATTAAATTATGCGATTAAAGGCCAATTGATATAATTAGTATTTCTATTATTTCATTAGATTAAGTGGTATGTTATTGTTTATTGATTTAACAGTTGCGTATAAAGTGAAAATTGATTGGGCGCTGAGAGGTATCGATAAATCAATGCTGTAACTTCGATAAAACATGATTTTTCGGACAACTGTAAATATGTTTGTTAGTCGAGGCGAAAAAGAAAATTCTTATACAATGGAAGTCTCAACAGAGTTAAAATTGCTAAATCGATGAAGTAGACAGGAATAAAAAGGTTTTTCATCATCGAGACCTTGTTCGTTCGTAAAAATATATGACACTATGATTCTCGAGAAAAACTAAATTCGCCTACAGCCGCCAGCTACAGCTCTACCCACATTACGGTATATTATAGCAAAAAAAGTCGAATCTTACGTTCTCCTTCAACAAGCACCCCAACTTCGTGATAAATTATTCGGCAATAGAGCCTTGGCCGAGCAAAACTTATTATACTCCAGCGCGCACGAGAGACTTTTCGCTCGATTCACCTGTACGAACTCAGCGCTTATCATGGCGCATCATCTCGCCATACCCGCACATTGGCCCTTGCTAATCTCGATGAGCTTACTTTAAGCTCGTGAGTGCTTGCTCGCGTAATATCAGAGGAGTTCTCGCTCTTGAGTTCGGACATTGAGAAGCACGGAATGTGGGCCATCGGCACGCGCGAAGAAATCATCTCTCTCAGCTTCACTCGCTTCTCGCCTTTACTTTTGGTTGCGATCGACCACGGCCCCTTTCTTTAGTCGGCTCGCGCTTCTTTACCCGTTTTCTTTACCCGTGTCCTTAAAGGAAAGGATCGGCGGAAAAAGCGCCGACGACACAGTGTCCCACCGTTCCAGCGTAATCCCCTCGTTACGACACGCGCAGCTTCTTAGCTCATTTATTGCGTTGCCCGTTGGTTGGTTCGCGTGGCGAAAAACTTTCGGCTGCCCACTCGTTCGCGAGCGTTTCGCGCGCAAGCTACCGTGTGTCACTTATCTCGCTCCTCGCACTCCCTCGTTGGTAAAAAAGAATTGACGGCCGGCCTCCCGTTCTCGTTTATTACGTAGATCTCGTTTATTATCCGGAGAGCGTAACGTGCTTCTTCGCTAAGCCTATTATCGGATTCTCGACGTAGCTGTCGCAGCATTTTCACGACTATCCTCGCCCTAAATAATCTCTTCGATCCACCTCCAACATCACTCCAATTCCAACTCCTCCTCCCGCTGGGCAAATTATCGAGCGATCGACTTAATAAAAATATCGCTCCATTTATAATGCATCTCGGCGACTTTACTGCCGTAGCAAGTGAAGGACGAGAGTTAGATGTTGTTGTTATTGTTGGTGGTGGTGGGGCACGAGAGAGCGGTGGCGGCGATGAGGGAAGATCCGGTGAGCACGCGTGTGTCTCCCAGTCGGACTTGCGATTGTGCGAATGTGCAAACGGCCGTGATCAACAGGTAAAACCCGTTCGTAAAAATGATCCGAGCGGTCGGTGTCCCAGGCGCGCGCCATCTCGCCGAACCGCTCGGAACCACGATGACGACGATGTCTTCCTGGCTTGTCGGTGCACAAGCGCAAGATGGGGCTCGAGTCGCGTACGCGCAGCCGCAGCCAAACCGCGCAATGTCAATGTCACCGAGCACGTGGAGCTCGTCAATGTCCGTCCTCCCGGGAAATTAATGGTAACGCGAAGGCGGTACTCGCGAGAGTACGCGGGCTCCACCTTTGGGTAGACTCGACTTGAGTTTACCTCCACCCATCCATTGGCTTTTTATTTCACGCGACCTTCACTCCCTGGGCAAGTCTGCCTTACGGAAGGATGGGCGCCGTTAGTCCTTCATCGCTCCTCCCAAACCCAAGCGGCTCGGTCGCAGGTACTCACCGTCCTCGATGCGACCGTTCGAAATTCGAGCCGCGCCGCTGAATCTCGGGCGACCAGGTATCCGCGGACCTTTTAAGCGCCATGGAATTATCGGAAGGCGAGGGCAAATCGCGGCTTACCTCCCGCTGTCAGTCACTTCAACAGCACACTATTCTGCGTACTCCTAATCGGCCACCTACCTACAATGCGTTCATAGCACTCGAGAAAGTGGGGGAGGGTGGTGTTGTCGCCTGATCGGGATGCTCCGATGACGATATAAATGTCTCACAATAATGATAAGTACACAGCTCGGTCTGGGTGCTCGGCGTCTATCGGCGCGTTGATCAATGGAGGAAGAGTCTCTTGTAGTCCTTACTCCCGACCGTACGCGCCACGTCACCGGGAACGCTCGAGACACTGACGCGCCTTGGACCCGCGAACACTCCCGAGGGGTGGCGAGTCCCGGCGAACCGACGATGAAACAATGAGATTCGTGACAGCACGAGGAGGTTCTTCGCATCCGCGAGTCAGGGCTGCGTTTATATCCGAGCACCTGCTAGATAACTAAAAACCGTCCTTTGCTATTATTGGCACAGGTATATGACACGAGACAACGTTGCCGGTCGCGAGTGTGCGCGAGTCGCGTTTAACGTGCACTTACTTCTCGTCGTTCGCGTATATCGATCCCCGAGCTTGACCCCTACAATCTTTCCGTCGTTGCTTTACTTTAATAAAGGTCTCGTTCGCATTCAAACATTGACTTTCCACTTTACGATGCGGTTCATTACGGAGATATTTATAATGGTGAAAGATCGATAAAGGGGTATTGGACGGCAATAATCAACCAATTATTTTAGAATATCAAAATGCTTGCTAAGAAGGTATATTAGGTTTTTAAAATCTCTCAATTATGTATGATTATTGAGATAATTTGTGATGAGCAATCGCGTCTTTGAATAACTGATGCTCGAGTAGTACCACCGAGTTGTTAAAAGACATAATACAAATCCCACACAAGTTATAAAGCTTAATACGTTCAAGGCTTATTTTCGTATAATTGCCGAGTAAGAATTTTTTTTTTTGGTGTAACTAATTATATAAAAATATATTGATGAAATGAGAGGCTGAAAGGATTGATGAGAGCGGATTTTGCATAAGTTTCTTCGATCCTCGCATAATCCCGATTGCAATTATTACTGAAAATGGCATGACATTGTCGGTTTTTTCTCAAAGTTCAATCTACAGATTAATGCTTGAAATTATTCGTTTAGCGTTCCAAGCCGAGATCCGTGGCAATCCGAAGTTGAAACTCACCTAAAACAGTAATAACAGTAGATTCGTTAAACCTTAAATCATCATTTGACATTTATATTTAAAATATTTCTTTAATCATGGAGAATATTTCTTTAAACATAAATTATTCATATAAAACGTGGGACATGTTTATTTGAAGGGGCTATCTATTTGGAGAAGCACTAAGCATACCCAAGTCGCGAAAAGCAAGGCGGCCCACCCCATCCGTGAATAATAATATTGATATAAGAGGTGGCGGTGTCAGTGGTGGTATGCTGTGTGCGCGTGTGTGCGCGAGTACTAGTTGGGGCTTGGGTGTTCGAGCGAAATTCCCGCCAATGATTCCCGCCAATGATGAAATGAAAAACCAGTGCGGCGGCGTCGCCAGTCGTTCCTCGATTAAGGCCAGCTTCGCAAATTTTCGTAGGGCCGACGGCGCCTGCACATGTGTTAGCACAGGCCGCGTTACCGACGGCCGCGTTGCGCGAGTTCCCTGCAATGCCGACGTGGCGAAACGCGCGAATTCGCGAACTCCGTAACCGCGCCGCGGCGCTGATAAGCGAGCGTGAACACGTGCTCGTGGCGAATATATAACCACTCAGGGTGGGTTGGGTTGATTCGAGTCTTTTGCTATGTGGGTGTAATGTAGTAGCGCGCGTTTATTTGAAATTTGTTAAAGGAACTTTGGCGGATCAGGATCGACTGGACAACATTGGCAAGTAAAAATTTTCAACTCCAGATTTTTAATACATTCTCAGTGTAGAGAGAAGTATTTTTGACATGCATTTTTTTCGATAAGTAATATTTTTTTTTTTTTCGTAATCGGTACAGGAATTGTTCGTGTTATTATTTCCTTTCCACATTGGAACGTAGATTTTGTACATTCAATGTACGGAATGATTTGTTTGTAGCGATCAATATCCTAATTCTTAATTCGATGAAGATGCAGTTGAGCGGAGCGTACATCTCAAGATATTGACATTAATTTTAGTTCTCCGTTTTGAAATTAAACAATATTTTATCTAGCGATATAATTTTTAATACGATAATATGATAGTAAATATAGTCTAGGTTAAAGTGCCTCTTCATTTTCATATAACGAAGCAAGGGCATTCTGATTTGAAAACGAAAGATTTATGGAGATTCACGAGTGATTAATTTTTTTTTATGCCAATCTTAGATCGTAGATCTTAGATTTGCAATATACGCAAATTGTATTAAAGGCATTCAACTTTTATTAATTATGTTCAAAAAGTAAGTACGCGTTATAAAACCATATATTTTGTAATTATAGATACTTTAATTATTCCTCAATTTTTTAATTCTATCGTCCTCTACTTTCGTTCGAATGATTATGCAAATATAAGTTTCCAAATTTCGCTTTGTTGTTTGATAGTTTTAAACTTAAATAATTCATCTTCAAAAATCCTGTGCTTTTTTGCGAACGTATTTATAATAAATAGCTAGTGCAATGCGCGTTGATCTTTCAGAATTTTTGCTTAATTTGGATTTACAAGTTCATCGATTTTTTCAACACAATATTAATTTAATTCAAGTCTTTTATACGCCGATTGAATATTAAACTCCCATAAGGGATTATCATTTATCGTATACATGGTCAGATGTATATACCAATCGTAAACAATGTACTTGCAAATAATTATCAAGGATGTAATGTGTTTTACCTTTAAGAGATATATTTCACGTTATAAAATGAAAAATATTATCATCTAGTCTTTTTAATTTTTACAAATTAACCGACCTCGTTGCATTTGATAAAGACAGTGTGTATCTTAAATTCTACAGTAATTCAAAATTGTAAGTAGAATTGTGTAATATAATGTCATCATAAGTTTACTCGAAATGTAATAATAATAAAACGTAGGTAAACATTCGGCAAATCCATTATTCCAACGAGTGTTATAATTTCAACGCTTATGCAATGTTTTTCGTTTTCCTAGAAAGCGAAAACGATAAACACGGCCCCTCGAAGAAAGTCACAGGCATTATGTGTGACGAGGTACATATGATCGACACCTTACGCACTAGTCATACGAATAAATCACGTCACATAAAGCGACGCATTTCATCGTTTATTTCCTTGCAGACGGTCATTCTCTATATTAAACGGAATTCTATTTTCCTTAATAATTAAATTAATATATTTAATGACATATTCATTAAATAGAAAGCAGTTTTACGAAAGAAATTTTAAAAATGTTTCAGAAAAAAAAATCCAATATGTCGTTACGTGAAAAAACGAGGATCTATGCGCGACAAATTTCGAAGTTTGTCATTCTTACTTTAAAGCTCACTTTTATTGCTTTTACTCACGGATAGACCTCATACACATGATAATCAGATAAGCGAGCACTTTAAAAAGTAATTTATGAGGAGTCAATTCATCCACTCATAGACGTGATACGATTAACGATGCTAAATGCCCATTACTCCTTCGGCTATCGACTAGCTTTATTGAAGCGATAAAGTTCGTAGGCGTAACAACGGAAAAGTCTATGCTCGATCGTAACAGGCGTTTCCTTCGTATATCGAGACGCGCAAGAGTCGCGAGTGTCAAAGGACAATCCACCTGGACGTTCACTCCCTATAAGCTTCGGTGCACTGCCTTTTTACGAAATCTTCTCTCGCTCTGTGTCGGAGGACCCGTATATCGGGGGCCGCGTGTATCGCCTGCGTACGGCGGTGGGTCGTTGACCGAGCGCGTGGAAAAGTGGGACAGGGAGTCGCGCGTACACGTACACACGCACGTACGCGCGTGTGCGCGTATGGATGTGTATTGTATCGCATGTAAGCGAGCCACTAGAAGTAGACGACTGTGAAAGAGAGGCTAAATGCACAAGGCCTTGAGTGATCGCTCGCTGTTGCTGACGCATGCCTCGCGTAATGAATTATTTTATTCTTTATTCGCTCGCTTTCCCTCTCCCCTCCTCTCTCACTCTCTCTCTCACTCTCTCTCTCTCTCTCTCTCTCTCTCTCTCTCTCTCGCTCTCTCTCTCTCTCTCTCTCTCTCGCATTGTTCGCAGACTTCCATCGCAGCAGAATTACCAGTACGATAATTGCAACTCGCATCCACGAGATTTCTCCAATCACTCGTGCATGTGGAGATTATGCTCTGCGGTCGTCTTCGCTAGATTAATTGCCAGGTCTTGTTCAATAAAAATAGATCGTCGAATAGCGGCACCATCGTATATAAAATGCACGGATGCTCGTCGATTGCCTTATTGTCCAGTTGTCGGAACGATGTAATTACAGTTATATTTCGTGGCGGGGTATTGGTTAGTTCAAGCAAGTTCACGCCAAGCAATTTCACGCCTTAAAGTTAAATGAGAAAGCTCGGCTAACAGAATTCAAAATAAACAAATTGATAGGGTGCTTGTCTCGTGAAAGAGCGCCGTTCGCAACAATGGCCAGCTTTAATCACTCGATTTGTAGTAAACGGCGTATTTCATAAACTTACGCGAGCTTCACCCTTGAATAGCAAAATCAATGAATCTCCATTAAGGCTTATAATGAGAGACAAGTGTCGCACGATCCCAACTCGCAGTCAAATTCGTTTGGCAGCATTTCGCGAAAGCGTGCGCGAAGGTTGGTCTCTCTCGACCTCGATGAGCCGTTTAAATGGCATAGGCGAGGTGCACAGCTTTCAGCCGATATGTTGATAACGGGGCGAGCGACTCGTTTTATCCATTCGCCACTCGTACTTTCGAACGCGTGAGCTTTTCGTTCTCGCCTCTCCCTGGAATGTGGCCTTCTTTTTCATTCCAAGACAAGAGTTAAGCAGGGATGCAAATTCGAATATTCCTGGTATCTGTTATGGCCTGATTGGCTCCACGTCTAGTTTATTCCAACAATGAAGAGGTGGATTCTGTTGTGTCACGAGTTGGGCAAGAGCATACTTTTAAGATTTAGCCAAGGTGTTATAGATAGGCTGCAAGTATGGTAGCGGAGCTGAAATTTTATTCGCTGCATCGTAGTGCTGGGCACCGACAGTCCTCGAAGTTCAATCGCTACACGCCTTTGATTTGTAATTTCAACGGAATATTTTTACGAATTCCTTGAATGTGGCGTGAAAATGAGAAAGAACGGCCAGGCGCATGCCTCAACTCACTATCGATTCCTTCGCAATTTAAATACCCTTGATTAGAAGTGGCGAGTCACCGTGACACGAGGCTCCGCCGGCTTATGAACGAAAAAATGTGTTTCGCCATTATCGGGGCAGCTTGTTAGATTACCTAGGAAATGGAAAGGATTACGGTGTGCTGCTGTGGCGTCGATTTCATCATGCGAAAGGTGTACGATCGCAGCAAAGCACATACGTATATATGAGTGGACGCAGCGAGTGAGATTGGGACGGGGGACGGAGGGGGATAGACAAAAATAAACAAACAAATACCAACACTACGGTGTTTATATAAGTTCGAAACTTTTACATAAGGAGACAGATTTCCGTAACAATTACGATGTGATGGAGTTCAGCCACTTCAAGGAGAGTGAGGAAATCCGGTAAGGTGATAGAATGCATAGCCAAAGCCGAAGGATCGACTGGGGAATTTGGTAAGACCTTTCACTCGAAGGAAAATGAAGGCTGCCGCTCAAGTTTCACGCGTGGTGAAATTTATATTAGCAAGGACGAACAATCCTTACTTCATATTAATAATGATAATGACAATAATAATAATAATAATAATAATAATAATAATAATAATAATAATAATAATAATAATAATAAAATAATAATAGACAATCGTTCAAAGGATAAACATGAAAATATAATACTCCTTCTTGGCAATAAAATTTAGATCGTCATGTTTTTAGTTTTTATAAATCTATAAAATTATTAATCTTATACAAGTATTTTTTTTTTTTTTTTTTTTTTTTATAAATACTTGGAAATGTGATTTGTAAGATGTTGTAAATTTTTTTTTTTTTTTTATAAGAGCTATTTACTAGCAAATACTTTTGTATATAATAAAAAGTGATTGTACGCGATTCAATTGGAAGAAATTCGTAAGTAAAATTCCTAAGGCAAAGCAGCCTTTACTGATTATCAAGACTGTGGCACCGAATATACCATTTGTAATGAATGCTTTTGTATTTATCAAGTAACAAATCGTAGCTATTAAATGCAACATCGCTTTAACATAATATATTATCAGCTATAAAATGATTTTAAAAAATAGCTCCAGATAAGTGTAAAGCACAAGAGTGATATTTACGATTGCGCGCAAAGCATGTAGGTGCAAAGGAAAATCTCGCTCTTGTTATATGACTATTTTAGAATTCAAATAGCTGATATGCGCGAATGAAATTTCTGTTTTGACGAGATGGTGAGGGCCGAGGGGAAATGGGACGGTCAACATAGATAAACTAAGAATGAGAGCGGGAGCTGCTCTTGTGAAAGTTCATCTAGTACAATTTATGTGCCATACGTAAATAAGACAGCCTATGGTTTAATATAAATGTTCTCTGTCGGACTAGACGAGCATATAGAAATTGCGCAATCATTTACAAATTACGTCGATCATTTAATAGTGCGCTATGCGTTCAGTGTCTGATTAAGCACCCAACGACGTCTCGTCGATAATAAAGATGTTGAGTGAATTGGGACGAATTAAGGTCGAAATACGTGCGTGAATAGATCGAGTAGCGTTAAGAAAAAAAGAAAAAAAGAAAAAAAAGGAAGATGTATTGTGTTTGATTAAAACGTACCTTTTACTTTACAAATGCTCTCATGATTTATCGGATACTTGACCCAGAATTCCGCCAATTTCACTTGTGCGTCAGAGTAAATTTATATGTTTCCAATTATTTCTTACTTTCCCCATTAATTTAAATATACAAGCTTATATATGTGAAACAATTTTATTCATACATTCATAAGAATGAGATTTTAGAAGTTTATTAAAATTGATAATTGATTCAATTACCATTAATGATTATTGCAATTAGTTATAAGATTGCATTTCAACACTTGTCTTGGTCTAGATAGTTGAGAAAAAATTCATCACCGTAAAAATTCATATGTATTAATTATGACGGGAGAGTAATTGTAATTGTAACGAGAAAGCATAATTCACGCATGTGTTAACTGTACATTATGTAATTAAAGTACCGAACATTTAATGTAATTTATGGGCGAATGATAATAAAGATTCGCATATTCGGTGTTGAACGAGCCAGATAACTTTACGCTTTCTTAACAGTGATTTGCCGTTTAGGAGACAACGGGTGATTTGTACGTATGTCAAAGGCAAGTTACAATCAAGTTTCACTATTGGTCGAGTCCAAAGGCTCTTTATGCCATGGTCGTCCGATCGAATAGGAGATGGCCGGCAATAATTTACATCCTTTTGCTGATTGCGTCGATGGTCATCTCCGAGCTTAAATGCCAAGTGCATTATAAGCTGGTGCTCGAATCATTAGGTACATCGGCGTCGCACGGATTGGGGGTCGAAACGTTCGTCATGCTCGCCACCACCGGGTTCGACGAACTCTGTCCTCGCTCACGAGGTCACTGGTGGCTGAAGCTCCGAGCCGGGGGTGGGAAAAGCTTTTGGAGGGTGAGATACGGCTTTCTTTCTCTCCCCCTTCGCGGCTGCTCTGACGTCAGAGACACGTGGTGGGCTGAGAAACGGGGTCGAGCTGCTGGGGCAACAGCTCCATTGCGATCCCACTTCTCCACCACCTCCGCCACCTCCGACCCGTCCGGGATGGCGGGCACGCGAGGGACCTCACGCTGATGCCAGCGCGACACCGCTCTCGGGATTTTGGATTATTGATTGCTCCACTCGCTCCATTCTGGGGTTACGAAAGCAATGTAGTCAGGAATATGAAAAGTCAGGAATATAAAATGCCGTTAATTTGGTAAAGCCAATTTATTCTCGTACCTTGATAATGTTTGTTCGCAGTTTATTACAAACGATAGAGACTTGCCTCGATCTTGTAATTTGTAAAATCTTTCAGTTCTACAGACATCTAATTGTAACGTATATAGCTAATTGTATAATGCCACAAGATAAAGTTCTAGGTCTTATTATAAGACCTAGTAATAGCCATTAAACTTTTACTCCCATGATAATTCCTCGTTAATATTGTTTAAGTAAGGATTTAAGTAAGGAGGAAAAAGTGTGGAAAATCAATTTATGCTCTTCATTTATCGTATTTATTTGATAAGAAGAACTATGCGTTATGCGTATTTCTAAATATTTTTAAACTGATTAGAAGGATGTATAAATCACTGAAATAAACATATAGTATCGTCGTTAATTAAGAATCGCCAAATACCATGATTATTAAGTAGTTTTGTCAAATCTTAAATATTTATTCCCTTGATTGTTTTCATTAGCCTCTTAACGACAATACACTCTATTAATATATTGTATATTATTAAGCAGTGATGGCGAGACTGTGGTCACATATATTTTCTGCAGTACGGCACATTAATAGTCCTTCGTAAAGCCAACTTCGGCCCTCCTGTCAAACTTCCCAACCTTTCCTCGCCTCAACGGTGAATTCATTCGTACGGCAACGCATCGTCCGCCTCCGCCCTCCCCCAATTCCTTTTCACGCCCTACCTGCTGCGCAGATCGCCTTGCCTAATGCGCAGCTAGCCGATAAGGCCTTTCCACCAAGCAATCGAAAATAAGAGCCGTCAGGGTCAGCCTCGCTTACCTAACCGGGCGTCATCGGTTGGCTGCGTACATGTGAGCCGTGATCGCGCGCCCGTCCTTGGGAGGCGGAATCGCAGCTCGCGGTTCATCGACACCGAATGAGGATACGCGTGCTCGGCTATAGTACACGCTGCTTCTTTTAACGTGGATAATATTTTACATCGGCGGTGGTCATCGCGATAACGCGGCTGATTAGAGGATTACGACCAGCCTAACGGGATCGGCCTCCCTCATCGCTGGGGATAGGTGTTAACGGGGCTGGCGAGGTGGCTCGCGGAGGCTGCTCGCTCGGCTAGATAGCGAGAAAGTCCTCCCGCCAAGGATTGATTGATTTTCGGTGGAGTGACGGGTCGGTTGTTTGTAAATAACGAGACTCGAGGATGATAAGCAAATTAGCCGGTGGGGGGGGGGGGCGTTGGGAAGTTGGACCGCGTAAGAGTGAAGCGTGAAAGTACCGTTTGCGCTTATGATTTTGCACGCCCATGGGACAGAAGAAATTGGACGATTGGACTAGGTGGAGCGAGTTGGGCTAGTTTGGAGCACTTTGGCGCCTTAATCAATTGCTACTTTTAATTCTTTGTCTGGATAGATCGATGATGGAGCTTCGGGATTTCGAAACGGAGTGTTGCAAATTATTGTGCCCCACGTAAGGTGTGATGAGCAAGAGGGAGATGCAATTGTGTGCCGTTAGATTACTTTTACGGATATATACCCGTGCGCATTAGATTGATACTTGAATGCGCCGTTGAAGCAAGTTCATATAAGTCATCGTTTTGTAAAAGAAAAAAAAAAAAGTCAAAATGAAAGACGAGGTTTGCTCGGTCTCGATTATATCGATCTGGCATATCGTTTGATAATGGCGGTGGATAAATAAAACTGACATCGAGAAAGTACTAATTTCTTATATAGACGTTTATTTGAAAAGCACAATTTTTATAGCATTCTTTTGTCAAGCGGGTACAATTAAGTCATGGAGAGAAAACGGTATAAACGAGAGGCCCTCGAGAGGTTTAAACAAATGCACTCGATAGTTGTTTCTTGGCGTGTATCGGAAGCGGAAGCGGTGTACGACGAGCGAAAGACTAAAATAATAGTGCAATGAGTGCCGTTGATTTAGACTTGGCTGAGTCGAGCACCCGCACGCCCCAACGGAGATACAAACTGGAGTGGCAAGTTGGATGGAGGATGCGGAGGAGTGGTGGATGACGAGTGGGGTCGGGAATGGCGCTGCGCTGGATGTGGGAGAGAAATATAAATTACGCCCAAGAAAAGAGAGCGAGCCCCGAAAATAGAAGGCCAGGAGGGTGGGAAATTCGAGCGCGGTGCGCGTCCTTGTATTTTCTGACGAATGAGGTCGCCGATCCAGATACCGGGAGCGACCCTGTGAACTCGCACGAGAGGTTACGTGCAAAGGGGTGAACGAACACGGACGAGTGCACCTGACCCAAGCCCCGACGAGCCGAGTGTGTTGTGTGGCATACTTTTTGTTCGGCTCAGCGATGGGTCTCTTGTTGAAGGACTCACCACTACCACGACGCTTCGTCCTTTTATTCGAGGCATATCCATCCTACAATGTATTTTTATCTTCACTCTATTTCTCAACACGTATGAAATGCAAAACTCCACCTCCGCCACCATCACCGCCACCGCCACCGCCACCGTCACCGCCAGAGTCAGTCGAATTTACGAGGGTAAATTAATATTCTACATGCTAAATGTGTGTAATAATACGCTGGAATTGGAATATCGAGTTATTGTTAGGTAGAAATTTTCGTAGCGGAGTATTTGTAAGTACCTTGATTGAGAGTACGATTCCTGTATGCAGCTATCACACACACACACACATACATACACACACACACACACACACACACACTCTCTCTCTCTTTCTCTCTCTCTCTCTCTCTCTCTCTCTCTCTCTCTCTCTCTGTGTGTGTGTGTTAGTATTAGAGTTTGTATAAGAGTTTGTGTAGTAGAGATTGGATAAGTAATTAACGTTATTCCATTTTTATGCGTTTAAATAATATTGGCCGGGCAATGGGATGCGATGCAACTGCAACGCTATAAGATACGAGTACTCCCGTTTTCAGAGCTCTTCAAAACGAACATCAAACGACATTATTGTATAATATACAAAATTAACTCAAAATTCTTTTACTTAGCGTATTGATTATTAAAAGCATTGTAAAAACATTGTACGAACGACAGCTAGAAATTTGATAAATATACAACACGTTTTTAGAAATGTGTACAATTATGTTTTTGCATAAAGGCTTTCAGGATCTCGTGTATATGATTATTCGTGATGTTTGCTTGACGTTAAAAGTTAACTGAATGTAAACATTCAGAAAAACTATTTTTTTTTTTTTTTTTTTTTTTTTAAATTAAACATCTAACTTTAGTTTTATTTTTATGATAGTAGCCATCGTAAACTCAAAAAAAGGGTTGTAGATCTTTGGACAAGTTCTACGGGCTTATTAGCTCCAGTGCTGAACATTTGTGCAAAATGTGTCAGAAAGACACCCCGAGTCATTTTACGCTATTCTAACGGTTTAGAAAAAAATTCTCGCCCCTCGCGCTCGTTCGTCCCTTTTCCACATCGGTATATAAGTGGTACAATAAAAACTGGACAGTAGTATTTTTGAGCCCACCGTAACTGTACATAAAAAGGGTTTCCCCACAGTAAAACACAGCTTGCCGATCGGTGGAGTTAACCCTAAAGTAAAAGAAAAACAAATGCCAGCGGATCTTAACGGGTTTAAAAAGTGTTTCGAGTTAACCGATGGGGGTACGGTGTTGGAAAATCTGCCTCGACGCGCCTCCACCTCCACCCCTCAGCCACCCGGTTGTAAAATCATAAAGCTCAAAGGATTAGCGCGAAGGGTTAAGCCGTTTTAAGGTCATTGTATTGCCGGAAAAATGTTTTGGTAGTAATCTTGAAGTCACTTGGACGGCAAAAGCTGTCCGCTTTCTGACGAACGGGAAAAAAATTATTATATTTTATGGAGGCCCCACATGAACATTTTAAAAATTTTCAGCAGACGAGTTATGATATATTAGTAACCGTTTTACCCTTTTTTCTGTCAGGTAATTTAGCGGCTACAGTCCGTTTACCGTTCCTTTTTTATTATGGACCCCGTAATGACTATTAAGTGTGTCAAAGCTGAAGAAACGCTGATTTTTGTCAATTTTGTCAGAAGAAAAAAAGTTAAATCTGCCAAGGCTTGAAGAGTTATGGGTTTAAAGTAGCCATCGAAGAGTACAATTTATACATATTGCAATTTTACATCTGTTACTTTCACCATATTTTTCCATTAAAATTATTTGTTACTTTTTTTCTGAATCAATGTAGTAGTTATTAAAATTAATTTTATTACATGGAAATGCTTCGCCATTTGAATCTCGAATTAATATATAATTTAATTTAATTAATAGAATAAATGATATTTAAATTCTATAACAACATGTACGTATATTGGCACAATTGCCATTAAAGTTCATTCGATATCGAGATTGTCATGAAGTTCTTGACATATCGAAAATGGTGTAGGTCACTTGAATTTTGAAAGTTTTCTATTAATTTTGGATTAGGTTAAAAATATTCACGACCATTTCATTGTTTTCTCAAAAAAGTGTCGGGCACATGATGCTTGAAGCGAATGGTGGGATAATGGAAGCATAAGAGAGAAATGATTCTCGTGCACAAAGGCCAAAGCAAGTGCTCCCAGACCTAATCAGGAAGCGGAAAATTCAGTGCTTCCAAGTTCGATGCGAATACTTCTTGTATTTTTTCATTTTTTACTCCTGCTTCTGATAGTGTGTACATAGAGCTTGAACGGAGAAGGGAGAAAGCTGGAGGTCGTGAGTTCGTTGACCGGTGAGGGTGGCCACTCACCCTAACTAGGCCAACTTTTGCCCCCTTTGCTCTGCTCCCAAGCACACATTTGTTCAAGTTTTCTCATATAGTTTTTCCTCTGTTTTTATATTTGCTCTTCTCTTTTTCTTTGTTTCTATTAGACAGCCACGTTTTACTCACGCACACATCCCTTCACCATCACTCCCAGTATTCTATCCTTTAATTCCATACACAAAAGCGTATGCGTTTGTGCGTGTAATTTTTGCGAGCATATCTTTATAAAGCCAAATTAATATATTCACTTTTGTTATACAATAAGAAATTTATTGTATAAATTTCAATCTGTGTATTACAATGTTTTATTCTTAAATCTGTTATCTCTCATACAATGTGATATTAATCGTTTAACAATTTCATTGGACGTTACACAAACTAATTCGCTAGATCATATTCCAATATAATGAATAGTGTAATCAAGAATCCTATATTTAGATTTTACTGAACCGTATTGAAAGAATCTATGGAAATAAAAATTTATTATTATAGTCAATTGTTAGGTTAATATAAATATTTCTTTACGATTGATTGGATTTGTCAGAGTGGCCATTTCAATTGACGTCTGTATCGTGAAAACTTTCTCCAGCATAATATTATATAAATTCCAAAAGATTTCAGTAGCTCTAGGAGAAAACGGCAAACTACATAATATATAATAGTGATTTGCATTTATTACCTTATAAATGTTACATCACTGTTCTATATTCTCTGGAAAAATAAACCCCTACGTAGATACGTGTGAAATACTCTATACTTTGTGCAGTGCGTGCAAATAGAGATTATATTTTCTATAAATTCCTGCTTCTATTTATATATCCATTTCTACGCAACTCTCTATCTCTATTTCCATCTCCGTCGATCTCACGTCGTTGGGTCACGTTTCTGTTCCCTGCTATTTTCGCAAGGAGAGCCGTCGTTCGCTCGGGATGACTTCAACACTATTGGGGTCATCCACCCTGCGAGTTCATTTTTTATCTTCTTTTGCTTGCATCTGTCACTGAGACTCACTTTTGGATTTAAATGGTAAAGTTATTCCCACCTCCCAACGTAAGCTAATAAAAGTTATTTCCTAGTAGATATCGTTACATTACTTTGTTAAAGTAAAAACTTGTATTCTTTTAATTTTTACAAATAACAATTATTATATATGTATATTACACCGTATATGTATATGTATCGTGTAATATTAATGCTATTCTGTTATTAAAAAATTACATTAATTATAATTATGTAATTGTAAATAAATTGATTTAATCATACAAGTGAGATAAAAAAAAAATGAAATCAATTTATAAATACGACATGCGATCATGTAATATCTGCTTTGAAGTAAGGTGAGCAATGTTTATAATAAATAGGTCTATTTTCGTATTACGAGTCAAGTCATTTATGCACAAAGCAGATGGATATACGTTGATTCAAATGGAATACCAATTAATTATTTTTATAATTAATGGTGCGTACGTTAGAATCAAAATTATGTTAATAATTAACATAAGTCAGGATAAAGCAACATGATACATTATAATTTAGTTTCTCACCCTAAACACATTTTTACGCTATAATCTGTTGGGGGGGAAGAGTTCGATATTCCTAGGCAGTCGTCAATCGGAAGATTTATTAATTCTTCAGAATGCGGTCAGTTAAGCGGAATAAGCCATAATGAAAGAGGGCAAACGAACTCTGAAAACATGAATATCATGATTACAAGAAGAACGTAAGACGATGGGAATGTGAGAGTATCAGACTCGTTTCACATCCTCGTGTATCCTAACCCCGAGCGGTGCTTATGATCCTCGTCTGATATGTCACGGGATAGTAAGAAAGCGTAAGATAAACAGATACCAAGCTTGGAGAATATCTAGAACGGAGCACAAGGCGAGAGATTGAACAAGTAGCTATACGTAGTCGAGGTTCCGGGGACCTGGGCGGGGATGCTATGAGAATTATGGGAGTGGGTCGCGATTCTAGTTGCCCTCGCTGGGTCAGAGGTCGTTGGCCTCGTCGTTGCACTGGCAACCCTCTCGCCATTCGCCACCGTCTCTTCCTCTTCCTCCTTCACTTTTTCCTGCTCCTCATGCTCATCCTTTCCCTCATATTGCCTCCCGTTACTACTACCCCTCTATAATCGCGACCTTTCTTCACTTACGTGCTCCGATCATCGAGTCATTCGAATCTTCGGAGCTCATCAGAATTTCGATGAAATCCGATCGCCCAACCGTAAACACCAAAGCTATTCGAAAATCATGGCCATTTATCCCCGTTTTGCTTTTGTTTGACAACACACGTGTCAGCTGGGGGGAGGGGGGTGTAAATCGAGCATTTAAAAAATATCAAGCCCCTTTCCTATCTTTTAGACTTAGTCTTTTTTTGCGGGTGTCGTCAGGGGCAATTTCTAATGATTGTCGTTTATCTCAAATTATTTTTAAACATTTTTTCCAATACTCCGACTTCTCGTTAATCAATATAATCGAGAATATTAGAAATTTTGACAGAATATCAAGTGTTTACTGTTATACAGAAAATGAACAAGTGAAGAAAGCACGAATTTCATTAAAATCATTGCTATAATGACGAAAGATAGATTATGAATAAATACTATTGCTTGTAAGACGATAAGGAAAGTTAGAAAGAAAAAATTATGCATGCATGCGTGCGCGCGTGTGTGTGCTTATATATATGGGATCAATGTAAGGTAAGATTTTATAAAAATTTTCTATAGCGCGATGAGTAAATTTATTGCCGCACGATATGCATGTTAAATGGCGATTTTCTATCGCGAAGCAGCCATATCGAGTTTTCCAACCAACAGAGCACTTTGATTTATACGAAATACGCAAAGTTCACGCGCTATAACTTTGGTAGCATATCGATGGTGTGCTAACGACTATGAAATACCATACAAATTCCGGAGGAGCCTGAAATAAATTCACAATACCAACGGGAATATCAGTGATATCATATCCGCTAATTGGCAACTCACGCAACGTGATTCTTCCGAGTCCTGGAGCGGGTGTCACTGCCTGGCTAATTGTACAACTCGATAAAGCACTCCGCGACAAACGGCATTACGAGCATTGGGCACTGTATAACAGCGGCGTTCGGCCCCACCCATTCGCCCATTATTTTACAAACACCGTTGTGCAAGTGCTCGGGATGCTAATGGGTGAGTCGCTAATCATCGCTGGCATTCGCGAGAGCCGCCCTTGCGAAATGTCGTCTCCTCGTCGGCGGTCCGCGACCGCGTCTGCGAGAGCGAAAGTGCGGCCATGGCGAGCGAGAACGAAAGTGCGAGCCGAAAGGAAGGATAGGGAGGGAGAGGGCCCAGAATCCGCGGGGCCCGCGCCAGTGAAAGCGCCAGTTTCCCTTTCGCGGCAGGCATCCCGCCTGCTTGGGTCGCTTTTACTTTGCAGTCCTCCTCCGATTACCGAATAATGGAATGGGAGCGCTGCTGCTTTCTAAGCCGTAGCCGTGCTCGAAATACGCGACGTAACGCTCGGAGTTCGTTGTACCTTTCTCCGTTCGCCCGACCCGGAGCCTTTCCCCAACCCCTTCTCTCGCTCTCTCGCGTCCTCGTCGCACACTCCCCACGCGTTGTCGCAATTTCGTTCGCGCAATCCTGCACTGGCAAAGCTCCTGCTACGATCGGCGGCTTCCCCCCCCCCCAATTACTTTCCCAAGATGCTCGTGTTGGACACTGCTGAAAGCCTCCGTAATTCTCATTGGCAATTCCCATAAAGCGCGACTCCGAGTAATCGGGGAATTTTCATCTCGGATCGCAAGGCTACGGCTTTCCCCTCGATTTCCTAATACGGCTGCGATTGTTTTCCAGTTTTGGCGTGCAATCGTTTTCTAGCCTTCGCGAATGCAGCGACGAGTCCGAGCGCGCCTTGCGCACTGTATAATCCGATGAAATAAATGTCCACCAGGGTCACGACAATTACAAAATTCCTAATTTACAGGGACAATTGAATTGTCGATGAGCCAGCTACGCGTGTACAGACGATCACGAGAAAGGGGCTCCTGAGCGTGACTCAGGGCGACGCTAAAACCCGTCAATTCGCCTATCAATGGCTCAGACGGATCAGGAATTCTTTGATTAAGGGTGGGTGGCACTCGACGTAATGGGGCCGTGCGGTGCCTTGTCGCGCGCGCACGCACGCACGCACGCAAAATCGAAGTAAGAATAAATAAGGAGCGGGGCCCGCTGTGCTAGCGCGGATTCAGTGTCATCACGAATCGAAAGGATGGGGCCGCCTAAAGTGCCGTTATATAACGGAACCGCAGATCCGGGCGTAGTTGCATCGGGATGAAAGTGGTTTGATGGGTGGCGCAAGGGGGATGGGACGAAGAGTACCGAAGGGAGTGCGACGAAGGAGCCAGCTGCCGATAAGCAGCAGGCAGCGGCCGATAAGCGTCTCGTGACCCCGTTTGGGGTTATTCACCTTGGCGTGCGCGCCTCGTTTGCCATGGAAGGGGAAGCCTGGCGCACGCTCCCTCGCCTCCCACGCCGAGGTGCTGGGAAAATGCTTTATCGGGATTATTCGGGCTCGGACCGACTTGACCTATTCAGCATCCCTCTGACATGCGCTCACGCACGCACTCACGCACGCACGCGATCATTCAATCACTCACGCGCTTACTCTCGTCTTTATTGTACTACTCTCCCTATTGGCTTTCACGTTCTTATTGGCCTCGCGCAATTTCACGGAGCGAGGAGTGGATTACGAGTGCTGCAAGAGGACCGACTTGTTGTAATGAACGTTCCACTTTTCACGCGCCAATAATAGAAGACTCCTGTTACGAGGGCGCTTTCGGTCTTCAAAAGATCTAGGTCACGAAAAGGGCTCGATAACTATTTTTATTTACAAAATGCATCTGTTTTAAAGCCCGGCAATCTACGACACGATCGCACACTTATATCTGGCATTTCAAGTTCTTCCCTACAATGGGCCCTACAAAAGCAATGGCTTTCTCGCAGATATCCGAATTGGATTTTATTATGTAGAATTCAATGTACAAAAATTTTAATCAATTATTTCGATTTAATGGATTGGCTAAGTACTTCGATTGAGGGAAGTAGAGGGGCTGCGGTTACTCGATCGCTTGCACGAATATTCAAAATTACCGTACGTTGAGTGATGAATGGAGTGGAGGTTATATTTTCATCATTTCGATATCTTCATCATAATATACATTTACTTGAAATTCATCGCATTCGTTGTCATCCCACGTTTCATTGGCGGTCGCGGAGAGTAATAGGATCTCTACGTCAACGTCTTTACGGTTTCGGACAAACTCTTGCCTTTGTTCTCGAAGCGCATTCCACAAGGGCGTGTGAATTCGTCGATCATCGGGGCACTGATAATCAGGCTATTGGTCGCGTATCGATAAGTATTTCCCGCGCATGAGATTGTTGTTGTCGTTGGCGTGGAGGAGCGCCGACCCTCTTGTCTACAGCTCCGCGCGTTATCCTCTTCGATAATCGGCGACGAACCCGCGGCCGAGCGTCGAGGCACAAGTTCGTTCGCGGCCGTCGCACCGCGTCGCGCGGTGGGGGCGGCCTACGTCGTCCACCGGGTAGGGGGGGGGGGATTGCGCTCACGCGTCGATCGAGGTCAGAAGCACCGGGAGGAGGTGGCTGACGTGCAGGCAGGCGGCTGGCGGTCGGTAGTGGGATTACTTGGTATGATTGTGGGGGTGGGGGAGGTTGAGCCTAGGTCATTGCCCGCGACTCAGCTTTTGAGGTTAGGCAGCCGTGGTGGGCTCGCGGCAATCGGTGGCGCTCGAGTCGAGATATGCTCTTTCGTCACTCGACGTTTCAGCCCTCGTTTACTGCATTTTCCTCTCCTCCGTTACCTCGTCTCTCTCTCTTTTTCCTTAGCATCATCTCAGCTCTCGACGTTGCCTCGTTCATCGCTCGTTCACCTATCTATCTCACGTCCTTAAATTGCATCCGCTAGTCGCTTCCCTGCTCAATGGCCTGGATGTGTTTCATCGATTATAGCGCGAAATCTTTTTGGCTGTCCGATGAGGAACGCGCCAAGTGGAATTCTATGCGATTACGTGCCAACCTCACCTTGGCCGGCGTAATCGATGAAAGCGTTCATATGGCTTAATAAACGATACGTTACTACTTCGCATGAGTTTGCCCACGAGTTCTACACTTCTAATTCGAATATTGGTGCTTGGTGGAGTTTACGACAAATCTGGATGTCCCTCCGACTATAAATAATCCGTATATGTTCCATAATGTGATATTTTAATGTGTTTTAGGAGTAAAGCGGTCGAATGTAATTAAATACGGTTAAATATGTCAGCCCCGTCAATTTAAATTTTAATATCTCATCAATCTTGAAAATTCGCTTGACCTGCAAGTGTATAGAGGAAAATGAGCGAATTAATTTCCATAAAGAGAGACACGCTGCGTCTCCCTGCAGTCGACCAAAGCATCCGATGAGAATGCACGCACACGACAACCTTCGACTACTCGATAGTGTAAACAGGCTGAGGCGCGCGCTTATATGGCAGTTGTGTAGCACAACTGTTGGAGCTCGCGTAAGGTCGATTCAGCTCCAGCTGTGAAAAACGTGCGCCGCAGAAGCACAGAGCTCTATGAAGAGCCTCTTGGAAAGAAAGGGCAAAAAAATTGCGCATGCGCCTTTTCTTTCGTTATTAATTGTTCTTGTGATTTTTGGCGTCCTAGACGTCCAAGACTCTTAAGCACCCCCGTTATGCCGCTCAGTTGTTTCTTTTTTAAGACTCTTAAGCACCCCCGTTATGCCGCTCAGTTGTGTTCTTTTCTTTCTATTTCGTTCTTTTCTTTCTATTTCGTTCTATTCTTTCTTTTTTTCCCCTGTCTTCTTCTTAACCAAGACCTACCTTTCATCACGCGTAATTTACGAATGCGCGGGAAAAAAGTGACGTACCACGAACATAAATTCCGATGTTTTTGCCCTCGTAAAAATTCCGACGTGAAAACTTGACTCCCATCATGTTCGTGAGCTCCCGGAGGGCAAAAAGGAATCGTGGCAAAAAAACTCGTGCAAGCGGGTTATCGACCGTTCGACTCGACCGGAGAAAAAAAAAAAAAAAAAAAAACGAGATATACAAAGCCGCGTGCGTTGTTCGCCTCGGATAGAGTGCGAAAGAATGCAATGTGCGGCAGGTCAGCGTAACGGTGCAGTTTGCGCGCGGAATGCAACAGCGTCTCGGGAAAAAGAAGAGTCGCGCGTTCTAACGAACTAGTGAAAGCACATGGTTAACAGCGAGAGTAATGCGCTTCGGGTCCAGTACTTTCGCTGTAATTGTGTAATTGTAACCTCCCATCCACGTCCTTTTCTTTCTAACCGTCTGTGCCATGATTTTCTTCTTATGTTTCTTTGATCATTAGCAACAAGGAAGGATCTTACTGTTAAAAGAAAAAAACTTCTTTAAAGCGCATATCATATTACATTGATAGAGCTTTATTCCGAGTAGTAAATCACAGATTATCAATATATTGAGCTTTAATTTAATGCTTTGATATAGTAAATGTAATTGAAACCTTCTTGTTAATAACAATTCGTTTGATTGGTACGACACATATTCATACACAATGTCTTTCTTCGCTGTCAGTGAAGCATAAGGCGGTATCTAATTCTATCTTTCTATCTTTATGCAACCTATACTGGTTTGAAAATTTTCATATTACGTATCGTGGTCACAACACCTAATTATATCTTATACTTTCGCCTTCGATCGTTTCATCGATTGTAAATATCGACAAGCAGTAAATGGATATCCCACTACGTGCACACACGCGGCCGCGCAAGGAGAGAGAGAGTACTGTATTTAAGGTAGTAGTAAGTGACAATAACAAAATATGTCAAGCATAATAATATATTTCAGTCTCTATTTCCTCCTTCTCTCTCTCTCTCTCTCTCTCTCTCTCTCTCCAACTCTAGAAGTCCAAGGGGCTTAGCGTAATTCGCAGTCGTTTACGCTCTCGAATGTTGCGTAAGTATATCCGAACGAAGAGAACACGAAGAGAACGCGAAGAGGAGTGGGCGAAAAAGTCACACTTTTAAATGGCTGAAGAATTAGCATTCAGCAAAGCCTTCGTCATGGATTAACGGGTGATGTAAATTTCGGCACCTTTTGCCTACTGACTGGCCAAATTGCGTCGTTGAGCTACTTTTGATTTATCGAGATTATATGGGGACGAGGACATTCCTCAATTGACGCGAATTATTGCGGTACTCTTTTTCTCCCGTACAACCGTACTTAACCATCGTTATGATTTTGAGGAAGAATTTTACAAAGAGAAAATCGACAATTACTCATTTATAATCTACCGAGTGAAAAACAATGAAAACAATGTTCCACATGACTCTACGTATTAATTTGTTTATTATCATTGCTTGATTTTATTAATGTACACATCAATAAATTTCATTAATAGAGCTAAGCTATGTATACGATAAGAACCGAAAGTAATAATAGCTTGGACATCTTCTGCACTATATCATTATTTGCGTAGATAAAAGCCTATTTTATCACTACTTATTTTATTTACAATGAAATTATGCAATTTTTTTGTATCAACCAATAAGTCGATGACAGCAATTAATCGTCAGTGAAGCAAAGAAAATTTTATCATATTATAAAGTGGGAAGAAGAAAATTACGAGAATACCAATAGGAAAGAATTAATGGGACTAAATTGTCTTATAATGGTTGCATAAGGGATGAAAAGTGCAAGAGATTGAATGACACTGTTTATCAATAAGAAATCGCGCAGCGAAGACACTTGTAAGAGCAGGTGCTTTGCTCAACTTTGCTCTCACTCGCTCGTATCTTTCTCCTTACACGTGCGAGTGGCGTCGATGACCTTCGACAAGTCGCGCGAATACGGTGGGGATTATCAACGGCTATAGTACAATCGCCTGTTACAGCCGCCGCTGTTTAAATGAGGGAGAAAGCACAGAGTGCGGTCGAGTTAATTCGCCCGAGCAAATACATAGACAGATTAAAGATAGATATATTGGTAGATAGATTGATAGAGAGATAGGTAGATAGAGAGACAAATAGTGATAGAAAGAGACAGAGAAAGAGATATAACGGAGAGGGGGGGAGGGGTAGACGGACTTATAGACGGGGAGTGGGATGGAGGTGAGAGTAGGGAGAGAGGATAGATAGAAGTAGACCCAGTTGGAGTTCGATGAACCGCCGCGCCATCGACGATTGGCCAGCGCGCACGCGAGTTCAGAGCACAGCCTCAGCAGCTTTGTGGCTGTGTGCGTGTGCGCCTCTCGAAGTAGAGGGAGTCGAAGAGGAGAAAGAGTGGGGATGCGCGTTTGCTCGGTTAATTTCATCTTGCCCCAGTTACGGGCCGAGTGCTGCAGGGTGAACGAACTAGCCTCGCGTCAAGGCCCCTGCGACCCACTTTCTTGCTTTGCCTCTGCTTTAGCGCGGTTGAGCGAAAGAGAGAGAGAGAGAGAGAGAGAGAGAGAGAGAGAGAGAGCGACTGAGAGTAGGATGAGCGATTCATGCCGAAGGAAGATGCGCGGAAGGGGCCGTGGTGATAAGGATTCATAACTTCAGTTTCATAATCCGTCCCTTTTCTCTGTCAATGAGGTCACAGGTCAAAAGCAATGCTGCTCTTATATCGTGCATATTTTTTAATTATTTGTATAATGAATCTGCGTTCATTGTTATCAATAAAAGTGTTGATAGTAAAAGGCCGTAATCTTTGTTATGTTTATGCGAGGATGGCAGGAGCTTACTTTATTGAAATTTAATGCAATAGCGATCGTTCGAAATACAAAATAAAAGTTCAATTTTACATTGCCTTCTTTTTACAAGTGTTTGTCTTTATTTACCATGATATACTACATACTCTGATGGATAGAAACACTGATGTATTTTCAAATTTTAAAGGTCTACAGGTCCATCGAGATCATGGCGTCAAGGTCTTTAGGACAGGGGGGAAGAGGGAAGAAAAAATAAAGCGCCCAACGAAATCGAGAGCGTATCTGGCGACCAGCGGACTATTCAGGTGTCGAGGTCTGGCAAGGGTCTTATTAAAATGTTTCACCGACAAAGGTGAGAAGAAATGATGCGTCACGTAAACGCCAAATGCAAAAGTAAAACCAAAGCGAAGAAAAACGCTTTCCATAGCCTTTCGTATCCGCTCGCAGAAGAGAGAGTGCAACGACGTTACATGGACGCATGTGCTGGCGCTGGCAGCAGTTACGGCTGAGTGGTACGGCGGCGACAGGGGCGCGCGGGGGAAGGGATTACGAGAATCGAGTGGGGGAACAATCGCTAGGCGAGCGAGTGGAAGGCCGTCCGAAAAGGGCAACGAACTAGCCTCCTACCCGGCCGTTGCGACCTACATTCCACTGCTGGAAAGTGAAACTGCCGCCTCCATCATATAACTCGATGCTCTCGGCCGTGCTCGAGTGTGCATCTTCGTTTATATGTGCCTACATGCGTGCATATGTGCGCCCGAGGGAGCTGGAGAATAGCGACCCGCACTGACTAAGCGTGCCCCATCGTTATAACTTTTTCCGTGTTCCCGTGTCCCGTTCCCGACGGTTCCGTATTCATTAGAGTCGATTATCCACTACAAGTCTCGCGAAACCAGACACGCATGTACGCATGCACGAACGTAGTAAACGCGGAGTCAGATCGAATCATCCCCCGCATCAAGGGTCGATCACTTACCGGCCAAGACGCGTCCGAGTAGGTTTTCGCTGTCCTGCTGCTGCTGCTGCTGTTGCTGTTGCTCTTGCTGCTGCTGCTGCTGCTGCTGCTGCTGCTGCTGCTGTTGCAACTGTTGTAGTAGTAATAATTGTTGCTGTTGTTGCTGTTGATGTTGATGTTGCTGTTGCTGTTGCTGCTGCTGTTGTTGTTGCTGCTGCTGATGCTGTTGATGATGATGAAGATGGTGGTGGTGGTGCTGGTGGAGGTGATGGTGATGGTGGTGGCGGTGATGGTGCTCCTTGGGGCTCTCCGTGTGTTCCGACACCCCGAGCAAGTCCTGGCGACAGCGTCCCCCGGCTTGGGGCTCGTCGGCGCCGCCTCGCAGCTTGTACTCCTGTACCGTCATCGCACCCTTAGATCAGAGCTGAGACACCGGCGTCAGCGGCACTCCGCGAGCAGACTCCCTCTCATACTCCCTCTTCCCCCTCCCTCCCCCCCGACCAACCGAACCCCTCGTACGGCCAATAACACTCGCGAACGGTGCCCCCGGCTCTTGCGTGCGGCGTCGGCGGCGGCGTGGAAGCGCGTGGCCAGTCGTGTTGGTGGTTGTGTTGATGGCGTGCGGTGCGCTGCGCGAGTGACTTTGCCGCCGAGGCGCCGTATCGCGAGTTCGCGCGCGCAAGCGCGAGCCGAGAGCGAGGGACAGGGACGGAGAGCCGCCGAATGCGCCGCGAGATACGTGGACCCGCCACTACGCGATCCTCCCCCCCTTGTTCCCTTCTACTATGATCCCCGTCATTCACCCCTCGTTAGCCATAGCAGCCTTCGGCCCCCGGGCCCGTGGGCTTCTCACGAGGGATTGAAACCTTGGGGATCCTAGGGACGCATCCTTAAGGTGAAGACGTTTCTTAAAGGGATGCGATGTCCAAGGCAGATGTAAATACTCTCGAGCGCTTATCCAACGATTCTTCCCTCCCTACAAATCCGTCCGTCATAATGTTCGAACCGTTCCATAGTTTCGCACGACGCTTGGTTAGTTATTCGCAATGTGTTTCGCAATTATCCGTGTGATTCGATCGTTTCACAAAATACTTGCACACTGCTTGAATCACGATTGTACCTACATTACAAGAGCTCGCATTTAATCAATAAATCTTTGCGCCATTTACTAATACAATTTCAAAATCCGTCCAATTCATATAATAATGAGAAAAATTTCTTCCTCTGTCATAGTCTGGAGGTCGACCTTTCCTTGTTCATTAAAGAAGAATGCCCTGCGTTCTAAAATTGTCTACCCAATACACACACACGCGCGCGCGCGCGTGTATGCTCGTCCAATTGCATGCAGCTCAAAGCTCAGTTCTTCGTGCTTCGTATTAATTCATCGATCCTTCTAAAATTGGTCTGAAAAATTAGTTTACTTCGCCAACTCATACTTTCCAACTAATTATTAACGACGCTGACTCCTTGACACGATGCTGGAACGTCGTAATATTAATCAAATATACTGTAGATAGAAAAAAAAATGTTCAAGCTTCCAATAAATTTACATCAGCCCCAATAAGTCCCCCCCCCCCCGCCACCGATCGACTAGCAATAATTTGAACGAGCGATCAATTAGTGTGAATACTTTGCTTCCTTTATAATGCATAATATCGCCGATATCTTACGTAAACAACGGAATATTATATAAAAAAAAGTGGAAATTGAAAATCCATATAAGGAGCAACTATGTACCCCGAAATTTCCAAAACTGACAGTGCAATTGCGCTGCATCTCGGTAAATTTATTATTTAGAGCGAGTCGAGGCGCATCCTTTCACTGCGTCCGGCCAATTGGCACGCGCAGTTGACCCATCATTAGGATCAAGGACTTTCTCGGATCGACGTTCCCGTCACCTCCTTCTGTTCCCCCTACCGGCTCGCCGACTCGCAAAACTCGGCGCAGATCCGCAAGAATGCAACGGGCGACGCCACGGGATAGTCTCGAAATCCAGAGCGGCGAAGACGTGGTGGGTGCTCGGTGGCCCAGGAGTTAAAATTAATGTCTGACGGGCATGAGCAACGGGGGAAGCGCCCCAATCTATTATTCCGTGGCGCTTGCTCGCCAGCAATGAAGAAGTCGGAGTGGCGCGGTTTTTTTAGGGTGGGAGAAGGAGGGGGGCGAAGGGATCGTAGAGGTCATTTTCCTTAACAACGTTTATTTCGACCGTATAAGCTAACATATTTTCCCTTTTCCCGCTCTATATGTACAATATTGCATTACAGTATTATACAACTTTATCAGGCTATTGTTATATTTGTTCTCGATGGAGGCTTACGATGCGGTGCTAAAATCTTCGATGAATGTTGGATAAAAGTATATTCGATAGACCATCTGTCATCTGAATTTAATGGAATAATGAAATACGGAATTCATTCCTATTATGTGTAATTCTAATCGATCATGTCCTTAAATCGATACTTTTTTTGGATTTAAAATTCATGCGATACGTTAATAGGAAACAATAACATTACAATAAAAATTTAAACTACTTAACTATTTATAATTATAGTTACACACAGAGCAGGGATTATAGCAATATTTTTCTATGAATATTCGTACTAAAGAAAATGTAAAAATTAACTACTTAAATATAATCTACTATATTTCTAAATTATTTGAAATCTTTAGTTTATGCACATTTAACCGGATTACAATTTACATGTTATTTATGTTTCATTATGTTTTTCACATGCCCGATAAGATAGCCAAATGATAACATAATCAAACATTTAATATTCAATTATAATAATTTTATAATTAAGGTAATGAATGATATTCGGATACTCTTCATATGCAGACCAAATTGATTAAAAAAATTTATCGTTAGGTATCGAATGATTTGGAGCATTATAAATCATGGTCAGGCGTAAGGCAAAATTACTTATCTCGCCATTTGCTCAAAATATCATTTATGTAGGATCCAATGCGTAAAATATCGAGGCATTTATTGCGTTAAATTTTTAGAGCGCTTTAAGGAAAGTCATGCGTAATAAATATGTTATCGAGAAAAAGCATTAGCTTTTTTAAAACGTCCTTCCGAAAGCGATCGCGGCAAACTTCAAGCTCAAGCTCACGCCACTCTTTCACTGCGAATCATTTACTGCGATTTATACGCTAATGCTGAATATGCATGGGGACGGGCGACTTAGATTTGTCTACGGCACTGGGGCCTGCAATCTCGAGTTGACGAGCCACAGCTGAACATACGTGGCTGTGTTGAAGAGTGACTCCGCTCCTTGATTATCGTTGGTCGTCACCGAACTCACCTTTCGCCAAAACAAAGAACATTGCTTTGACTCCGCGTAATCTAAGCGTAATAGTATTATGAATGCATGGTATTACGATAGAGTCGGACCTCATAAAATTCAAGAGGAATAAATTATCGATGGTCTTTTGGCTCGTTGGAGGCTGCGCTCCTTTCAGTTTTGTCCTTTATTAAATATTGCGTCTCGAAGCTAGATGACGCCGTTGAAATTTTACAAGGACACCGATAAATCAAATCTGCTAATGAAATGAGCCATTTAACGAGTGCGTGTGAGTGCTTTCACTGCAGTCGGGCTTTCCGTATTTGCCATCGCAAATGCGCGCATACATCGTTATACTTTCTAAAGAGAGCATTTAGTTTACGAAAATAGTTATGTAATGATATTTAAGTGCATAATTTCGTAATGTTATGAATTCACAAATTACTTCATCGAGTACTTGTCGTTAAGTATTTTAACATTTAAATTAAAACATTGCTAAGCAATATTGCACGGTAATTGGCTGGCATGACAATGGATTAAGAAAAATATCTATCATAGAAAAGGAGAATTATGTTTGGTGCTTTTAAAGAAATGCAAATGAGATAGGCCGTTGTGGAGAATAAATCTGTAGAGTTGCGTTAGTGCAGTCTACAATTCAGATTTCATTTGTACTTTATTAATATATCGTAACGTGGTATACGTTTCTTTTAAGGCATTAGACTTGCGAGTCATTATGAGTTCCGAAAGGATGATTAATAACTAAACGGCAATTTTTCACTTTCGATGCTTCATGAGAAATGCTTCCACGAATCGTATAATTTTTAATAATAATTTTAACTCATTATATATATATATATATATATATATATATATATATATATATATATATCCATGTGTAGATATTCTTTATGTTTTCTTCATCAATTGATTGTAATTAAAAAAATTCTTTTATCCAAGGAACAACATTCTTCAATATTCGTTTTGTTTTCTATAAGGGGCAAAGGTTGCTTAGTAGTATGCGAGATTCGTTTGCTGCATTTTACAATATAATTTTTTTTTCTTTTTACGATGCAAGACTTATACAGTACAAGTGTTTCAATTTAATATATTACAACGGTGGTTATTATCACAATATTACAATATTATGCCTACAGGATAATACGAAATTACGAGGCGTCGTAACGTTATTATTGTAAAAATTTCGTCTTTACATAAGAATTGTAAAATAAAGCAAATTAAAATCGCGATGCTCACGGCCTGGGAAAGGCTGCTAGAGAGTGCGAAATAAGTAATTTAGAAATTTTCAGGCATACGGAGTACCGCTTGTTTCCCGAACTGCATAATAATCTCCAGTCATATAACAATAATAAATAAATCGCGCTTAAGCAACCACATGTCCGATAATTTACAAGCTGATCATTACTTGCAATAATGAATATTAATAAATATATTGTCCCCGAATTCCCGTGAGCCACTTTCCTCAGAAAGCAAGACAATGTAACGACTTTCTCGGTGCACGCGATTCATGGAAATTGGCCCTCAACGCGCGACAGGTATACACAGCGAGAGTACGGACGGCGTAAAGATAGTTACGGGTTTGCGGGCAAACTTTACGACTGTGGTTTCGGCATAGGCGCACTATGCTGGCCAAGTTAGGATCATAAATTCATGGTCAGCATCTTTGGGCCGCTCGATCATAAATCAAGGTACCTCACGCGTTGAGCGTATCGACCGCGCGCGCATTACGAGCAACGAGAGGACGACGAGCGCCTCGTGAGGCTCCCGTGAAAATGACCACTTGATTTCGGAAAATTCGCTTTTCAAATGGCCAGACTAAGGTGAGAAGCTGATCTGTTGGCGAATCAAGAGGAAATCGCTGTCTCAACTTGTCGGTATTTTTTTGCAAATGAATAACGCACCCGTGATGATCGATCGATGCTTTGGTCTGATTATCGATCTTAATATTGAGCAATAAATTTTTGCAAACAGGTATGTATTTCTGCTGCTAAATGTGGATGTGCGGACTGCCAGGGCTCGTTAAATCATGCCAATGTGAAATACGTTTTACGTTTTACGGGCAAACAAACAAAAAAACAAAAACAAAAAAAAAATTCAATTTTTAAGTAACGAATTGTCACTTCTCATATAAAGTTATAACGTTGTTCACATCGACTCTTTTATCTTTGTCGTCTCGGAAGTCATCTCGCTCTCGTTTATTACTTCATTGGACATTGCTTCGTTGGTCATTAGTGTCTGTCATTTATTAAAAGCTTTGGCTTTTAATTATTAGCTATTGGCTATTGGCTCGACGATTCTCTATTCTCGATGTCTTAGATTTTATTCTGACTTCTAAAATAATTTCAGGCAGATTAAAGTTTATTCATAAGCGATATTAGTCATTAATAATCAGGAGCCGAGGATCGCGATACGGTCAAACGCATATGCTTAACGGTTTCTACATCAAAACTTTATACACCTGCAACATAGTTTCGTTGAAGAAATCTGAACTTTAAGGCGCTAATGCAATACTTTATGAGACTTGCAAGAGTACATTTTGCACACTTGGCAAAATAGCAAAATACTTTGGAATACAGCTATCACAGTCGCAAAGTATCACGTTATAGAATCGAGTGGATGAATATGCCGTATTATAAGCTTGAATGTACGTTGAAACGAAGATCAGTGAGATTTGATTTTTCGCAGCTGTTACAGAGTGTCGGATTGGTTTTGCCTGGATAAACACTTTCTATCCTTGGGAGAGGAATGAGACTGACTGAGACTGAACAGAGAATGATTTTTCGACAATTAATGGTATCGCGTCGCGTGGACAGTTCTCGTGTGCTACAAAGTGAAAGAAATCCTTTCCTTAAAAACAAAAATAAAATAAATAATTAATAAAAAAGAATAAATCAACGTACAGTACTGAAAATAGGTCGTTTTTTTTCATCTTCTTGAGCAATGCAGTAGAGTACAGCTGCCGTATAAAGATTTGTCACGTAACGTTTGGCAACGCAATCGTACAACGGAACTGATAATGCCTCTGATAATAGTGAAAGAAACGTATTAATGACGAAGTACAACCAATGTGCGATAATGAACGCGTCATAAGTTCAGCAATAATATCTTATCGCCAAGTAAGCGTCTGCACAAAACATTTATTCAATCGTATGTGTATTGTGGCTAATCGAGGCTATTCAAAAATTTTGCGATACTTATTAATTATCATGTATGCGAGTTGATAACATTGTCGATGAGAAATGAAAGCCGTCAACACTAAATACTTTAGTTGATATATTGCTTAATCAATTGAACGTTGATTTATTACTACGCTATTTACATTTTCCTTTACCAGTAACAACAATATATCCACACACCAAGCATTTGATTTATCAATTACTTAAATTATTTATTTTTCAAAGTAAATCACTATCCGAACATGTAAATTGCATTATTATTATTCTGTTTTTTTCAAAGTCCACTGTCCCGGGTACTAATACATTTTCAACAATTCAATACAAAATTTTGTTCGATTTCTGACTTGCTATCCATTATAATTTGTATCGATCAATTCATGTAAACGAATGTTATGCGAATGTTAGTACGTTATGAAGGATTAGCCAATTTGCCAAAGCACTGCACGACCAACCAAAGCACAGCAGTTAATTATAATCTTTTATTTTCGTCTAAGTATATTTTTGCCGATTATTTTCGACAATATGGGATTCATAATTTTATATAATAAAAAAGCATCGGACAAAGTCAAACAAACATTCAAAATACCACATCTTTCATAATTTTCGTGCAGAAATGTAGAATTATCTCATCTCAGCGTTTACACATACGCAGCACTATTTCTGTTCCCTCATCTCCTAAAATACAAAATAGAGCATCAAGTGTCTCCGTGACTTGCGACAATATACTAATAAAAATGCCAGCACTAGCGTGCGTTCGTCGCAGTAAAGACGGTATCAAATTTATAACAAAAGCCTACTTCGAGGAGAGTGAGAAGACGTCGGTTGAATGAGCAGGAGGGGGATTCGCGCACAGGTAGTGTGAAAGTGTCGCCTGATTGCGGGACAAAGGGAATTCCGGAAAGTTGCGTAAGGATGCCGGTGCCCCTGAAACATACCGTTGGGAAATATCGTCGTCGAGTCCTGGGCTCGCGATCTTACTGTTTGACACGACATTTGCGCGAGCATTTTTTTAATTTGCCGTTTGGCGCAATAGTTTCCACGCGCAATTAATATTACCCGTCCCGAGCAATATTGGCGGGAATTTATTAATCGTACCGTGGATAAATGGGCCCCAGGCGTATGCACGTGACCCAATGGAGAATTTTCCCGACTTTTTTGTGGGCAGGATCGATTTGCCAATGGTGGCTAATTAATAAATAAATGCCGAAAGGGCACGGACCGGCACTTATTCGCTCGCACTTGGATTAATAGCATGATTTAAGCGCCGACAAGGAGCAACGTTACATACTTTCGGCTAGATTAGATTAGATATTATTGTTGTTTATTAGCTCTCATTGGGCGCGGGCGATTATCGGAACCGCGCCTAGGCGTTTAACGACAAAACACAATGCTTGCCCAATGCTAAATTCGACTTATGGATTGAGCTTGGTGCACATTCCACCATCACTCCATTATAGATTCGATGAAAAATATATTTCCCTTTTAATTTATAGCTGACGAAAGCGTATATCTTTAGAATCGGCGCCTTCGACTTTTTCCGATCCGTGAATTCAATTTTTCACGAGCACATTAGCATCTGGCTCGTAAATTATTATCCCGCTGTTACATGTTAAATACAATCTCTAATGGCCGAAGCACATGGTGAAGCATTTGGTAAAGTATCCATTAAGACGCGTCCACGAAACAATTTTAATTCGGGAGCTTGATAACACGTATCTCTTGTCATCAACAGCTCGAAAATTGGTAAGCAATGCTTTCACTACACTACGTCGGATATAAGTTATTGAAAAACGATTACAACGCCCGCGCTTACAAACCGTCCGCATTACTAACACGTAAGACCCTTCGTATATCCTCTCTAATGAAATGCTAAATACCGTGGAATAATAATCCATATGGATAGCAAAGCGATATACCCGAGATCGATAGAAGTCAAGATGGACTCTTCTCCATCCTACCTACCTCCTTCCTACCTTTAACTACCATTAAAATCGGCCGTTTAAATTATCGTAATGGCATCTCAGGATCCCCATCTCGTCGAATGCATTTATTATTTTGGAAACGGCCGAAACGCCCATATTGCCGACACTTACACTACAACATTCCGTCCCCTTTTTTTAATTACCACTCGTCGTAGACCAGCGGTTACGCTTGTCTTGACGTTTCGTAGTAAGATAATCGGCTCCCCTTGGTCCGTAATAGAGAAATCTACGATTGAATAATAGTAGACACGCCGACCGCTCGCACGGCTCGTAAATAAACGTTATATCACATCGCAAAGTAACGGACTTTTACATAAACCATTTGGACAACGCTGGTCGCCAACGTCACTGTGAAACGTGCAACAACCGGCAGCCTCGAGCGATGTCTTGGCGCGTTAATACACCCGCAGGCTGATTACACGTTATACTTCGAGGCGAACGCTTTCTCCGCGAACGGCTCGTTAAACTCCACAATCCAATATCGATAGCGTATTTCCGCGTTGTCCTGTCCTTCTCACTTTGTTTTCGTATTCAGTGAAAATCCATTCGCTCCCCGTGCACTGCAATATCGTCGCTTTTAATTCTGACTTCATTACGATACATTTAGCGCATAATATTTCAGCTTCGAGTGGAGCTACCTAACTTCACCCGAACCTTCAATTATATTGCAACTATTTTATACATATTGGGGATTAATAATTGAATAACGGTGGTTAGTGAAAATGTTAGTGAACATTTATACCACTCGTCTGTATTCGCTATTATTATTAAGTATCCCGTGCCCAAATCGAAATTTTTCTCGTTTGGTTGGACAACGTTTTTCCCCCACTTTTTATCCCATCGGCATTATCAAAACGAAATAATACCGATACGTATAACTTGCCGATACTCTTGATGCTGGCTCCATTCTTTCATGTTCCCGCTAATTTGAAAAAGTCCGTCATAAGCTGGATTTAAAGTATGTTCAACGAGTGTTAAACAAAATAAAAAGCCTGTCTGCTGAGTATTGGTAGCGACTGGAGCAATCGACTGATTCAAGTCGGCTAAATGGTAAGGGCGTGCTGGTACACCGCGAATATAAAGGAACGAAGACTCCATGAGCGCATCGCGACAGGCAAATAGTAGTTACAGAGTCATACGCGCATGCAAATTAGCTCGCGAAACCTAATCGTACTTTTGGGCGCGATATACTTGTACTTGAGGAGTATGACTTTTCTTTGCTTCTCTCCACCACGAACAAATACGGGGTGGGGGTGGGACGGCACTCGCGAAATATGGAGATCGCATGCGATGAGGAGGCTAAAATTTATCAATGTGAGCAAACGTTCGTGAATTCTGCTCTATCTATCAATGCTCTACGGTTTATTTGGCACGTGAAGTACACAAGGTGTTAAAATGATTTATACTTCGACTATGAATCGAAGAAGTCGTTTTTAATGTCGAGCGATCGCGTGTCCATTAACGTTAATAAACGATTTCCCGATATGGTATACGAGGGTGCACGTAAATATGTTATTAGAAAAATTTATATACTTTTAATTTTAATGTTTCTCCAATTTGAGCGATAATATCACGTTAATTATTCGATATTTTGATTCATAACTTTGAAATTTTTATATTATGTATTTTATTGGGCTTTCGTTATCATAAGAAAAAAAAAAATATATATATATATATATACATCCGATAATTGTGTTGAATAGCATTGGAACGATAAATTAACGTATGAGTGAAAGGATCGATGAGAAATAACTATATACAAAAATATTACATATTTACGAAACTCTTTAAGGTTGGATTTTAGATATCGTTACGTCACTTCCAGTCCAAAGAAAATATAAAAAATTTTGCCAGGGGCTAATTTCCTTCGAGTCATTATCTTCGCTCAACTGTATCACAATGAAAGAGCCACCCGTCTGAAAATTTTCATTCCCAAATGAGTAGATCCGATAGCCAAAATAGCCAACAATAATCGCTAATACTCTCATTTAAAACATAAATAATTTTTAATCGTAATCGGATCTTATTATTCACCCCGTTCGATATACCATCTACAGTTTAAAATTAATTTGATAATCTCTGTTCAAGTTATTTAGAGCTATGACGAGCTATAAAGTATTATATTTATTTGCATTGAATTTTTGTAATAATAGCGACAGAATAAATTTACTCGAATAAATCATTTTTATCGTTCGCGTAGAGAGAAAATAATTATATGAGTTTGCTATTTTTACATATGCGATCGCGGATATGAATCTTTTTATTATAAGTGGCCTAATAATTTAGCTACAAAAAGAGAACGAGCCAATTGGCTGCCAATAATTCAACAATCATCGAATAAAATTCGACAATTTTAGCTTAAACATTAGCGCATTACAAGGATAAAAGATAAATGCCTCGTTCCAAATGATATTGTTCATCGGTAAATTGTAATTTACCGATCACTCGAGAACTTACTTCAATTATGAACGATGAAGATTATTTTGAAATGAAGTTTAAGCGATCATCGCATAGCGCACCAACGCACGCACACAATGATTTACCATCCCGTCAGGGCATATCTTTAGTGAGGGAAAGCAGCTCGATTCCAGCATCTCATTTGAGGAAATAAAGATCGCCATTGCAATTAAGCATTGCGCGGGAGTAGTAACTTATGCGGTGAAAGTGCGAGACCTCGCAAAGACGCCGCTGATCTATTGCACAGCGCGACACGCGCACCACCAGCCTATCGTACTTGTTACGTCGTGCGTGCGCACTTTCTCGCACTTTCGGCCTAGTTTTGCCCGTGCAGCGACAGGAGGCAATCCCCCCCCCCCTCTCCTTTTTTTTTTCGGGGCGACGATCGCGTTCGGGCACGATCCACGCGAGTGACGTCATTTTACGTTGCACGGTATCGTGAGTCGTCGGCAATCTTAGCAAGCAACTTTTCATCGCTATCGAGGAAATTTCGTTTTGTCGGTAGCTCGCAATTACGATGCTCATTAAGGGATAAGAGCGCGGTTATTCGTCGATTAATCTCGCCGCCAGGTTATGGAGTGCGCTGCATGGTAACGCGGTTGCGAACGGTTAAGCGGCGAGAAATCGCTTAACCGCAATATTGTCCGCGTATTACTTTCTTCAAAGCTGATTTGACGGCCGATTGATTTCTTAGCTAATCCATTGGAATACTCTTGTTCTCTCGTTTTAGTAATTGATTTGACAAAATTGACGAAGCTCTCGGATTTTTAAGGAAAAAATCCGCCTGACGGAGCATCGCAATTTGTCGCGCAGAGACGATCGGGAAGAAATTTCGTGTCAAAAAGCGCCCACAACATCTCCTATCTGCCCAATAGATACCATAAAAAACATCGGCCAAGTTGCTGGTTGTGTACAAGGACTTTCTCCTTCAAAGCCGAGTGAGTCTGTGGAGCCGAGTGCCCTAGCGTGCTCGGGGAAAAAAGGCAGCGGCGCGAGCGTAACGACAGAAGACATCAGGATCAATCGCGCGGCGCCTCCGTTTATCGAGGTACTTCTTACCGACCGACTTCACGGTTCCCTGTCCACGTCAAAGTATATAAGCACGACATCGTCGTAGCACACGGCAGCGCCTCCAACTTTAATGAAGCTGAAACGACAAAATGTCACGCGGTGTCTGCGTTTCGGCATTTTCGAGCCGTTGGCTCGCGATAAGTTGTGCCTCGATGTTCGACGCTTACACCAAGAAATTTAATTAATGTCCCGACTTTGTTACCACGGGTCCGATCGAACGGTTGACTTAGGATTCGGCGGTGGCAAAAATGCCGACGCGTGGACATTGTCGATTAATTCACGCGGCTGGCGCGCTACAGTGTTGTAAAAGCCAGGTGATGCCCCTTCATTTTCAAATGCCGCATTCCACGCGACGAACATTGGATAACAAATTATCGCGGGCATGGGACTGTAAATTGAACGGATTTGTCAGTAGGAACGGTGCCCCAACGAATTGACACGTTAAATAAATAGGTGCGTGCCGATAAGTTTGTCGGCAAAACCATCGTCGCTTTAGTGCGCAATTACTCTACTACCTCAACTTAAATATATCTTATAGTATGACCTGGGATTCGATAATTGAATACCGTTGTAGTTTTTTTCGGATAATTTAACGATAATTGTTCTCAGTGTTTGCCCTTTAGTTTGTAATCTTTATCAAATTAAGGGCTCATTTGTTGTATAAATGGCCGAATTACTACGAAGAATGTTTGAGATTTTGCCTTGATAATTTGAAGGTTTATGCACACATTGGGAATAAAAATCATGTCTGCTGTAATGATCGAGCCGTCATATTTGTACGTAAAAACTACGGGGACTTATAATTAAACCTTGATTCGATTTTTACTTGTTCTGACACACACACCCATGTACTAGATGCAACTATATCCCGAGGTGGTTCATATATATCTATATATGAAATAGTTATTCAATTGCAACATTACAACTGGCTTTATATTACTTGACGAATTATATATTAAACAGAGTGATTAACATTTATGACATTTTTTACAACATAAAATAATTAACATTACTCTTATATCTCATAAATTTTGTACTAAATTTTATTTCTTCTGGCGTTTTTTGTTCTATTTAATTCTTATTCGCTGTAGCACATTTTTCAACATTCCTAATAAGAACTAATAAGAACTACAGCAAAGTAATGGTATTTTTTGTCTGTCCTCCCTCTCAACATAGTCGTTTAGTTCTTTAGTTAATCACGTAAATAAAACTTATTACTTCGTCATAGTGGATCGCTGGATTTGTCGACATTATTAATTAGTTAAATATTTCGAATAACGAATGCAACGCTACTTTAAATATTTTTTAATAAAATTGTCAAACTAATGGACTAATTTAGATATAAAGTTTGAAATAGTAGGTTTATTCGTAATGGCAATAGGATTTAAACGGGTGTAGTGCGCGGTAATCGTGCAAAGTATTATACATTTTTGTTCATATATATATATATATATATATATATATATATAAGTAATAAGTATACGTACTCGACTTCCTATCGGCACTCTACACGCAACTTGGTGCAACAGCAACTACGTTTTAACGGGGAATATCAGATTTCGTAGCTCTACAAATGTCTCATTTTAATTTCAGACGAGCAAAGAGCCAGTAAGTAAAAAAGTTAGTCAAGAAATTTGTAGTCAATAATTTTTTATTACAGAGGCATTTATTGATATGTGTCTCGCGAGATACAATCAAACTTCGTATATTGCCGCATAATTTTATTTTATCGTATTTTTTTAATGAATTTTTTACTCCGAAGTCCTTAAGCAATGCACTTCTCTTTTCGATACAGTCAGATCGGTCATATCGGCAGCACATTGTAGCGCGCGAGCACGTGACGCAAGCTTACACGTGGTGAAAACGATGACGAGTCTGCCAGCTGATCGTAAAACACGAGATGCTCTTCCCCTCCCCTACCAGTCACCCCGTCAATCCCTCGCCCCGCCAACAGTCAGCATTGTTTTAGGTACTTACTAGATAATACGCTGTTATGATTTTTTCTAGATTGAGTTTCGTTTGAAAAAGTTTGTTAAACGTTTTACGTAATTTAATTATGTATTATCTAAATTTGCTCGAGTATGAAAACCACGTCGTTCGCGTTTTTAGGAAATTAATTGATTTAGTCGCGGCTTTTTACTTTAATAAAAGTAAGCGCAATCATTTACAATCAAAGTGAAATTGAAAGTGAAAAAGCAGTAATACCCTGTCGTGCCATGATGAGCCATTAATTTAATAAATAATATAATAAATAATAAAGCCATTATTTGTTTGCTATTCAAATAAATAATTTATACAAGGTCGCAGGAGAATTGCAGATTCTCGATGAGAGCATATACTTTCAAGAATCGTTGTATTTTTAATTTGAAGCTTAGGTTCTGACGAGCCGAGGTTCGCTAATAGGGGAATGATAAACGTTCGAGCTACAAGTTGAATGAGAGATAAGCACACTGCCAGATTAAAAAGTCTCGTAGAAAGTAATAAAATTTGTTTCGAGATCGATTTATCTCGTCGCGTGTGCTAAAGTTGGCTCGTGACTTGATGGCTGCATCTTCGTATATTATGCTCGCATAACATTCCGCAGCGATTGTCGAAATCGTCCGAACGAGCATAGCGTGCAGCTCATTTCGTGCTGAATTTTGTTTCGCCTGAGCGCAGACAAGGACGGAAAAATGAAAAATTAGAAGACGCAGAGGAATAAGAGAGAAGTCATCGTCACGAGTCTCTCCTAAACCTTGAGCAATTTTCGCGGAGTGAGGTGACATTTTTAAAAAGTTTTTTTGTTCCAAATGGCGAGCTTTCGACCTACATGAGAAGTGGTTTAACTGGATAATAGTCTTGTGCGCCATTGTAGCGTGGAAGTCTCCTACGAACTCACGAGCGGAAAATGCTGATTTCTTCTGATGAATTGTATTGTTCTATGGGCATCGCATAAAATTATCGTTTAGTTTGTAACTTTTTCATCGATACTCGACACAATCGAATAAAGGTTGTAGCGTCTTTTTCATTAAAATTTCTTTTATTTTATTCTTTTATTATCAATATTATTTTAATTTCTACAATGCGTAACTAACGCTTCTAACTACAGACTGCACTTTTTCGCTTAACCCAATTGCATATATAATATTATCTGAGAATTATTCGAAGAATGAGCCAGTTATACAATTATGTATTAATTGCAAAAAGGGACTGAAGCTGACATTTTTAACACTTAAAAATGGGCCTCTATAATTATTACACGATTTACCGCAGTATTTTATTTATTATTATTATTTTTTTTATTCCTTCATTGAAATATTATTGTTATTACAATAATTAGGTGACAGTGTCTGTGCACCATATAGAAACATTTCATTTTCATATCGATTTACATTAGATAATATATACTTATCGAGCATGCCTATTATGAAACTTACTCGCTCGTAACGTTCATCTAATTACAAACAATACAATAATAATTCCAATGGCTAATACAATAACTAATATAGTATTTAAATTGCCGCGATTTAGTCGATGAGTATATTGTAAAGAATAAGAAATTACTTCTGTCTATTATTTTATTATTTTAATCTTTGATTCGACCGATTCTATCTCTGCTTTTTTTTTTGCTTTTATCTATACAAAATAATATATAATATAACTGAAAGAGTGCACGGGTAAGAATGTTTTGCTTCATTTTATCGACAAAAATAATTATCAAAATCAAAATGATGAAAACTTGCATTTGAACAAAGATTTCTTAAATTGACTAATTAAAGTAAGTTGCGCAAAACAACAAAGTATTTTTCAAGAATTACTTTAAAATTCATTAAACGAGCGTCTTCTTATCTAGTTTTGGACGTACGACGATGTATTTGCAATAGATTTGGGTGCAGCTCAGTACGAAAGCATCGAAAGTATGTTTTTAGCGACTTCTGGGAATAAGCTGCTCGGCCACGCTCTAGACAATCGACAAAAAAATCTTCGGATCCTGGATCGTCGCTCCCACGCCGCATCGTCGAATGATCGCATAAGCGATAATCCCCTCCCGCCGACCCCTTCGCCGTGCGACGTTCTACCCGAGCATTCGCAGATTAGAGTGCGGTGCCCCTTATCGATCCCCTTTTTCTCGTTATCATTTATTGCAAGGCGAGCGGGATTACGCGGTTCTCCCGGTGATGAATAACGCGTCGGGTGAGCCATCGTCGCGCTAACCGCTTACTCTCGACGTTACAAGGCTTTTTCGATTGTCGGCAAGGCGGGGCATGGAAAGTGAGCGCGCGCGCGCTCCACGACATTCGCTCTTGTGCGAATATCCGATTGTCGACGAATGCCCGACAATGCCTACCCCTCCGATCATATCGAGCATCTATTCAACATTGGAATGCATGACCCCTCTCCCTTTGCCCGCATCCAGCTCAGGAATCGACATTTTGCGGGCATCAGTTGGGCTTAGGTTGATCGGTGAATAATTGATGGAGCGGCGGACGTAAAGTCGCGCCGTACGCGTGCACTCGTCATCCTCTCACTCAAATGGAAAGCTCAAGCGTCACTGAAAATGGCTAGCGATGGAATAAAGAGAAAGTGGACAATAGAGCGGGAGAAATAGTATGCGTTGCTCAACGCGAATGGCTCGGAACTCAAGTCGGTCCAGATCCGCACCGATCGTACGTCTCGGCTGTTCAGGAATTCAATATCCACGACTCGCTGTCTCGTCGTCCGTGCGAGAGAGCTCGAGAGCCGTGATAGTTCGATAAGTCTATGGAGCTCAATTATGAGATTCTTTTCATTCGACATTAGCTTGTACATTACTTTGGGAAATATTATTATTTGTGTCGAGGCGATCAGGTCATTGGCTGTTGGGCTTTTGTATCTATACGCTACTTACTAGCACATGATTTCGCAGCTTGCCAATTAATAATAATGTGGAAGCTCGCCTCGTTACTAAAAGTTAGATCACCTGTTTGAGAAACGTTTCGGGAACTATACCTACCTGAAACAGACGAGAATTATTGATTAATTGAGCGAGTAGTCGATATAATGAGAAATATTAATTATTGGCTTAAGCTAGTGTTATTTGAAATTAATAATCAATAGAAATGAGTCGCGCATTTTGTAATTAATGGTAAAATAAGAGTTGAAAAGCAAATATATAAGCGTGCATCTAACTACCTTACAATTCCGTGCTTTAGAATTTTAATATATAATTTAATTATATAGTATTAGGAAGAAGAAGAAGAAGAAGAAGAAGAAGAAGAAGAAGAAGAAGAAGAAGAAGAAGAATAAAGAGTCAAGTATAATCTGTAGTCTTGATTACAAGTAATAGTAAAATAAAGCCTCTTCGCTCTCGATCTCAAACTCGATTTCACTGACGAAGTGGCCAACTCCCGTGAATATATGTATGGAAAACACTAACTTCCTTACCAAGGACCTTACGTGTCCATTCACCTCATATTCCACGTATAATTCAATGTATTCGCGAACTTTTTCGAGTCTCCTGGCATCTATTTTCTACCAATATTACTTGGCATATTGTCGATGGGGAATTTTTGGTTTTATCCCCTATACCGTGTCTGCAATCTCAATTCCGGAAGTCATATTGCGATATTAAGAGTTTGTTAAGATTAAAGCGCGATTGTGCGTTAGAGTAGAGTTTTATAAATATCCATTAAGTGTCGTTATTATTTATTCTGTAATCTGCGATCAATGAATAGCGTTATGTCTAAATAATATACAGTTATGCAATCTTAATATATTTGAGTTAACATGGAAAAATAGCTTCATTCGCTATAGCTTTAATTCCAGTGCAATTAGCCTTGTCTCGAATAAGCGTGAATTTAAAAAGAGTGAGAGCAAAGACTGTATGATCATTATTTTACTTTCTTTGTGCGTACAACTTAAATACGAAAGTAAAAAACATTTTTTAAATTTCGATTTACCCGTAGTAATAATATATTTTTAATAGGATATTTATATTCTCTACGATTTGCTCATATTGCGTAATAACTTGGACAGCCATTTCTACATGCAAACTTTCTTAGACTTTCGCTACGTCTTGCATAAATAGCTACCGTAAATTAAATATCGAATTTCTAAAGGAATATATATATATATATATATATATATATATATATATATATAATATTTAGACAAAAAATAAGTCAAGAAACTTTCAACTGCGACAAATAGATTAATATTTAAATTATTTTATCCTTCTATTTTAATTAAATTATGCATTTTTAATAAGAATTGCTTCTACTGTCCACTTTCTAATATAAGATTTGATTGTTTCTACGCACTTGATTGTATTAAAAGTAATTACATCGATAAACAATTGAATGGATAATGAGCTTGACGCCTAGAGGCTTGTATCTAGTGCCTATGTAGGAATTAGGCGGAGAACTTGTGCTTCCAGTTCGTCAATGTAAAGATAATTTAAATGATAAGAGAACTCTGAGCAAAATTGTAAAATCTCGGTTGAATTGAATTTATGGTGTGCGCGCGAATTATCGACCAAGGAGTAAGAAAGTAAGACTCTTTCGCAATTTCTTTAAAAAAAAAAAAAGTGCCGATCTAAGTACCATTGGTGTAGAGAAAGTCTCGCGGGGTGGTTGGCATGCTGGCACGGCGCTCGTGTATTATTAGCTCGATAAATCCGGTGGCAGCCTACACACAGAGGCTTTCCCACTTGTCTTTTTTCACCCTCGCGCTCGCCACAAAAGGACAGCTGCTCCTTGTTTGCCCCGAAGTTCCGTTGATACGGCGATTGTCCTCTAATGCCTATTATTACGCGAGGGCGTTTCAATTTATCGTCGGCGGGCTTTCGCAACGCGTAGAAGCGAGGCCGAGAAAGCCTGTGGCGAAGTCACTTTACGCTTTCTTAGGAATTACTTTGGGTGAAATTTACGGGTAGAGTCTGGACTCCCTGGTCAAATGCGAAGTGTGCATGCTCTTTCCCACCCCTGACTGCCCTTTACAATTTTCAATTCTATCGAGTTACCGACGACTTGCATCCAAATAATACTCGGAGATTTGTTTCCAATGACATTGTGACAATGTAAACGGTGAGTCGTTATCGCGCTATTCCGATCTACCATTTTATATGCATTTTATTGAAAGGATTCGGACCGACAGAGTCTCGCCTCTACAATGCGATTACAATGTTAGTGGTGGGGGATATTTTTAAGTATGTAAAAATTTTATTACGCATCGCGCGCTAATGAATGTAAAGACTTTTATAGTAGCTTGTGCCTGCAACGAAACATTAGATTCGAGACTGCCGTATAGACATATGGCGGGCGAATATTTTATATTTTTGAAAAACGATGAAACGTCAACGACAGTTTTCAGTCAACGTAACAATCTGTCAAATACTAAGCTCAGTCTTTGAATTTAATAAATAAACTCCAACGTTTCCCAAGCAATTACGGGAGAGAATGAATTATAACGAAAGCTAAGAATTTCCCATTAGTTTTGGAACGACAGATCCGAACTGTCTGGAGCGGGGGAGGGGGGGGATATGCATGCAACTACAATAGTACCACTAGTGCCATGTCCCTGATCATCAAAGATGCGCGCCAGCCCCGGTTTCCAGCATCGGTCCACGACCCTCCGATTAGACTTTCCCGACCCCTGGCCGTCCGCGTTGATTCTTAGTCAACCCACTTTAGGGACAGAGGGTGGCAAGACCTAGTTACCTATATCGTCCGCTCGCTCCGTAAATTTGAGCGGACTCGAAGATGTCCCACTCGTTGACAATCGTGAATGATTTTTAGGACAATGGGGCGCGTTGTTTGGAAGAGACTGGGAATGCGAGGAATGTGTGTGCCTTGGACATTTGGCGTGTCGATTTATGGGGCGTCGTTGAATGATTGGCCAATTGAAATTATAGAATCAGGGAGAGCGAACGTGAATTTGATTTTTACAAGTTTTAATTGTTTAATGGACTTAGCAAAAAGTGTGTATTATAATGGATGATTGATTGGATATAGGCTATCGTGGGCGATATATCAAGGCCGTGGTGATTAACTCGAGCTGATATATTAATGGCTTGACGGATATTTTGTCACTGGATACTTGAGCTGCAGGTTAGTAATTTAGATTTGCGAAAATATTTGTAATATCTCAGCATATTTTATATGGATTTTTTACTTGTAAACTCGGAGGTTTTCAGCACTTGCGGAATAACCTAAAGACGTAACATTGCAAGTCTCAGATTCAATTTGATATTTTCTCGAGCGTCGCGATTCAAATCTCATTAATCTCATAATGCTCATAATAAGCCCGTCAGTTAAAGTTATAATATTTATATATATTTGTGTGTGTGTGTGTGTGTGTGTGTGTGTCTGCGTGTGTATGTGTGTGTATTTCGCCATTATTATAGAGCGACAAAGAAAACCGGGTGTATAAGCACGCGCGATGTAATCAGAATACGTTAAGAGGTGATTTGTATGCCTCGATATTAGATTTTATACAATTATCGGCTAGTTATAGGAGTTGCTTGACGAGACTTTGACAGCAAAATGCACGGCTAAAGAAGTCAAAGAAAACGTATTCGATATATGATTAGATGTCATATATATGACTCTGCAAATATTCGTGCCGTGCAATGGAACACCAGACTAGTCAAACACGGAGTGTACATGATTTTACGTTATCACGAGCTAAGAGGTAACGTCCTCGCAAAAATAACAAAATACTGCGACCAACCATAAAATAATATAATGGATTAATGCCCTAAAAGATTCCGTTCTCCTCGTAGAGCCTCAGGCCGTGTGCGTAGTTAGGAAACTGGGTTGCGATAACATGACGAAACAGATAAATATGATGTAAATAATTAAAACTTGTATGTTGATGTTTTCGGCGACAAAATACATGGACTGTTTTGGTCACAGATATGCATGTTAAATCATACTTTCAATCTCGACTTTAAGTAAATTATTTATAACAGCTCATAAGTATACGGTTTAGTCGGCTTTTTCTTTCTTTTTTTTAACAATAATTATATGCTACCCGATTTTTAAGATAAAAGCATATATAACATCGAGGCTATGCATGCTTGTGAATAGCGAAATATGCAAATTCACTTTGCAAATACTTATTATGCACATTAGTTGTAAAGGCTAATCTTTTACTATAATACAGCTAGGTATTTCTTTATTTTCTTTTTATATTAAAATATTAGATTCAACCCTATACGTTTTACCTAGGCGCAGCTGTATGCTTATTACGTATCGAATTGTTCACCATAATTTTAATGTGTGTCCGGTGCCTCTATAATAAATTATTCAACAAACAAGTAATTAGCAAATTTAATGTCTATCGCGTCACAGTGGCTTTATTAAACCGCTTAGCTATAAATGTTCAATGATTAAATTAAATGTCGATCATAATAGCGAGCTAAATTTATTTCGAATGTAATATATCTTTGTCAAAGCTCTGCTCTGTTACATAATCAGTTTTTCTACGACATCATAAAGAGCTTTTCATATTCATACGAGTAAAGACATTATGAAATTAAGGATTTTCAAAGGAATTATTTTACAACTTCAAAAAAAAAAAGACTCCCACTCGCGAAACTACGGTTGAGCTGCTGGAGATCAGCTAATTTGTCATTATTATTTATTATCGAAGACAAGTATTGTCTCGGTATTGAGTTATTAAAAAAGTATCCACGACAATAACAATCGCTTTCCCACTAAATCGAGCTTTTATTTGCCAGGGAAAAATAAATGAAAAAAAAAAAAACGAAAAAGTTACTTTTTCATTGGAGCCGAGTTCTGGAATCTATAAAAGCCACTAATTTCCGGCAAACTTTCTTCCCGTTCGGATTTATATGCAAGCAGAAATTTAATATCCGTGCCCATTTGATTTCGCTCGCGCGCCTGCGGATTCCCGCCCACCGCTGATTTATGTTTCCGGTGCTCGCCGAATCTTTCGCGGCCTTATTGTCTGACGCACTGACGGCCTGACAACTTCCTTCCATTCCCACTCAGCCACTTGATTCTTAATTCCAGAGTCCATTAGCTACCCTGAGTTTCGCTCGTGTAATTTGAATTTTGTGCGCGATTCGAGCGCGAAAACGATCGTTTGTCAAGGCAATGCTCAAAGAAGCGCGCAAAGCTTCGTTGACGAGTCTAATTTAGCGTCAAGCCAATTAATGTTCGAAGATCTTCCAAGCATTTGTAATTTGATAACTTTGCATGGATATAAGAGAATGTCAGAGAGTCGATAATTCACACCATTAACGTGGCTTACTATAAAGTACAAAATAACTATCAATGTGTGCATTTACATATACTTCGTTCAAAGTGTGTTCAATGACAACATGTAATCATTACGTTGGAACATATGAAGAGGCAATTACAGTCGGTTCGCTTACTGGTGCAGCTTTTTACCAAAAATAAGTGGGTTTAGATAAATCAATGATTAAATTTAAAACAAATAATAAATAGGAGGATATATGCCTGACGTAAATAAATAGAAATACCGATTATTATTGTAATACAAAGTGAGGATCGGTGAGGGCATCGAGCAGACAAATCGCTCGACGCTCTCAACGGCGCTTCCGAGACAATTAGCGACTCGTGCCCAACGACCGCTCCCAGCCCGACGCAAAAACGTCGCCGAGTCGTAAAGAATATGCGAGTCGACGAATGAACGAGCCAGCAATTCGTTAACGTTAACGATTCAATTAGCCGGGCGTCCGAGCCGCGTAAATAACAACTGCGGCGCGAGCCAGAACTACTCGGCTCTTCGGCCTTCAACTTCTGTTAGGCGCTCCAACGTTCCCTTTAACGCCGAACCTAAAAGCTAAAGGGATGCTCCATCCCTTTATTCGACCCCTTCATGCTCCGGTTTTACTTATTATAATTTTAACGTGGCTGATATTGCCGAGCGTTTATTATCGAGCGAGCTGCTTAGCGTTGGCGGGTCCGAGGTTGGAGCTCAAATTTATTGAAATTAATTATTCATGGCGTTAGAAAATATCGAGAAAGCCGTAGATGGAACGTATTATTGTCGTTCACGCTATATACCGGAGCAGCTTTACACGCCCATCTTAATTAATCTAATATAAAATTCGTAGAAATTATCCTATATTAATTGAGCCAATTTGATAAATAATTGGAATCGCTTTTCGGACAAATAGAATTTGAAATTAGGTGCAGGCTTTTTTATTTCACAATTTCGTAATCTAAACTTCGGCCTGACAGTGCGAATCGCATTGAAATTCATCAGCAGCGCTCGCGACCCTGGACGGTACCGACTCTACCACGACGCTAAACTTAGCCCCAATTTTCTTTGCAACGTATGCATAAATTCAAAATGGCTTCTGCATGGCTCCGCACTCTTTAAAGTCTTATTAGATCCGTTCAAAAATGATAAAGCTCAGAGTATTTTGCGGCTTATACTCATATTTTTACTACACGTTGAGATAAAGTTAGCCCCGGGCTCGGCTAAACAAAGGCGATTGCGTGATTCGGAGGCACGCGAGCGTTAACAACACTATCTTACAATGTAAGCCACCGCTGTATAAGCAGACGGCCGAAGGACGACCGACTATGAATATAATCCAGGAAAGAAGAACAAAGTCCTAATTTGACGAACGATGCGGCATTTGATAGCCTCCCTCCTTCATTCCACGTGATTCGATGAGTGCAGCGTTTCGCGTACGTGGGAATGGCCAAGGGGGTGGAAAGGGTGAAGAGCTTCCCGGGGGAGAAGCTCGCGTCGCTTCGGAATTCTATTAGAGCCGATTTTAGGTCGCGAGCGCCCCCACCACTCGGCTCGCGTACAATCCTCGGATCGACCGGACAACGACTCGCCAACTCGATCACCGCTGGACCCGTCGAACTGCTCTCCTGCTTCGCTGCCCCCACTACGTTACGGGCACCCGTTATGCAACCAAAGCAAGGAACAAAAACTTTTCCTTTTAACATATTGTTCCTTTTTGGGCGACACCACCATCACCAAATCTTTCATAGCAAATCTTTCCTTCGGCACTCGGCTTTTGCGGACAAATTGCCTCGCGGATTTTTATGCCCTTTTCTCGCCTTTCAGGAAACTTCAGATTTCTGAAGAGCCGTTTTTTTAATTCGCATCACAGAAACGAAATCGAGTATCGCAATGTCTCTCTACAATATCGATCATTCATGCTCCACTACATTCTCCGAATGTCCTCTGTTTTTTTTTATTTTTTTTTCGTTTAAATCTCAAAAGAACGTCCTCGAAATTTAGTACTTTAACAGCCATGCATATGTTTCTGAATAATTTTCAAATAATGATATTACACAGCGAGGCTTCATAATCATGTGTTTGCATGGCTAATATTACAGTCGCAGAGTATGTTTAATAGGCAGTTATCTACTCAGGTCAGATCCCGTCATCGGCATTAATCATTAGAATTATACGAGGCAAATCACAGTAGTTATAAACAATAGTAAGCTCAATTGAAAAATACTGTACATGTTTTATTTGGTATTCCCCGATTCACGGTACCTATTAAATTTATAGGTATTATTCTATTACATAATGTTGTCTATTACATATCCATTAACGATGCCGGCGAATTCGTTAAAAACCACACAAAGATATTATTTAAAAATCATTTTCCATTATTACTTACTCCATAGTCTTAGACAAGAATATCGTAGTGTAAGAAGACAAATTCGATCGTTACTTTTCTGTATTTTATATCGTAATAAAAAGGAAAGAAAATCAAATTTGGAACAAAGTCATCCAAGGCTTTCTCTCGACGTATAAAAAAAGTCTATTCATGTCAGATCAACAAAGCGATGAGTTTTAATAACACGAATATCAACTCTATTCGTCTTTTCTTTTCTATCATATATCATACCCCACATTTCCTTTGTTAACGAATACTCAATTTTTTATGAAATAGTAATAAAAATCTTGAAATTTCGTAATGATTATAAATTAAATTCCGTACAATACCATCGGAGTACTTAAAATTCCGCTCACATGATTATTATACACAATATACATATTAAGCTTAATAAGTATGGCGATTATTACACAACAAAGTCTATAATTTGCAGAATCAATAACAGCACTGTTATTACCAAGTAAATTATTTGTCCTCACTCCCCCTCCCCTCCCCTTATAATTCCATTTCATTCTCTGCTTCTTATCACCTGCTCCCTTCATGAGAGGAGCTCATCGTCGAGGACCGCCTGGACTGCCTTCTCTTTGGGACGCTGTACTACTTCCTTAGGATATTTATCCGGTCGCCAGTACTCGGCGGATCGAATGTCCTCGGATCCGCTGCTCACGGGTTAACGTCCGCTCACTGGGACACGGGCAGCCGATGCCGCACTCGTATTTTCCCGCTTATCACAGCCAGCGCCGCCGAGCTTCTAATCCCCCCGCCTCTCAACACCGTCCCCTAACCACCTGCCTCCCACCTCCCGTCTTCCGGCCTCCTTGTTAGTAGAGCAGCGATTTTAGGGCCCTCAATGCCTCGACCTCGCTTTTTTTTTCAGCTCTCGTCGCTTCATCTACTCACTACTCCCTTTTCCGCGATATTTCTTGAACAGCTTGTCACTCCTCCCGCATCTTTCGCTTCTAATTACTGTTTAATGGGAATAGAGAAGACGGTTAAGCTCTGGATGTTTCGGCCAAGATATTATCACAAATCTTCTATATCATCCCTTCTATTCATCCATTGACTGTCTAATACGACATATTTACTTATTCGTACAATATGATATATAATCAAATATTTCAAACGATATTTATTTCTACAGAGAAATATCTGTTTTTAATGCCTACAATACGATCGATCTAAGCTTCAAAATCAATTCAATAAATCTTTCACATAAAATACCTATGCTTAATGTATTTATAGTCATATATTGAAAATCTTTTAATTTAATGAATGCAATTAACTTATTTTATTTTCATAATTAGTGTTGATATTGTTAAATGTCATTACTATAATATATCTTATATAATCTTATTATGAAAAGAAAGTCGACAGATTGCATTTCATTTGATTCCTTCAACCATTCGTAAAATTTTGTTTCATTAAAACGAAATTAAATAATAAAATGTCTTTAAAGTAATGTAAAATTATTAAGGTTTGTTCAAATATTTAAGTATATTTAACTTACGAAATTACAAAATAAAGTAGTAATTTTCAAAGTTAATTTATACGATAAAATCAGTATAGTTAATATTCGATTATACGAAATTTTGTCATTATATATAAATAATTTATATACTTCTGCAATAAAAACATTAAGTTTGATGTGAGAGAAAAGGACAGGAAATAAAAGAAAGACGAAGAGAGGAAGAGGGAAGGAGAGAGAAAGAATTTACGATTCTACAGATGTATAAAGGAAATGAGATTGCTGAGAAAACTGTGCCCCTGACAGGATAAAGATCAGTAAATACAAAGATTGCCGAGTCCTTACAATGAAACAACATCGAACTATGAAAACATATAGCAATAAAAGATAGGAAAAGACCAACTCGTAATAATAATAATAATAATAATAATAACAACAGTCATAAAACGATAGAAGATAAAGATCTCCGTTCTCGCACGCAGCACAAGGGCGAAGCATTTTACATTTTCTCTGCCTCATTGCAGTTTTCAATACAAGTTTGTATGCGCGTGTGCACGTATTTGCGCGCGTGACGCAAAGATTGGACAGTCGTCATTATTCCAGACGAATGTTTACACACACGCATAAAGACATATACATAATCACGTAAGTTGAGAGCGAGCGAGCGAGAGAGAGAGAGAGAGAGAGAGAGAGAGAGATTTTGTAACCTTGACCCAACGCGTTCAACGACTCGACCGAATTCTCCGATTCCCCTCTCGTCCCAGTTTAAGCACAACTTGTGTGCATATGTGTACACACTTTGCACTCACATACGTTAAGGGTACGTTCGCGTGCATTGCTGACGCACACAGCCAACTCACACGATATTGTTCTGGTATCTTCGTTTTTTCATACTCTCTTTTTCACACACGCACACACACTCTCTCTCTCTCTCTCTCTCTCTCTCTCGCTCGCTCGCTCTCAACTTACGTGATTATGTATATGTCTTTATGCGTGTGTGTAAACATTCGTCTAAGATAATCAGTGAAAATATAAAGTCTCAAGTATTTTGTCTGTATAATTTTTTTTTTTACATTTGTGCGCATTTTTTATGCATTTCCATCGTCGCGCGGACGCATCCTTATCACAACTTTTTTTTTTTAATTTAGGATAGTCATTAAGACTTTCTTACCTAGTTATGCTGTTCTTTTCATGTTGAGTCATATCGGGAATTTCATTTTTCTAAATGTTATATCGTGGGATATAGGAGAATATTTTCGAAAGTACTTTCTCATGGCGATGTGCTATTATTATCACGAATCTTACATACATTTCTCCCTGAAATCGTTAGGGTATCGATGTAGCTAAGTATACTTTAAACAAAAAAGTTTCTTCTTCTCTCGACTTTATTGAATTTTTGAATTGTGACATTTGTCATTTAACCTAATGTTATTGTATTAGCAAAGCCACACGGACTTCTGGTTGGCAAAAGCATACCAATATTTTTTTTCGTTTGAAATCTTACATGTACTATTTTACTAAATTACACGAAACGATGGTAAGTATATACTTGAACATGTACTAAAATATAACTTGCTAAACTACAGACCAACGTAGATATCTCTTAATCAATAATTAAAATAAACAGACTAAACAAGGAGTCAGTCTTAACACAGAAATAGTCAATGTTAATAGATTTTTCTTAATGCTTAGTTCTTCATCGTGTTCGTGAAAAATACCTGTTTGTGCATAAAATAATTTGTTTCTCAAATAATTGCATAATTTGTAATTACTATATATATTCTTATTATCTTTTTATAATTGGTAATTTTTAAAATCGGTCGGTTTTAAAATGCATGCAGTCGTTTTTACAATTTTATTACGCGTTTGTAAAAGAGCTGGTAATATTAAAGCATTCATCATTCGGAACGGTTTTGTACAACTGTGGCTCGTACGAACATTTTCGTAACATTTTCAAACTCGATTATTGAATACAATCGAGATATCAAATTAGCATCGGTAACAATGAGCATTGACAAAAGTAAACGCGAGAGAAATCTGTTGTAATGTCGAGTTTAAAAGCAAATAATGGATTATGGCTTTACAAGAGAATCGCCATAGTACATTCCATGAGATTTAAAGTTATTATGTCGCTCTTAGAAAATTGTCACAAGTCAAAAAGGTTTCCAATTGCAATATACTGCACATGCATACATAGGTACAATATACGGTTATGCCCTCGTAAATGACAGGTGTTCGAATTATTGAAATGAACACATTAAAGTTCAATTCCTATATAATGCCATAATAGGAAGGAAAAACTTTTTATGCATGAAAGTAATTTGAGAAAGTATTATTTTTTTGGTTACGCGTTCACTATTTAACTTTAAGGCAACTTTAAGAACGATCCTTAATATAAAACATATAAATGGTAAATAATAAAATTTGTTTTCTTTATATAAAAATTAGCTATCTTTATTAAAAACGGACACCATACATTACCATAGATTACATATTTCATAACAAATTTATTTAATCATAAAACAATTGCGCTAATAAGATATTTGCTTTAATTATCTAATTTTATGACTATCGAGTTTCGCGTTACACGTAGCCTTGTCATAGAAAAATGATGCAAATCGTTATTAAACCAGCATTTTCTTCGTTATTAACTCAGCGCCTCTTCACTTGTTAATCCTCTAATGAGATACCTTAAGGAGAATCAATTAACATTATGATGGAATAAACAATTTTTACCTTTGGATCCTCACAACCTCTTGCCTATATATAATACCGAATTTTATTATCATAAAACAGTGCTCGATAAGAAAATACATTTGCACTACGGATTAAAGACAAAAAGGTATTTGAAATCGGTGAGTAAGCATAAGTATGATTAAGAAATTATAGCGTAAAGTTAAAATGAAAAAGAGCGTACGCAAAAGTTACGGTAATACGGCGGTGCGCCAATGGCGTCTGTGGCTACCAGTTCTCGCTACTAGATCCCTCCGATCGAAAAATCCAGCTTTCACTTTCTGATGAAAATCATAATTTCATTTCACCAAGCCTATTGATAAATGCGGCTCTCCTCCCCCGGACTCCCTAATAATGTTCATAGTTGCCGCTTCGCGCCGTGGCACACTTAAAAGCAGGCGCTTAAGCTGGACTGGCCGTTCGCAGATTCAAATTTAGAAAGTTAATTCACTCGAAACGAGACGAATTATCTTAGATGCGCGATGACACGGAGGCAGGAAGTGAGAGCCCGACGAGACATCGTCTGAAATTTAGGAGACCGCCGTCGTCGTCTCGCCGCTTTACCTGCGAATAAAATGCGCCTCGCGTTGCGTAATTGTAGCGCCGGCACGACGACGCCGACGTTGCCGACGAGGAGGATCCCGTTAAATATAGTGCGCCCGCTCACCCTCTTTTCACGTGGCGCGCGAAGCGAACTCGGGGGGTTACGGGCAAATGTGGCCTCCCTGTGTGCCGGCCGTTCTATATTTGAATCGGTGGCAGCTTGGGCACTCTGCACACCTTTAGCTCATCGCCGATCCCTCAATGGGAGCGTGTGGTCATTGTTCCTTTTATCTACTCGCGATCAAGCCCATTCTCATGGTAATGAATCGTACGATCGGGCTCCAAGTTGATGGAACTGGCAAACTGCGGAATTTCATAATCGACGATTTTCGTTTATAGATTATTCGAGCTCCGAGATAATTAACAAACGGTGTTTAGATATTGCTCATGCTATTGCTACATACTATTGGAGCCTTACAGGATGCACTATATACTATATTCGTTATTGCGCGCGATTTTTTGTAAATTATGATGCATATATCGAGTGGAGCTTTGAAAGTTTGCAGTCGATAAGAGTAATCTTTAGCACCGTAAACAATGATTTTTTTTCTTTTTATAAAAACCTTCCTATCGCTTATTGCAATTCTATTGTGTGAAAAATATGGCCATTGTGCGAGTGTAATAAAAGCAAATTATATAAATTTGTTGGCAAGATCGTTCTATGGCTCGATTGATATATTTATATAGCGATTTGTTATAAATCGACGTGTGTCTTCATTATATTCTATTTGAGAGCGAAAAATAATATAGACGTGGACGACCATCAATTTTACAATATTAGCAGGGTACATATTATAAGGATAATTATAATTATCGTATTGATACATCAGTCCGAACAGTTTCTTTAATTTTCATTTACTATCGTCGTATACGGAACGTCTCTTTCTTCTTAATACATGAGCACAATGTGTATTCCATATGTATTCCAGCGTACTTCAGTATTGAATTGTTGAGTACTCGAATTATTATTAATAGTTATATCTTAATACAGACGAACAGCTACAATTATTATTCAATTTTTATTATTGTTAATAGAATTAATTTTTTCATGCGTATAATTTAATAAATCGGTAAAATTCTGCTTGTTGTGCTTAAACTGCCATTACCATTAAATTAATTTAGATTTATGAGCTATGACTATTGACCAAATTTTCATTTCTATATTTTTTAATTATTAAAATAGATTTTTATAATGATTTTGGCAAATTATTAGGAAATGTAATTGACTAGATGTAATTATTTACTCTTTTATAGTTATTTTATTACTCTGGATAATATACATTCCCTGTCCAGTTTAATGAATTTTTTTTTCGAGAAATCGTAGAATTACGCGCGATGCTTTATTTGTAATACCCTTTACAACAATCTCAAAGTATGTGTATGAACTAACCAATTTCATGTGGTATATTATATTAATAATTATATTAGTAATTTTTACAAATTATTTATTTAAAAAATCAACAAAAAAATGTAATTGAAAACTTTATAATTATTTAGCGTATGTAAAATATATAAATTCTACGTAATAGATACAATACCCCTATGATTTGTAGATGTTCATTCCGTTGTTTCTAAAAATAGCCGAGTAACGTAAAATTTTTATTGACAATCTCTTTTTAATAATCAGTGTATACAGAATTCGTTAGTACTTTGACGAATGTTTATGTCAATATTGACTAAATTGCGCGACGTATAAGTATTAAAAAAATCTTGCTCATTATTAATTTAGAGTTTCCTAATTCAGAAGTAATCTACTGCGAAACGAACGCAAAAACATGCAGTTCACACCCACGCTGATAAAAAATTCCTTGCAGATTAGATTTCATCCACGTTGAAATGTTGAGATAAAGTCTTAGTTCGCACGGGCCTCATTAAATCAAGATATTTCAATATTACAGAATCCGACCAATCTTTCAAGTCTCACGTGCCTTTGGCATACAGACACACACACACACACACGCGCGCGCGCGCGCGCGCATCTCGTGTGCTCACACATGGACGTAATACATCGCGATACCCAACCCATAATGCCCATCCAGCGGTGGACTCGTGTAATTGTAAATAATATAATGCCAGCTTACGATTGAAACAATGATATTTAAAAATTGCACTAGTGTGCTCGTATATGTATAAACGACTGCACATACACCGCCAAAAAAAACTCCTTATTATTAATTGGAAATTCTATTTTGACGCAACACACGCTGACATAATTTATTAGGAAAGTTATTGGCTTCGTAATTAATGGATCTCCGAGGAGGTTGATAGTTATTAAATGAATTTAGCATGATAGATAGTTACTGGTCTTAAAATGACTTTAGAAGAAATTAAAGCTAAATATTCGAAATAATTGAAAGGCAAAAGTATAGAGTGTCGTTGTGGATAAGCTGAAAATCTTCGTTAAATTTGTTTTGTTTCTGTACATATAATTCTACTCGGACATGGAGAATTATCGCATATAGTTGTGATACACGTAAATCTACAATATCAGTCGATTAGCATGAAAATTCATGGAGGTCAGCATCTCGCTCCATCCTTATCAATTCAATTGGAGTTGGCGATTATATCGCATTTCTAATAGTATATTTAAACACGTAAATTAGTATCGTCTCCCAGGTCTCTCCCACCAATCATATTCATAATTCTAGGAAATATCGTAGCTTTATTAACAAAACGAAATACGCCCATTAAATAAAGTCGACGACTATTCGTTATACGGAGTCACCATCGCATTATAAAATCCAAACTTATCACGATAGATAGCGCAAGGGAAAATGTTTCAGGGCAAATAAAGCATAGGTTGCGCTATCCTCGTTCTCGATTCCGCACCTCTAGATCAGCAACGCGCCCACGCCGTTTTGAAATTTGCAAACCGTTCTCCATCCATGGTCTCCATCTATGGAAATATACACAACAGACGCACATACAGCCTCCTTGGTAATATTCTTTACAAGTGTGATGTGGATTAATAGGCGAAATCGTCGCTACAGCTGTTACTCGTGAGTCTTGCTGATCTGGGTCTGCGTATTAGCATGGGGTCTAGCATCGATGTGGCGAAATTACAGCGCGAGGTGAGCAAAAGATAAATTTACGATGGAGGGCACCGATATTAGCTAGTCTCGAGTTTTTCACGCGTAGACGATTTTATTGTCCTGTGAGAAGCGCTCATTGTATAGGATACCGGGCGTCCTCTTCCAACTGCCAATTACAATTACTATAACTCCTACGGGCCGAATGTCTCCTTCCTTCTCCCTCGATTCCCATTTTTTCTTTCTTTCTTTCTTTCCTTCTTTCTTTCTTTCTTTCTTTCTTTCTTTCATTCTTTCTTTCTTTCTTTTCTTTCTTTGGCCCCGAGCGATCGCTTATGCACAAGTTTGTGCAATATGCCTTCTTTGTTTAGACGCGATCACGCCTGGTATGTCCTTCGGAGTCGTTTTCACTCTGTGCTCGCATTCAGCTTGAAAACCGCCATTTTATGCCTTCAATCGAATCGAAATACACGACTGACTAACTCTCGATAAAATTCATCATAATGTTTAATACTGCTGCTGCTTCGACCATTCGATGGTTTTACCAACAAATGCAGGATTAAGTAAATAAGGAGCCGAACTCGCTCGTAGACGTTTGTAATTTTTGAAATAACGGCGCTTCATTATTGCAAGGGTGTTGAGAGCGAGAGCTGATTAGACATTAGCTTATAGCGTAAACTTTCACCAGCTCAGCCCACACAAGAGAAATGCAATATCATACGTAGCTTATGTAATTTTCGAATCCAGTTAACTTGGAGCATCTAGAGATCCAGCGTAGCTATAATCGGTAAAAAGGCGATTGTTTATAAGAGGCCAGTTTGATAGTCTGATAGACGTGAAATTGCGGAGAAGGAGTCGTAAATACCTTGCAGACTTTCCCGGATAATCTGTTAAATTTCCATTTCTTGCGTAGGCGGCCGTTTTAAAGATCTGAGGTGGGGCGAGTCGGGCGGTAGGCGATGATGTTACTCTTGGCATGGCGCATGAAAGAGCCTAGGAGGTTCTGAACAGTAAACACGCTGTACCTGTGCTCCAATAATTTTTAATGGTCTATTGTGTAGTGTTTCGGTGCCGCGACGTCCCATTTTCCTTTCCCCTCGATTGACTCAAGTTTTTCGTTGCACTTTCCGCGCAACGGTCGCTACCCTCTTCATGCAACCATCTTTCCTATTCATGTTCCGCTTTCTCTCTCATTGCATTGTTAAATATCAAGTATTGTATTTGATTGAATGTGGATTTCAAATAAATATTTAGCATATTATGTAAGTATGGCATTTAGCTTCGTGTTTTACCAGTAAAATTTTGATCACATGAAATGCAATTTCAATTTAAAATGTCCTTGGTAATTAAATAGGGCATAAAAATTAATTGTTTTCTTTCGCCTCCTTAGTTAGATGAACATAGATTTATCTTGGTTTGTTCGATTCTTTATTTTTTATTTTTTTATTTTTTTTTGTTTTTTGTCTAAGCTAACATATTTATTTATAATGTACGAACGTAGGTGACTTATTTTACTCACATCATAAGAAACGCACAGTCATAAATTGTCTGACTCACCTGTAATATAAAGAATAAATAATGATTAAGTAAATATTCATTAACAATGGAATGAAATAGAAATTTCATATGTGAATATTTGTTAAAAAATCTACCTACGCGCATGTCATTTCCATTTAAGAAAAGCGACTGAATTTAGCATTATATGAAAGTTTCATCATCTATATGGAAAAATTTTGGACGAAAATATGCAAAGTTCGAATTTAGGAATAAAATAGTTTTTTTTTTCTAAACCGCTTGTAAGTAGAGATAAAAGAAACTTTTTCGATGGATATCTAACGTAACTTGCGCTGATTTGTTCGTTAAAAGGATAAAAGTAACGGACTTTCAATACTTTAAGAGTGTTCTATTGATAATAAAAGATAATAAATTAATTACATATTTACACTTTTTCAAGTATACAACAGTAGTAAGTATCCGTAACAAGTAAGTATTCGTTACTGTAAATTAAGCGACTTTGAAAAATATTACCTGTTTATAATATATTTTTCTTCGTTTAAGTTTGTTGTTTAGTAAGTTACTCTTACCTCACATTGCACTTCATACATTTACTTTTCATCATTAAAGTCTCTCAATATAAAGGTGCACTTTAGAAAGTCCAGGTTCTTGAGTTTTTTTTCTCTCCAGCGGCCAAGAGAGTAAGATAGGTATTTTTAAGTACATTGTGTAATGGTGCGCACCGAGATTAGCCAATTGAAACATCGATTATTGAATAGCTTACAATATGAATTACTTATTTGCTGTGTGTTATTAAGCGATTCGGCACGCACAAGCATGCACACATATGTCGATTTATCACGAGATCTTGTCAGATTTTTAACTGTAGAAGAGTGTGCGCGGATGCCAATATTTTCTTCATTTTTTAACTCTTACAGAGCTAACATTGCCACTGACGTATCTCACGTAATTAAGCTTAACTTTTTATCAACCTGATGCCTTTATACGATTTTTAACGATAAACTATAATTATATATTTTTATAATGATGTATCGTGCGTTTCAAGTCACAATCGAGCAATTAAATTGTCCCTTTTAGCAATTTAATGTAAATAAATCTTAATATCTATTATTATAAATACATCATTTAGAATGATATATTCAATAATTTTAATTATAAAATTACATTTTAAACATGATTGTTAATGGCGAACCTAATGATTTGAACGAACTTTATTGTCCAGGAGTGAGTTCGCATTAAGGAATATGAGCAATTTTTATCGGCTGTTAGTTTAAAAACTAAAAATTGAGCGCATAAGTTTACGAAGAAAACTAAAACTCTTTGAAAGAATTTAAAGGTATCACCTACACACAACTTTGTTGAATTATTTCAAATTGAATTTTTTCATTTAATACATCTAAAAATCAGATAACTTAAGCAATATCGTCACCCACTAATGCTTCAACATATTCCTCACATTTATTTATTGCGCCACACTACTCCCTCTCTAACTACAATTACATGTCAGACTTTTAAGGCGAGAGGCTCTTTCGCCGATAAGTCGCGACAATCGAAATCGCATAGCACTTACGAGTTTAGACATAGTGTACGCGAACTGTTATATACGTGCGTGTGCGCGTGTGCGCTTGATCGAGATAGACGCGCAAGAGGAAAGGGCAGGAATAATAATAACGACTTCCTGAGGTTATTTCGCTTTGGACAGTGGCACCGAGGATGTTGATAGGAGGCGCACGTTCCCGATTACCGCGGCACAGCGATTTTTAGGGCAGATTGCTTATCGGCTCTTTGAACGTATATCCGTGCATTTACATATACGTGGAGCGTCTGTGCATAATACATGGGAGGCCTTATTAGGGATCGTTTAATCGCAAGATCGTGACGCATGCGAACAATGACAATTAAAGTGTTACACTTGCCAGCCGTATAACGTCTCGCTTGTACACCGATATTGCTGCCGAATAGGCTTAGGGGATTGCAGCAGTTACACCATTGTTGGCTCGATAGAGAGTGAGAGCGAGAGTAAGGTTGAGCTTTTGGTTAAGAACTTTGCAGGTACGATCACCTGTTTCCTATTACTTATTATCGCTTTAACAGTTTGGACTTGTAATCTTCGGGGCGCACGTGGACTTGCGATAGATCCTATGTTTGGTGGCTTTTCGAAATTTAGGAACAAGAAGCGGTTTCGGATGATTTAGCCAGAGCGTTTTCCGCGTAACGTACGTGGGTGGGCGTACAGAGATTGCTGCTCGTGGATGGCGCGAATCGTTAGTCGCTTCATAATAGAACTGCAACTGACCCCACCGAGATTACGCGATATTTGCGTCAATAGATTTCTTCGATTATGCCCGACGATGAAATATTCAATTATAATTAATTATAAAATAATTATTAGAATGAGAAGAGAGTTTTCCGGTGGGTATATAGCAGTAAACTAAGGCAATATCTCTATTTATATCTTATTCAAAGTAGCCCATTAGTAAATTGCTTAAATATTCGAGGTCTGAAATAGAGAATTAATTATTCGATCGAACTGTCTTAATTGATAGATGGAGAATAATGTAAGAGGAGCGATTTCTAGGAGGAACTTGAGCAGACGATGCGAGAATAGTTCAATTCCAAATAGAAATCGCATTTATTTCAATAATTTGAATTGTGTCGCTGCGGCCGACTAGAAGCAATAATTAGTCAATTTAGCTATTAGTTATGATTTCTCCAATTATACATAGCAATACCAAATTATTAATTATTGGTTGTTAATTCGTTGGATCGATTGAGAAAATGGTTGGGTCGAATTTACATTTATCTAGCTTGAATGCCGTTGTTTGCAACGAGAGCTCGGTTGCTCGAGGTGAAACATTTGCCGCTCAGCATCACGTATACCATGAATATAGTGCAATCTACTAAGCGTGTGCTTGTATTAACGCATACCCTCGGAAATCGGCGATGCTCGAATCTGACCTATTTACTTGGCTTTATCGCATCTTCGCATATCGAGTCTGTCGGGGGCTGTTTAAGCGTGAAGCCCGGCCGTAAAGGACGGGGAGTGGGGCTGATGAACGATGTCGAAGGGCGGGGTTTGTCAAGGGATTCACATGTATGATTTGTTTAATCAGCGATAATCATAGTGTCATTAGCTCGATATTCGCGTCAATTAACAATTGGCATAAATCAGCGCTGAGCCAACGAATGACAGAGACAGAAAGAGAGAGAGAGAGAGAGAGAGAGAGAGAGGGAGAGAGAGAGAGAGTGAGAGTGAGCCATCGAATAACCCCCCTGGACTCCATCATAGCGACCTTATGGATTATCGCGAGGGCCCTCGTCGTCGCCGCAATCATTATCATTGGCCTGTCGCGATTGGAGATCCGTCATAACCTAGAAAGAACAAAGTTCGTAGGCGAATGCTTCGGAGCACATCGCTCTCGCTCTCTTAACTCACGCACACTCGGAATGCGCACATAGAGGCGTGCGCCTTGTAGTCCGAGAGGGTTTGGCCTCGTCAGGCCGTCGGCCTGGTGCACGGTGACCTCCCACGATCTAGGGCGCTGCAACCGAGCGCAGCTCTCTGACGTCAGCTTCGCTCAGCAGCAGCAGCAGCAGCAGCAGAAGCAGCAGCAGAAGCAGCAGCAACAACGGCCGCTTGAACTCGTCAGCTTGTGCGCTTCTCGGCACAGAGATAGATCGTGAAGAAGGGCTAATGTCCGCGCTCTTTGAATTTCCTCCCAAGAGTTCGCGTATGACTCGAATGAAGCCATGGACGAAAGCTCTGCTGTGCTACTCATTGTTGAATCGCGCGTCTTTTGTATTTCTCGCTCCTTTTCCCTCTGTCCCTCCCTTTATCTCTCACTCTCTCTCTCTCTCTCTCTCTCTCTCTCTTTCTGTCTCTGTCATTCGTTGGCTCAGCGCTGATTTATGCCAATTGTTAATTGACGCGAATATCGAGCTAATGACACTATGATTATCGCTGATTAAACAAATCATACATGTGAATCCCTTGACAAACGTTAAGTTGGGTAACAAAGTATATGTTCATAAATTCTTATGTTCATAAGCCGTTCGTTTATGAGGCTCAAATTGTAGTTATAGTGGTTGATGAAATAATACGATTAATAATATTGGCTGATAATTTCGTGAAAAAATGTAACATTGGGAACAAGATTCATTTTTACCTAAAGTCGAGGTTCAATTGCAATTGTCATTTTTAAATTGTAATTGTATCGTCTAAGTGGCCGTGCGAAAATAATAACGCGTGTTTAATTTTATTTATTTTTATTATCATTTTTTAGTCTTTTTCCTTTCTTGTATTTTTTTCTTTCTACGCACATATATTTTTTTTATGGATAAAATGATTTCGAAGGCCGGATTTTATAAAAATAAAGTGGTTGAATAAACTTTAAACATTGTGACAGTATTATTAACGCTAACGACTCGACGCTGTTTGTTGAGGAATGGGAGTATAAACCTGTATTTTAAAGCAACCTATATGTGTATATTAGCTCATTTTCGTTTTATGACTTCGAAGTGTATTCTAAGCCTCTCGCTAAATCACGCAATTTATGTCGAGACTAAGATCGTGATGGATTATGTGCAATTCTACGATTTTTTTCTAGCGTACTTGAGTCGTACAAAAGGTTCAATGTAATTTGCCAACTTAGTTGTAGATTATTTTTTTTTTATCAGAAATAGAATGGCCGTAGGAATAAATTGAGAAACTCACAGAATCAAAAATATATCTAATTCATAAATATAGTTGCCCAAGGACAATATCGTAAGTATTATACAAGCATGTTTGAAATGCGACATCGCTTCTTTACCTAATTTAAGACAGTGTCATTTATTTATCCTGAAAATACGTATATTGTATATTTATTGCGAAGCTTCGTAGTCGAAGGTACGAAACTTTTGCATTCAGCTTTATTTATGCTGCCGTAATAAATAAAACGTAATGCCCTTAGAAGTTCGTAGTCGATAGCGTGGAAAGGAAAATTAGCTCGACTCGCGTGCGTTCGCAAAGTTACTCGGTATTCTCGCTCAATGAAAAATGACAGTTGTTTCAATGTCATCGATGCATAGAGAGATAGATAGATAGATAGATATATAGATAGATAGATAGATAGATAGAGAGAGAGAGAGAGAGAGAGAGAGAGAGAGAGAGGGGGGGCAGTATTGGATTTGCTCACGTGTTGTCGCACACGAGCCACGCTACGATTAATTACAGGATTTCGCGCTAGCGGAAGAGACAGTTATGATCGCGCCTACCATCACCCCACCGTGAAGTTTGCAAAAATTCCAGTGCGCGGCACCTGACGCAACACCCGGGGGCGGGGGTGAGTATATGGAACGCCGACGATGTGCTCGGCTTCGTCCTAACTTTCATTTGGAATCTTGCGCGCCCGCCCACGCGCCAATCGAGAAATCGAGAGTTGCGTCAGGATGGCAATGCACCTTGAGTGCGGCAATCGTGAACGTTGGTATAGTAATTGCGGGGGCGCGGGGATTAATTCTGCCGGACTTTATTATTTCGTGCTCCGACTAAAAAAGCATAATATACTAAAGATACACTAGGAATCGTGAACTAGTCGTTTTCGAACCTAACGGCGATTCTCATGACTGAGATAATGTCGTCGAGAGGCCAGGACGTAGTGGTCGCAGATGCAGCATCTAGAAGCCCTTGAATGATTGGCTCTCGATTAGGCGAGGCAAGGCATATAAAACGCTTACCCCGGCCTCGGAGGTTCGTCGGCCGCGTGGCCTTACTAATTCAGGCCGCGCAAGTTAGAGAGTAGGCGAGCGAGCGGGCGAGCGAGCAAGTAAAGGAAGGAACGAACGAATGAACGAACGAACGAACGAACGAACGAACGAACGAACGAACGAACGAACGAACGAACGAACGAACGAACGAACGAACGAACGAACGAACGAACGAACGAACGAACGAACGAACGAACGAACGAACGAACGAACGAACGAACGAACGAACGAACGAACGAACGAACGAACGAACGAACGAACGAACGAACGAACGAACGAACGAACGAACGAACGAACGAACGAACGAACGAACGAACGAACGAACGAACGAACGAACGAACGAACGAACGAACGAACGAACGAACGAACGAACGAACGAACGAACGAACGAACGAACGAACGAACGAACGAACGAACGAACGAACGAACGAACGAACGAACGAACGAACGAACGAACGAACGAACGAACGAACGAACGAACGAACGAACGAACGAACGAACGAACGAACGAACGAACGAACGAACGAACGAACGAACGAACGAACGAACGAACGAACGAACGAAAGCAGGAACGAACGAATGAACGAAAGAACAAACGAAGGAACGAACGTAGGAAGAAAGGAAGGAAGGAACGAACTAACGAAGCAGTGAACGAAGCAACGAACGAAGTAAGGAACGACGTATGCTAATTCGGCTAAGGGGTATCGGGAGCACGCGCATGCGCCGTACGACTCATTATGGGATTGGAGCCCGGGGGATCATTGGGAAGAGGCGATCGCTGGGTGGTAGAGATCGGGAGCCGCGCGAAGGTTTTCTTTGAAATTGAATTGAAACTGTACGTAATTGGAACCACATTAATGATTGACATTGAGATGAAAAACATGTTAGTATGATTTTGTTATGCCGCAGCCCTTAAAAGACCGCCTGAGCTTATTAGTTGGACTTTGTAGGTGAAGTGCAGGCTGCGTAATATTTACCGCCGGATATGCCATTATAATTATTACCAAAGCATTATTACAGGCGAGTTATAAATTTACATTACGGATTATAAGATTAATCTATCTCGAGCTGAATGCATTTAAGTATAGCTTACATTATAAATTATACGTACTAGTAATTCGTAATTGATTTAATTTGATGTATTCGTTCGGATATGTCGGTTAGATATAAAATATATTTTGTAGCCTTTATTCATTAAATGAGTTTTAATCCATAGAGGTCGTAGCCACGTTTATGAGTGTCATAATAGTCATAGTAGTCTTGATTTTATGCATGTGCATACTTCATAAATATTCGTGGTAATTACAAAAAGTATAAATGCAGCTTTAAGCATTGGTTGCGCTTCATTCAATTTAAAACAAAAGGAATTTCACGCATTATTTGTAAGTAATTTAGCTAAAGTCTCGACGCTATGACTTGTCCTCTAGAAAAAAAAAAGAAAGAAGGGAGACAGAGAGAGAGAGAGAGAGAGAGAGAGAGAGAGAGAGATTGCAAAAAGTTGATTGCGCCATTTATTTGCCTTCTAAATATATGACTAATTAAAAATATGTTATTTTTTTTATTTGATATTTGACGATACTTGACTAACTAAAAATAGATAAGGATGCGCGGTGATAATCCCAATTCATTTTTGCACCTAGAGAGATAAGTGGATAGGAAAACTAAGAATAAATTTTAGTGAATAGATGAAAGATACCCGTATTATTTTAATTCAATGTTGCTCAGTGTGATGCCCTATAAAGTAAATTGGATTACATTTTATCGGAAAAACGATTGACGTAATGCCTTGCCTCGGCTGGGTACGATGGAACGGCTCGGTTCACTTTTCATATTACTTTAGAATTTTGCGAATACGAGCATTTCCAGCTTGAGTCGAGGGCCTTATGAAACAAGGGGGTGACATATTATAGGGCCAAAACTCCACAACGAGTCTTAACGAGCTCCCCCCTGCAAACTCGTAAATCGGCTATGCAGTTCAGTCGTGAAGGATGTGCTCCACTCGACATTTCGTTCTTAATCGAGCGAGTTTTAATCGCAGGATCGGCGTCCTTGCGCGTCCATAAGGAGGTCGAGAACGCGCATATACATTAAGCCCAGCGGTGTGAACGTGCCCACCCCCGGGAGGCGGAGACTCGTCACCCCGCGGGTTCGTCGGCCGCACGCGACCTTCGCTCGAAACCAGGGCACCTCGCGAGCCAAGCAATTCGCTTTTCTTTTTCCCGCCAACGTTCCTAGCATGGCGCCTGCCCTTTCTTTTTCGCTTTCACCCGCAAACCGCTTGCTGCAATCGGCCCCTTACTTTTATGAATTTTGAGGAAAGTCCGCCAACAGATTTTTCTAACAAATCGTTCTCGGCGATTAATTGCCGACCCGAGTGCATTAATTTGGATCGATCGATATTGGAAATTCGACATTGGAGCGCCGCACAATTTATGCTTTTTTTCTTTTTCGTTTTCCATCGTGTCAATACTATTTCCGATCAATTAATTGAAACGTGAGAAAGAGATAGGAAAATGTAGGAAGAGAGAGAGAGAGAGAGAGAGAGAGGGTCCTTACGGCCTCTACCACCAATAGCTCAAAGTTATTTTCACTTGAGCTGTAAAAGTAAAAATTAAACTAAAATTTAGCTAAATGAAGTTCACTTTCCCAATGATATAGGCGATATAGTAATAAACTCGGGCCTGAAACTCTAATGCACTGGGGATTTTTTTTGTTTTTAAGAAAATGCCAAAAATAGAATATAAAAATCTATTCCAAAGTGATGCAATCGATGCGAAGCTTGTTTACATTTGTTTTTATAAAAAATCGCTGAACAATTACGAGCGTCACGCACAATAAGTATTCGCGTATTCGTCTTATCAATACATCGAGGGACAATAATGGGTTTATTATATAATTATTTAGACAATGTATGCCTGGAGATTTTTAAGTCCGGGCAACTTTGAGTGTTCAAATTTGAAATAACGACCTGGAGCATCTATATTTATTAATCGAGAAGGGCTCCCCTCGGCGGGATGACATTTCCATAGAGCTTGTGATGATTGTGCCAGGGTGAATCTTTCGGTTTGGATCAAGATTTAGAAAAAGGAGAGTGAAAGCGCCCGCGAAAGGTCCTGGGTCGGTACGCCACGAGATTTCTCCTTCGCGCAGCTAATGCTGAAAGGCGCGCGATATAGTTGTGCCCCTGCGGGAGCAATGGACTCCGTAGTGCCGAGTCCTTGTGCGACTCAGAGATTCTCAACCGGTGAGCGCGCGTGTCGCGAGCATTTTCTCGCCAAGGAAAGAAGCCTCTATGTGGCGATGTCTTTTTTGCTTTTTAGGGCTTGAACACGGGCGGTCTGTCGCCTCTAAGAAATTCTACGTTTTGCCGGGATTATTCGGGAGGTGGTTTATGAGGGAACGAGTGGGACAACAGTATTCGTTGTGGGACAAAGTTTATCATAGTATTGTGCAGTGCCAACAACGTACGCCCGATCTTCATCGATAAGGTGGGAGTTGAGATTTCCAGATAATTCTTCGGGCACAATTTACATTTCGTTAGTAATTTAAATGTCACGGATATCCCGAGCGAATAATGCATAAATAAAGTACTTAACACTGGATATTGAATTGAATATTCAATGTTGTAATAGGAAGAAACTTTGTGCAAGCTTGAAATATTTACGTAAAGCCTCCGTACATACATAATGGCGTTACTTGTTACATGCTACTCCGTCATTTCGAAAGTATCATCATTTGCATTAAAAAGGCTTTACACGCTTAAAAGTAAAATTGTCCGCTGTATAAAAGGATAGTTGATCAGTATTGAAATTTCAAAGAATATAATTTACAAATAAGTTTTCACCACAAATTATAACCATAATTTTGCGCTTGTGAAACTTTTTTTCTCGCAATCCTGAATTATATGGAGTTCGTTATTAGCATAAAAAGCATTAGTAGTTTAATAATCAAAGTTATCGGAATGGAAAATAAAATTGCTATCGCCTATTATTGAATATCACCCGTTACTGAAGAAGAGAACCGCTGAGCGGCAGCTCGACGACCCATTCGAAAAATCAGGGCACGCAAGCGAGGATAATGAATCGAACGAAGGGGTCGTCACTGGCTACCAAGGTATTGTTTAATGATCACCGTCACTGCTTTTGCCGTCATTGTCGACTCTGCCATCATCATTGACGGCTAGTCACCCACTCTTTCTCTCATTCCCACTAATTCTATGTATCTCTCTCTCTCTCTCTATATATATATATATATAGAGAGAGAGAGAGAGAGAGAGAGAGAGAGAGAGAGAGAGAGAGAGAGAGAGAGAGAGAGAGAGAGAGAGAGAGAGAGAGAGAGAGAGAGAGAGAGAGAGAGAGAGAGAGAGAGAGAGAGAGAGAGAGAGAGAGAGAGAGAGAGAGAGAGAGAGAGAGAGAGAGAGAGAGAGAGAGAGAGAGAGAGAGAGAGAGAGAGAGAGAGAGAGAGAGAGAGAGAGAGAGAGAGAGAGAGAGAGAGAGAGAGAGAGAGAGAGAGAGAGAGAGAGAGAGAGAGAGAGAGAGAGAGAGAGAGAGAGAGAGAGAGAGAGAGAGAGAGAGAGAGAGAGAGAGAGAGAGAGAGAGAGAGAGAGAGAGAGAGAGAGAGAGAGAGAGAGAGAGAGAGAGAGAGAGAGAGAGAGAGAGAGAGAGAGAGAGAGAGAGAGAGAGAGAGAGAGAGAGAGAGAGAGAGAGAGAGAGAGAGAGAGAGAGAGAGAGAGAGAGAGAGAGAGAGAGAGAGAGAGAGAGAGAGAGAGAGAGAGAGAGAGAGAGAGAGAGAGAGAGACATATATACTCCTTCTTTCGCTCTCCCGTTAAAATGACTCAATCGATTCGATGCTAACACAAGATGCATCATTCTCTCTTTTTTCTACGAACGCTAGTATTTATGCATTTTTTCTTTTACTCCTCATCCCCCATATTACTTCTCCCCCCCCCCTTTCGTAGCGTAGTGTTTATCATATTCAATTTGTTTTTTGCTTAAGCAATGATTAATGACCGATTCCCAATTGTACTTGAGCTTGGCGTAGATTTCGTTTGTTAATATACATTACCTTCGGCGTTTTCTTTGTTTCTTTGTTTGTTTACTTCGTTTCATGACATTGCAAGCTTGCTCGGTTAATTTATATACGAGACAATCGTTTCTAACATAACCTACAAAGCAAGATTTTTTCTTATTATCAAATACAAATTTTCTTCGTATCATCTTTAACTTTGATTACATGCCCTAACGCGGGACTATTTTTAAAGAGGACATTACATTCTATTTTTCGAGGATTAAATTTAGAGTTGCGCTTTTTTATAAGAAATTGCCGGTCTAAATTGATAAGGTTGAAAAGGTGGCCATTAAAATTGACAAGTTTATAATATAATTGCATATTTTTAATGATCAGACTACTTCGTTTTTTTAAAATTTAAATTAAAACGCGAATTATCAACTTACATTAATTTTTCATAATAATAATGATAATAATAATAATAATAATAATAACAACAACAACAACAACAACAACAACAACAATAATAATAATAATAATAATAATAACGACAACAACACTAATAATAATAATAAAGAAAATAAAGAAAACCCATCAGTAGTTGGCGGCATTAGACAGAAATGATATTGGGGTCGTTTGTGGATGTGACAGGCGCTCGCTTATTCTCTCGCGACGTTTCAAACGCGCGAATACAAGTGTGCTCACACATACGTGCGCATAACCTTCCCGATCGTTACGAAAATCGGACATTCACTAAGAAATCCTAGATTTCACCGAAAGCCCTTGGGTCCGTTGTTATGTGTTGCGCTGTGCCGCGACTTTTCGCCCTAGAAATATCAGCGACTTCGCAACTTAACGATACAAACGATGCGCCTCTCTCTACTATCTTCTTCGTATTCGTAATCCCATTGTTACAGTTATTTTCTATATTTCCTTGATATATTTCCTTGACTTTCTTTCTTAAATACACTGATGAGTTTCATCCTATATATATTTATTTTGTATTTACTATCGTGTAACAGTTTTAGTCGTTTTTGGAAAGTTTAGATATGTTAAGTCTATTATATGAAATAGATTATCCGGGTCAAGGACTTGGTTCGTAAAGTTTTTAAATTTCACGCTTTTATAATTAACAAAATAATGTGCTGAATTTTTCTTAATGAATTTTATTTTTACACATAAGACGAGAGATCTATTGTGTAATTTTACACATCATCTTAGTCTTTTTTGTTTATTTAATTTGTTAGATCCATCCTAACTTTTACGTTACATAAAAATTGAGTGTTAAGCATTTCAGGAAAATAATTTATCAAAAATTTGTTTCTTTATCTTTTGCGTAAAAATAGAGCGAGTGTTTTGATCGTGTCGCAGGCTCTCTCCAATCGACGTCACATCACAACAATCGACCAGTTAACTTTTATAATCATTAAGTACAATGGTTCTGAGTTGGCATTTAAAAAATACCAGTGAACTGCCGCTGACAGAAGCACCGAATAACAGATGATATAAATCCAAGTCAACCGGATTCGAGAGAAATAGAGAAGATGTGAGCAATGTGAGCAAAGGTTCGTCAATTTAGAAAATTAGTAAAAAGCTAACCAAGACTGGCGGTGTCGTCCCTCGATGCTCGAGCTGAATTTTGTGGACAAAGTGGTGAAGGGGCAGGGAGGGGTTGGAGGCCGCGGTTACGCAAGGGCGCGAGAATCAATTTGTGCCTGGCAGGCAACGAGCGGCGCAAGATTGAACGCTGCCGAGGCACTTGCATCAATGGCCGCGGAGAGCGAGTGTAGCGCGCATGCGTACACTCTCCTTTTCTACTCGGCTCTAATTTTTGACATTTTTTGCCCTCCCGCGCGCGGAATGTGGAGCCTATCGGCTCACTCAGTCAGTCACTAGAGTTAATTAATGCCCTGTCGTTGTTGTCGTCCTCGTCGTAATCGAAGTCGTAGTCGTAGTCGTAGTCGTTGTCGTAGTCGTAGTCGTAGTCGTAGTCGTCGTTGTCGTCGTCGTTGTCGTCGTCTTGGTCGTCGTCTTGGTCATCTTCATAGTCTTCGGCGTTGTTATTTTGCCATTGCTGTTGCCATTGTCGGCGTTGCTCTTGTCGTCATCGACCCCACGCTACGATTAATTTATACGTTTTATTGGCCAAGCGCCGGAAAGTTCGCGACCGATTAACAATTAGCCTTGCACCGTGAAGGATACAGCGCTGCGATATTATACGCTTAGTTGTGAATTTTATAAATTTCGTTAGTTATTCGTACGTCGAATAGGAATGTTGGGATTACTCATCGGCTTGGATAGCAATCGGATTTATTAATATTATTTTAATATTATGTATCCATGATTATTAGATAGATTGTTATCATTGTAATTTGTATTAGGCTCTATCGCAAATTTTAATGTAATTCTTACGTATTTCGAATATTAATTTACCCAATGTCATTTATAAATTAAAATTATTCAACTACGAATATTTATGAACATTTTCAGATTATCCGTATATGATTTATTCGAAGGAATATTTAATTAATTTATCTTATTAATCAACTTAATCCATAATCGTTTATCTGATTTTTTCATGAAATAGAAATTATTTGACAGCCTCCTTAGTATTCTTATTTTTAAAATGTATGCCTCGGCCTAAATTGAAATTTAGACTTAGCCACTATAGGGTAATTTATTAAATAAGTATTTTATAATACGAAATATTATTTCTAAACATTACTGTATTACAGTAAATATTGTAACTGAAGTCTAACTGATTAATGTAGTATATCACCACAAATAATATATTTTGAAAGTAGTCGATAATATTCGTAGGGATAATAAAAAATAACGGAAAACGCGTAGTTACTCAGAAATGTATATGCGAAAATGAGCGTAAAGTATATTTGATGAAAAGTTGTAATAAAAATATTTACTATTTTATAATATAATAATAATCGTTTACAGCAAAAATATAGGAAAATATTTTTAAGTTATTGTTAAATAGATTAGGTTAATTGTAAGTAATTTAATAATCAATCTTAGATTGCATGCTAAATTTTTTAGTAATCGTATCTCAAAATTTACCTTTTGCCTTTAGTATATCAATGTATCAAGTACAAACTTTTCATGCATATTATTATATATATTATGTAATTTTTCAGTGCTCTTGTTATAAATTCAATATTTTATTATAAATTTTTCTTTTCCATAAGGAGAAAAACATTAAATTCTACAACAATTTCCAATAGCATATTGAATATATATTACAATTAATTTATCATATATTTACCGTGTATTTCTATTACAGCAAACTATTGTGTATTTATTTTATAAATTAAGATCGTAATTTAATCGAAAGATAATTATATATCAAGCCAGCAAATTAATAATTAGAAATGTATTTAATTATCAAAGTTTGTGAATAATAAATCTAACGAATATAGTTGATTGTAATTCGATGTCCTACACAATGTCCACTACATATGTATTACATTGGATGATATAGAAATGTAATTTTGCTCTCGATAACCATATGTTTACAATAATACAAAAGTAAATAAGATTTACGCTTGGATGATGGAAAAAAAAAAAAAAAAAAATTCAACCTCCAACAAAAATGGGAAGATAAGCAGTAAGAGCCGCCGTTTTACGACACTCGAGTCACAAACAGACAACAAAGTTGTAAGCTCGGGGGCAGATAAAAAAAATTGCCAACAAATGGTATAATGGCGCGGCTATTTCACAGAATAGAAGGGAAAGTACAGTGAGCGTAGAAATGTCTTCGACCCCAAGTCGCCTTGAGGTGGACATGCATCATTCGCAGATTGCGTTTTATAATATGTGTGTACCTTGCGAGATTTGCAAAGGCGCGCACTGCACGACTTACATTGCCGCGTTAAACCTGCATCGGCGCTCGTGTTTATGCGTTACAAGTTTGTATATAGACTGGCGTCGAGTTGACGCTTTTTTTGCTTCGCCGCGGTAAGTTCAAGTATATGCCTCGACTTGGTGAGTAATAAAACACACGAGAGCCTTTTTTATCCGCTACAGATGGAAATTCCGAAATAACAAGTCTATGTTTCTTGATAGTTTTTTCTTTTTTTTTTTTTTTTTTATATATCTATCGCGGCAATGAAAAAAAAGCCGACTCGAATGTCGGTTTATGATTGAATTGAATTGTATGTCAAGAAAATAAGATATTAAATTATGATTTAATGAGATTAAATTGAATTTAAAGTGATTAAAGCATGATTAAATTATGGCAAGTGTTTTTTATTATTAGTATGTTTCCGCTAATACATGCTAAACTGGCTGAAAGATATTTTTTCTTCATTTTTTTTTTTTTTTTTTTTTTTTTTTTTTTTTAAATAAACAGCTAAATACACGAATGCTCGAATGCTTATAAACGTGATACAAATTCAATTGTATACATTTTCAAGTAAATTTTTTATGAACGAATGAAATTTGTAATACATACATAATTAATTGTATTATTATAGTAAGTATATATTTGTATCTAGAGAAATGATTTTCAAGCTTGAAAATTGAAAATTTTATATATAAAATGAGAATCAATGTGTTACGAAGAAAACTAATAGAGTATTAAATATTTTATTTATTCAATGATAAATGCTTATTATTTATATAGCATTACGAGCTATTTGTATACACCCGGTACAAAGTTCAAAGTTCAAGAAACGTATATAAAACTTTCACATTTTTTCGATATATGTTCATGTTTATTCTATGAAACCACTAAAACTTATTTATATTATTATTAAAGTGTTATAATTACACAAAAATCATTTTTCCAAATGTATACGTGGTAATAATGTTGAATTACTTTTTTAACTCAATTACGTCAGAAATTTATAATGAATTATGAATATATTCTTATCGTAATACGGTAGAATGAATAAGAATAAAATAACATTATTTAAAAATACAAAGTGACAAAGTTAAAAATTGTTAGGGTGAATTTGAGTTCATTGATCATTTATATTAAATATCAACTAATAAAACCATAATAAACAATAAGTTCTTGAAAGCGTTAAAACACTATAAAAGAATTATTCGAATACCATTTTTAAAAAACAAGAAAGTTGAAATTACAGGGCTCTCGATTTATAATCCAGGAATCTCGCCCACGATTGGGGTCTCCACGGGTAAAGGAAAAAAGAGCGGAGAAAAAGAAAAGAGGCTCGCGCTAGTATACGCGTGCCATCGTTAATTCACGTGTCACTGCGCAAAGGCGCTTATGAAATTTATTTGCTCACGCCTATCATCTTATTAAGCACTATTGAAATGGTATCATTATGAGGGAAGGTGAAGCAGAGGGCGAAAAATTAATGTGGGAAATGTATGGCCGACGACTTGGAGCTATAGGAGTCTGGAAAAGCCGGAGAAAGGGAAAGTTGAGCAAGTTGGGCCACGAAGGAGAAGGACGATGGGCGATCGAAGAATATGTTTAGGCTCGATCTTTGGATTTACGATATCTGTTATCGGGCGAGGCTCGCATTCAGATAGATTCAGATAGATCGTAGATCAAAAGTTTTCTTATTTTGTAAGTCAACTGTCGAATCGTCATTATTTTACTTATACGTTCTATTTTTTTTTACGTCGAATACGACGATTTTTTTGCGATTTTATGAATCCACTGCTAATGTATAATGAAATAAAATAAATTGGCTACCAACGATACACTACCCTTCAACAAAATCGTATTTATAATCTCTTTTTTCGGTGATATTATCAATTGAAAGACTACTGAAGCAAAGCACTCGAACTATTAAAGAAAACAAAAAAGAAAAAAAGAAGAAAAAAAAGAAGATCCAAATCGAATAAAAAAAGAGTAATCTGTCGACACGTAACGTACAATTAACGCGAAACGAAAGCTCCAACGATTAGACAAGTCAGCGCCTCGTAAGGTGAGGGTGAAGAAAGAGAAAGAAATGGCAGAGGCAAAGTAATGGAATTCTGACATATTTCTCGAGAGATATTGAGCGAAATGACGCGAATGTGTCGGATACACTAATGCATATAATGCACGTGCGCGTAAATACTCGTATGGACGAATTATAAATATGGAAATAGATTGCCAGCAACGAATGTACGTGTGAGGAAGATTGAGCAGTGTGAGAGGAGAGGAGCCGGGAGACTAGTGTGCCAAACGTCGACTTACTTATCTCTCTACTCTCGCATTTATTGCTACGGTATATTTATATGCTCCCGTGCGTGCGTGCGCGCGCGCGCTTATACATAGATTTAAAGAGCCTATTGAGCCGAGTCATGGAGGAGATACTAGAAAGAGCGGGCGCGCGCAAGAGTCAGAGAGAGAGAGAGAGAGAGAGAGAGAGAGACGGGGAGTGTTACAACCGAGCCGTGCGCTTTTCTATATATATATACAGACCACGGTGTCAATGAACTCACAGAAGCAACGACTGTAGCAACAGCAGCAGCAGCAGCAGCAGCAGCAGCAGCAGCAGCAGCAGCAGCTCTTTTCATCGATTGACGCGACGCCCGGCCGCAGCTACTCTATTCCACTGCGCGAGGCCAACCCGAATTCACCGACGCTCTCCTATTCGCATGGACAAGCGAAGATTTTCCAACGTATAACTTCCAGCTTCTACGGTGCAGAGCGTTATTACGCTTGATTTTATTAACGCCAACTAAAAGGCTCGCCTAAACGGTCCGCAAGTGCCAGCATCCCTTTTGCAAGAGCAGCTTTGAATGCATTTCCGTTCTAATTCTATTATATTAAAGATTTTAAAATTTGGGCGTGCGGGTTACGGTAGTCAAAATTTTCATTAATTTATCAAATATCTAACTATGAATATTTAATACTACTTTCTCTCTCTCTCTCTCTCTCTCTCTCTCTCTCTCTCTCTCTCTACATATATATATATATATATATATATATATATATATATTTATATGCCTGTAAAAGATACATAGATTTAATGATAAGATAAGCATGTAAAGCATATATTTCACCTTACGATGGTTGGAGGACGCCGATATTTATATTTTATTGGATATATAGCATTTTAGGTGCCCTTAATTCATATATATGATAAAATTGAATTCATTCAAAACTTTGATAAAAAAATGAATATTACAATTATTGTATCGACTGCGCTTTATAATTCGTATTATTTATGTCAGTATATCAAACTCAAATAATATCTCTATTTTCTTTTAAAACATGTAATGGTATGTGATGGAAATAAGTGAATGTACTTATGAAGGGCTTGGGTATAATTGAGCTACTTTGCAATCGTTTAACATGGATTATTAGCTTCTCGATCACTTGCAAACAATAGTTAAAAAAGAAGCAAAACGAGATAGGAATTTCTGTAAACATAGAGGAATATATGTACGTTTATTTTACGATGCACTTATTTCAAGGATAAAAGCACTTGTCAACTGGAAATATCTTACTTTCGTTTTAAAATTTAGTTTATCATCATGATATATTATATAATGTAAATTATAATTAAGTTCCTTTATATGGTATTTCTTTCATTTTACTTCCGTTTATTAATCGCAGAGGTAAAGTATTCATAACAATTTTTTCTAATATTCTATATTTTTTCATTTTTATTTCCGCAACCTCTCCAATTATCACTCAACATTTTTTATTGTTAATTATATAGATATTTTTCTAGCTCTTTGATATAAAATGAAATATCTTTTGAAAAATAATGTCAAACGCGTAATTACGATATTATGTGACTATCATAAGTATTATGCAAAGTTTCAATACGATTTATGAGTTAGGTATATTATAATATGATATTTAAATATATTTAGCATACGTTTGTAAAATCATGAGGTGATAATATTGCATATAGTAAAATTATATATATTTCTGCATCCATGCTTTAAATACTCGTATCGACATAAAAGATATTCTCGAGCAAATTAAACATAATTATTTTAGCGGCTTATTGCTACTAATGAGAGAATATATCGATTTTAATAATGACGGAAACAGAATTATTGCATAAGTTCATAAGTGCCATGCGTAATAATGGAACGTAAATATACATTTTTCTTGTTTTTTTTTTCGGCATTGATGAGCGAGTTTTCAAACAAAGGACAAAACTAGAAATCACATTCAAAAATTCAAGAAATTTCAAACTGAAAACACTACAAGTAAAAGTCAATGCATTGTTGCATAAGTCATTCGACGACGCCTTAATGTAATTATGTCTCATTTTTCGAATTAAAGTATTATCTTTGTGTTTGTTTTTCTTGTCGATGTCAATAATTTCAGTTTCCAACTAGTTGACTCTGATTTTTCATTTTCAGCAGATTTTTTTATGAAAAATGGAAGTAACAACTCTTTGCTACAACTGATTATTATTATTATTATTATTATTATTATTATTATTATTATTATTACTATTATTATTATTATTATTATTATTATTATTGTTGTTGTTGTTGTTGTTGTTGTTGTTGTTGTTGTTGTTGTTGTTGTTGTTGTTGTTGTTGTTGTTGTTGTTGTTGTTGTTGTTGTTGTTGTTGTTGTTGTTGTTGTTGTTGTTGTTGTTGTTGTTGTTGTTGTTGTTGTTGTTGTTGTTGTTGTTGTTGTTGTTGTTGTTGTTGTTGTTGTTGTTGTTGTTGTTGTTGTTGTTGTTGTTGTTGTTGTTGTTGTTGTTGTTGTTGTTGTTGTTGTTGTTGTTGTTGTTGTTGTTGTTGTTGTTGTTGTTGTTGTTGTTGTTGTTGTTGTTGTTGTTGTTGTTGTTGTTGTTGTTGTTGTTGTTGTTGTTGTTGTTGTTGTTGTTGTTGTTGTTGTTGTTGTTGTTGTTGTTGTTGTTGTTGTTGTTGTTGTTGTTGTTGTTGTTGTTGTTGTTGTTGTTGTTGTTGTTGTTGTTGTTGTTGTTGTTGTTGTTGTTGTTGTTGTTGTTGTTGTTGTTGTTGTTGTTGTTGTTGTTGTTGTTGTTGTTGTTGTTGTTGTTGTTGTTGTTGTTGTTGTTGTTGTTGTTGTTGTTGTTATTATTATTATTGTAATACGAATCTTAGAGTGGTTATTTTTAGAAAAAGATAATTAAATAAAAGATATTAAAATGTACTTTTTAATAAATGTGATTAATCTATGCTGTTGATAGAATGATGACATCCAGCCGAATATATTTACATATAATTTAATATAATTTAAATGTGTTTGACAAATACACGAGTCTATGCTTATAACGTTATTTAATGAATTTGAACTACTTCTTTGTAACTGCTCTGAGATAAGAGCTGGAAATGTTATGACATTCTTTAAATTAACTCATTCTATTCGTAAATAAAGATATCGTATAATATATCTACGACGTAGAAAGGCTAAAAAAATATATTTATATTATTAACTATTAATCTAATGAATTGGTTCGATGTCAAATGTTAATATTTGAAAGAAGAATAGCGTTGGCAATTTAGAAAAATATCGATGCACATAACAATTAATTCAGCATAATATAAAAGCTTTCGCATCTAAACGAATGAATCGTTAGATTATATAAATTTTGAAATACTAGCAACTGCTTAAAGAGCTGTGATATCATATTACATAAAAAGCTTGAAAATAATACAAAAAATATTGAAGAAATTTACAGATTTGGCATGTTGTATAGTCAAGTTTATCTTTCGACTTTTTTCAATACCCAGCGCAAAATATCGTGATGTGAGTGCTGTTAAAAAAAAAAACTAATTACCTATATATTCGTTTTATTTTTATTTTGGTGGTATATGGAGGACGATCGAGTGCCACGATGACGATGTAACGCAGCCTCGGTGCATTCATAAAGCCGAGCGTGGCCCGAATAACGTCAGCGAACAACAACCTTTTTCTCCCTATCACCCCCCCTCCGCCCCTACGTCTTATTACTCACTCTCTCTCTCTCTCTCTCTCCTCCTCCTCCTTCCCCACATCTTATTACTCTCTCTCTCTCTCTCTCTCTCTCTTTCTCTCTCTGTCTCTCTCTGTCTTCTTTTACTCCAAAGTCTTTTAATCTTTCTTTTACTTCAAAATGGATATTAGAATTCGAGTTGACCTTTTTAGCATTTGTACGTTAAGATCCATAGATTTTTCAAAATAAAATAATTAATAAATAATTCAAAATCAAATGATGAAAAGCTTGCGAGGCCATTTGATGCGAATCGTCCAATATAGCGTTCTCGAGAAGCACAAAACTCACTCTTACATTGCCTGCAATTCTCATTATTAGTTAATATTATGAATTTACAACTAATATTTCACTTCGAGGACTTACATAAGGAAGTTACAATTCGCGAATTCTAATACACGCTGGTAAAAAGCAAGTTCCTTACTTTTACTTTTCGTTTGATTTTTAATACAAAAGTATAAAGTAAAATACGTTAATTTGCGCTGTCTATTAACCGAGAACATCTTTAAAAAGCTCATAGTATTTGGATTGGTTAGTGTAATTACTTCTGTAAGAAATGAAAATTAATAAGAAAAGTGAATTAGCTCGTAATATGCAAAAGCTCGGGGATCCAAGCGTCGGTTATTGCAAGATCAAAGAATTAGAAATAGAAATTTGACATATTCTCGAAGCACTTTTGCTCGTACATGAGCTTTTAACGAGTCCATCCGTTGATCTTAATAGTAGCAGGTGTTGACTTTCCCTGCCCTTTTAGCTCTCGTTAGCGTCATTTCTTCCTCAAAGTTCTCATTTTATTATCCGACAAACGGGTATTGTCACATTTTTATCGGCCATTAAACAGGCTGGCGAGCATACTCTTTCACAATCAAACTTGATATTATATTGGTGGCCTCCCCAGCTTTCATTGTTATTTTGATAATAAGCCACAACTAAACAGCGCGCATCGATAAAGTGCTCGCGACTCGTTAAACAATGAATCTCCTACTGTCGCTTATTTTGCAATCAACTCGGCTTATTTCTGCCCGTAATAAATAGCAATACTTTTATCTCGACATCATAGACCTTTTATTATTATGCAGGACAATGTATCGTTTCTTATTAATGACCGACGGTACTTTATTTACTTTCTTAAATGGAACATTTTAAATGTCAATTATTGGTAGTGCTAGCATTATTATTTAACGGTTGAAGATAAAAGGAGACATTTTAACGAACCTATATGCAGCGCAAACAATGCCATGAACGCGCCGTGAAATTTTCCACGCCTAATTGATCCATAATTTAACTCGCCTTATCGCTCATTCTTATTTTCATAAGCTTTTAGTACGCGTGAAGTTAATCGTACATCTCCGTGGATGTTTGCATATTTATGCTCTCGCATTTACATTGGAGTTTTGTCGAAAGTATTCGTGGTGCTCTGATAAAGACGGAGTGAATTCCAATAAGTAACGGCGGATAATAGGGAAATAATCCCCCTATGATCGGTCGGATAAGTGCATTGGCCAACGGAAAATTACTTGCGTACAATGCCACGAAGGTATTCCAAGCTAAACGGATCAGTCGAAACTCCCAACCATACGGATGAATAATTTTTTCCCGCCCCACTCTCGCCCCACTCTCGGGCAATTTTTTTTTTTTATTTTGCAAAATAGGTCGAGTCACGGGGTGGATCCACGAGGGACAACGAACCCGTGTCAGAAGAGAGAGAGAGAGAGAGAGAGAGAGAGGTTGAGGCTGAGGTTGAGGCTGGTCTGTCCGGGCGCTCGCGCGTTTAACCGTGCCACAACCTCGTGACACCTACCTACGGCCTTTAGCCCTCCCGCGCCCATTTTATCCTTACTCCCTCTCTCTCCCTCCAACTTGTACCCCACCATTTCTTCTTCATTTTAATATTTTCCACAAGTGTAAGAGCCCGCTCTCTTCATTTATGTGCTCTTTCACTTTGCTTTACTTCTCATTTGCTTTTTATGTCCCGATCTCGTTCCGCCGTTATGACTCGCATACTTGTTATTACTTTTTTCTCGCGTAATATCGTGGAATCCTTTATTAGATACATGGGAGAAAATATTGTTGTATTTTTTAGTAGCGGGAAATATGTTAGCGGGAATACCAATTTAATTTCTCGTATTATTTTAGTTTTATTTCAATCTCTTTAACGGATTCTGCCACATTAAAAATAAACGGAATTTCGATTATACTGTTAAATATTTTTATTATCATCAATGCTGGTCGTTGATGTAAGTGCTCCTTATCAAAATTATAATTTTCATCGAGATTTTATGGCATCGTTTCACAGACCATTCCATTCTTGCACGCTTTCGGAATTCTGGACTCAACGATCGGAAATTAATAAATCTTATTTATTGACAAAATTATACGTAAGTGTTTTCAACTATGACGAGTATTGATAAGCGCGCAAAAGTTTGACTAAAGCTCGGTAAATGTAATAAGCCGTTAATATAAAAGAGATACATCCTCGAAAGAAAATGACTGCGGGCTACGACGACGAGGCGGGCTGTTATTATCAGTTTTTCTCGACATAGAAATTCAACTCGTATCTTTGCTCGATATATAATATTTTCATTTCTTCGTTTTCTTATCGTCCAACTGAACTATCGATTGAAGTGTTTTCACGCCCCCAACTACCGTTGTATTACCGCGCTTTAAACGCCAGCATAGTGCATGGTGATTTTTAACAATAATCAGGAGAACGATATACAATTAAAGTGTCGGCGTCTAGGTCTTGAGTGCCTATTTAAAACCAACTACCCTCATAGATAACATAGGCATATCAGATAGTTATGATTAAGGCACTTAACCTCATGCAATTATAGGGACGACTATGCGGCGCAAAGTAATAATTGTACATTTAGAAACACGGTCACATCCGTTGGTTATGACTTTGTCATTCGAGCTTGATCGCATAAGCTCCATAGTTTATGCGAACTTTACGCGGCACTTCTTACATATCGCAATAGAGCTCTATAAAAATATAAAGTTGATTCTGGTTTTCTTAATTACTCGATTATACCACCTTACCACTTTATTTCTGAAAACGTATTCAATTATAACTCATAATCTTTATCGCAATTATTGTACTGGAGTCACATCTTGTTCTATATGTAAATTAAGCTATGCAATTTGAATCTGAAAAATTTACGAATATTTAACCTACACGTGCATTGTATGGGATGAAAATTTTACAATTTAGCAATTTTGTGGGTAGGAAAATTTTGATATTTTAATAGATTTGCCTAAGTGATGATTAATGTTAATCATTCTCAATAAGTATCTCAATTTATATTTATATACTCAAAGATTCAATTTCAACGGACATTTATTACCGTAGATTGAAAGCTTCATTTTGCGAATATAATTTACTGTAAGCTAATACACGAATGGAGAACATAATTGAAATTATATAACACACATTTTCGTCTTAATTGTAGTTTAAAGTAATAAAATATCTTAGTAATTGAGTCTTTCAACACATAATATTTACTTTATATGGTGAAGGACGACTTTACTTATAACTTCTATTAGCAATATATTTCACTTTCGTTTCCACACTCACTTCCCCTCTTCGCCGTCACCCTCTGTTTATGCATCTATCCATCGCTGTAGTTCTAGATTTTCTTTGTCAGTATACGTAATTTAGGAAAAGTACGAATATTTATATGAAATTTCCAATCACATGAATAACGATTTATGAAAGAACAATTTTTAAAATTCTCTAGAAATTTATTATTTAAAACATTGCTATCGACCTCTTTTGTACGATAACGAATACAGATAATTGTGTTAATTTATCTACGCTGCTTTTTAGATAAAAAAATCGACTATTTACGAAATATTTTTAGCTTTTACACACGCACACGTAAACACAAACGTACCAAATGATTTTATAAATTATAATAGAGCAGTGAATAGATTGACGTAGAAGGAATACCAGTAGATCAACAGCTAAGTAAATTTTCTTTATTAATACGTAATATGTAAAATAAGTATTCGCTACTGAAGTTTCTTCATAATTCCAAGACTACCGTGATATTTTAATTGCTGAAAGCTAGAGGCCCGAATTTTTTACGATTTTAATATTAGACCTTGTCACCTTGATCAATAACGTGATACATAATTATTAAATATTCGCACGGATAGAGGAGAAGCTTGTATGTACGCGAAGGAGCGAGGGTGTGAGAGGAGGGAGAAGGGTCGATGAATAGACGACGATCCTTGCGTGTGTGTTAAATAATCTGGAGGAGCTGGTCGAGGGGCTCAGCCAAAACCAATAGTGCTTATCCGGCTCCTTGATGTCCCTGGATATCCATAAACAAATTAACATCTGCATGGGTGTTACGTGCGTCGAGGCTCTAAAGGTACTCTCGCTCGTCATCCCCCGGGACTCTCCAGGAAACGCGCGCCCCTCATTTCCACGAAAACAATGTTCGCTTTCTCGCGTAGGTGTGCGCCGTCTCCGCCGCACACAGAGGCGCGCGTCTCAGGGAAATCTGCTATCTCGCTTGCTCGCACCGGCCTAGATTTCCGTGGGTTCAACGCGCGCTATCGAGGTGACTCCGCTTGCTCAACGCGCACCGACCGACTAAAGCTGCTGCGGCGGCGGCTGCTGCTACTGCTGCTACTGCTGCTTCTGCGACTCCCTCGGGCTGCGCTTTCAAAGGGCCCGGGCCCTCTTTTCGTCTGGCGTTTGCTCCAATTTCCGAGGGCCGGGATGCGAAAGAGCTTGAGATGTTAATCGAGGCCATGCGGTTCACCCGTAATTCGGCTCACGTCTGTGTCGCTCAACGCGTTTGCTTCAAACGCGACGCCGCGCACGCTGAGTGATAATGCCTATTTTAAAATCGAAAACGCGACTTTGTACCTGGCGGAGCCGGGCGATCGATTTCGATCTGGATTCGACGCTTTTTCGATAAGGCCGCCCCTTTATGGTCCGGAATCTCGACATTGCCGATCCACGCGGTAGGCACTGTGAAGGCAGTTACCGCCCTCGGTCATCCCGTTCCAGCGATCGTTGCAGTTATAAAAGTGATGCCTTCATTGGCGTTTCTATCGCATCCCGGGAAATCTTCATCCTAGAGGAGGAGATAGTCTCACTTTCGAGAGATATCGAACCGGCTGCTCAGCATCGAGCGACCGATCGATCCTGGGAGCGCTCGAGGACGAGTCGCTTTACACCCGCTACTTTTGCTTTCTCGCGGGGGTGGTGGGAGAAGGATTGCGTCTTTCTCGTGGGTCCCTCGGAGAAAGTGCATGTACGAGCGAGCGGGGCTTTGGCGAAAGGGAAAGTGGCCACTTCTGAAAAATACGAGTTCGCCGGCTCGATCGAGGGGAGAAGGGGGCTTGGCTCTTCTTCTCATTATCTTCGTCTCAGATCCTTCTTCCTCACCTCTCTCTCTCTCTCTCTCTCTCTCTCTCTCTCTCTCTCTCTGTCTTTCTCTGTCCCTTGATATCTTGTTCGTTCGACGTTCGAGCTTTAATAATCCTCGGCACTGTTACGCCTATCGGTGAGCCATCCAATTTCCTCCGATTTTCCTTCCAAATTAATGTATTACAATGACATCAATTCGTGCCGCCTGTCATGTAAATAAGTAAGCTACGACCTTATTATCAACGTTTATTGGATGCCGAACGGAGGACATAGGATGTATAAAGTGTACCTCCATTTGCCCAAATACCATTATATTAATAACATTGAAGAATTAGTAGAATTAAGAATTAAGAATTAACGGCCAATCGCATTTGATATTTTAACCGACTGTTTACAGGGAGACGCATTATATAAGCTCTTATTGTAATTGTAGCATTAAATAATGTTTCATTAAAATAGCTCCTTTGACTCCTGTATCTCCTCTCCGCAAATTGAAAACAAAAAACAAAAAAAAAACCAGTATGACCGTTCATAACTCGGAATTGATGTGTTATTCTGATCGCCAATGAGGGAAAGGGACATCGCAGTTTCCCTCGTAGTGTCAAAAAAAAAGAAGAAAAGATGAGTCAGACATTGTATCTGCTGACCAGACAAACGAAAGTCGCTCGCTTTAACGAAAGTAAAAATCGCACGTCGTCGTCGCCACCGCGACCGTCACCACCACACCATCACCATCGCGGTACACTGAGAGTCACTGAGACTAATATGTAATAGTTTCGATTGAAAGGAGGTTACGGAGTGACTGAACTTTGCCGCGTGCGCTCGTGTGCGTAAACTCTCGCACGCGCTCTCACACATGTTCATTAATGCAAGCCTGTGACGGGGGCGGCGGAGGAGCGGATACCTCCGCAATCGCACTGCTTCGAGATCTCGAGGACTCTCAACTTTGACGGAGTGCCGAGTGCGGCGCCACTGGACGGGAGTTGACGGCCGATATCCAGAGAATTCGGGGCCGATCTTCGGATGCACGCGGACGGAGGCTCAGTTGGGGAGTTTTTAGGAGGTACTTTCATCTGTCTTCACTCCACTGTTTGCCGAACATTAGCGCAATCTGACTGCCGTGAAGGTCCATCGTTCCTTGCACTCGCTTCGTGGAAGCATGGAGTTGACATTGGGACAGGTGTTTACGGATATTAAAGCTTTTATAAAAAATATATAAATTAAATTGGCTGAGAAGGCTTGAGAAATTGAACCGAAGCTTCCACAGCACCGTAACTGCTTCACGAGCGTCATAATTGAATTTCCAAGTTTCTTTCAAAATTCGTAATTCGAGGGATTTTGCCCACGGGAAAAACGGTCAACTTTCTTAGGCGATTTATGTTGGAAGAATCGTTATTCAAAATCGAGAGGATCATCATCCTCTCAACGGTGCATTCGCGAAGCAATGCGTTACACAACTTGATGCAAAAGCGAGAAAGATGAAAGGTAGCGCTTATCTACCGGCGAAACTCGCGGTGCCTCGCGAATCCGGAAACCGCCTCTGCTTTCTCTGCAATCTAAGCGGAAGGCGGCTCTTCTTACGCAATGGATTTCGCTTTCTTCCATTGCGTCCGTGCAGGTGTACAAGCTGACGACACGACAAAGTATGATTGGCAAATTTATAATCGAGTTGTCTTTAAATTCGCGCCAGAGTTGCTTTTATAATGAAAAATTTACAAAGCTATCGGGTTTGCATCAATAACGTTCGTATAAAGGAAATTCTCCCGTCCGCATATTCCTCATGTCATTGAATTATACTGGCACTTTACAACTACTTTACGTCAAGACAATGACGAATCCTTGACGAAACAGTTGATCAATAACATCAACACCACCAGCAACAACAACAACAACAACAACAACAACGATCATAATTTAATATAATGTTGTGTGTGCAAAAGCCGTAAATTACAAGACGAGGTGAACGAGGCAGAGAATTTTATTAGTTCGCTCGATAAATCGATCTCTAAAGAAGCTCCTTTTTGAGTCGATTAGGGCCAAAGTCGATCGATCAACTGTTTTCGGCGGTAAGGGATGAATACGAACGTGGGAGGGATGCTAACAGACATTATCAATTATTTAAGTTGGTAATGTCGAGATTTTTTAGGTTTGCCGGGATATGGTCGGTAATCATTTGCAATCTCATCACGACTCACGACTGACGACTCCGAAGCACCTGCTGATAAAAGGGAAGGACCGTCGGAGTGGAGGATAAGGCGCCGATAAGGCGACGGTGGCGTCGCGGGGCAGGTAGGAAGCTTCCATATCAGCGCGAACAGCGAACGCCGCCGATACCGATGGAGAGTCGCGGCGGCGAATCGCGCGCGGCAAAAGATAACTGCGCGACCGACAGTCGCGTTCGATGTTGCCGACACCTCGCGGCGCCACGTCCAAGCTCGATCCGCCAACCCGATGTGATAATAAACAAATCCAACAGGTCCGACGTGGGAACACGTGTCGCTACCAAGTTTGACTTTGGACACGAGTTCGGCCTTCGGCGCTCGAGGGACGATCAAGCGATGTCAACTTTACCTCGTCCACTTTATTAAAGTCATTAAGTACTATTTTTATAAAATAATAATACTTTTACAACTACTACTAATACTACAACTACTACCATTACTATTAAATACTTTCCCGCGCGTTTATTGAAAATACAAGCTGTTGCGGTCCGTCCAATTGAGGAAAGTAGAGTCGATTGTAGGTAAGTCGATTATCTTACTTTAAGAGAAAGTGCTTTTCAGTCGTCCAATATCAATTATGCGACCTCTTATTGGGCTGAGCAGGAACTTCCTCGTCGAAAAAAATAACTTTTAAAAATAATTTATCTCTTGTTTGTATCGCTTTCCCTCGTTATTTACGATTTGCCTAATAATTGATACAGTTAGAAGTGAAATTAGTAAGATAAGATTTATTTTTGTAAGAAATATGAGATATGCTTATATATATATTTAAATATTTATCAATGGTTTTACTTTATCATGTCGATAGAATAGTTAAATTGTTGGTAGACAAATGGATTTGTAGAAGTACATTATCATTATTAATTGTACAAATTTTTTTTGGAGTCTTTTCAAATACGTAATCTCATAAATAGTCCTAAATTGATTTCGAACAATATTTTAAGGAATATTTGGAAAAATGAATGGGTGGAGTTTGTTTGTTTTTTTTTTTTTTTTTTTTTTTTTTTTTTTTGTAGAATTAAATCGAGTGAACGTCGAAAGCTGATAAATCTCCTTTCTTTGGAATATTTGAAGAGTATATGCTTGACTCTTTTAGGGCGCGTTTTTGCTTTTTTCCTTTAGGCGTCTCTGAAACTTCCGCCCACATCTTTCAATCCGTATGTTTTTTTTTCCTATTTTTTTTATACACAGTTCGACGGTCAAGGCTTTGCGCACCATTTTACTACTAAAAGCTGAAAATCCATGCGCCATGTTTTTTTTGTTGTTTTTTTTTTTTTTTGGTTTATCGCGTTAGACCCGAATGTACTTTCAAAGCTATTGACAGGATGCATGAACCAAAACAATCTAGTTGTAAAAGCCTATATATTATTTGAAAGTTTTGAAAAAGAGATTTTCTTTCATCAACTCAACGTAAGCAAGCGAGTTTGACAAGGAAGTAATAGTAAACAAGGAAGTGACTATTCTCTATCGTGCTTGTTAAACCCGAATATTATTCATACGATCCCTCTTAAATTTTCCACAAATATCCATCTTATTTTCCAGGAGTCAGTGATTTCTTCATCGATTTTCAAATATTGGAAAACGTAGAGTATTTTCTCCTGGTAGAAATACGTCTCATAATGCAGTTCTTCTCGCGAAATGCATTTTCAATACAGTCGGAATAATATTTTAATCGTTCGTTATAAGACCATAAAAGATTTTTCGAGTTTATAACAGATACAGAAAGTTTGAAAATTTGTCTTTATTTAATGAAAGTTTCTCTTTGTTCTACCATCTCTGATTATTCAATATAGTAATGTGTAGCTAATTATAATGTAACCTTAAATAAGCTATTTAGAAACAATTTTTATTTACGTAACTCGCATTTAATAATTAGTGATAGATATTGTATTCTTAATGCTACGCCCACTAATTAACAAATTGTTAAATAATAATTCTGCCCGTAATAGTCTATTATGAAAGATTATGAGCAAAATAGGAATGCCACACTATGTTCTATGCGTCTTAAATTAAATAAATATTGAATATTATGTATGATAATAAATAACCACACTACTTATTTACTCACTGTTTTATAAAAAAGAAAAAAATCCAAAGTGCTGGAAAAAAGCCTTACCTGTAACAGAAATTAAAATAAATTTGTTAAAATTATAGTGAACAAAATAAAAAAAAATACAAAAATAATAATTAAACAATATTTATTTCTACGGTATGTAAAATGTGAATTGGAAGTTTTATAATTTATTGGTAATCTTGCAGTTAGCATCAAGTCAATTTGATTCACATATTATATCTGACTTTAAAACTTTTTTCAGAAACGCCTGTTATTGCGTTAATCCAAGAAATTATGCCATGGATCTCATTCTGACATTCGTCCTTACGACAATGAACCATCCACGGGTTTTCCTATATAACGCCACCAGGTTATTGACCGGCCATCCACCCCATTGTATTTATACATAGCGTTTACCGACACATACATAGGTATAAATATATATAAATATATAACGCTAGGATGGTGGATTCACGGATCAGAAGCCCATAGGCTGACGCTCGTGAGATGCTTGCGCAAGTTGTATATCTGCGCGGGCGTACTTATAATTTGTTCAAAAGACGGAAGAGAAGTTTGAAATTAGAATGAAGTACGAGAGACCCGAAGTCAGCCTTTCCTTACTCAGTACCCTTAGTTCCCTTGGTTTATGCGATACTTTCGTGTTAGCGCTCACATTTAGCATGAAAACTATTTTAAACGCGCTGTAGGTATGTTTCCGCGAATAATTGGTGTGATTCTGATAAATTTTTATTCGTTTACTGGAGAACCAGCGGCGATTTGACTTTACATCTCCCTGGGTAAAATATATTATAATTACAGATAGGTGGACGGGGAATCCGGTGCCATTACTGCCACTGCCCCAGCTAATGGAATTATTAATTTTAGTAAAGCCGGGTGCATAAAACCTGCACGTAGAGTGGCACAAAGAGGAATGAAAATTATTAGAAATGAAAAAAGGATTCAGGAAGGGGGGATCACGAGGCATTAATATTTAAGACCTCTTGCACATCAAATGTAGCCACTGAGGTAAATCGCTCGCTCGCCCGGATCTTCACGCTATGCGATTGTATTGTTGTTCGTGTTCAGCTCCGGAGATAAAATGGCAAGGTTAAGCGTCGGTGGGCGTCTAAATGGAGGTAAATAAACAAGCTCAACTATTTATAGCGGCCGTCGCCGCTTACCCGCGTTCATCTCTGCCCCTCCCTCTCACCTCCCGCGGATTGCGTGCCGGTAATGCGCGAGGTTGCGCTGTCCGCTCGACTAACTCCCGGCCCCCGCCGGCTACGTACACGCGAGTGACTCCCGAGAGTTGCTCTAGGTTATGGGCGAGGACATCGTTAACGTAGCTTGAAAGCTTTTGCACACACTGGTGCCGATCCGCGGGCGCAATAGGCAGTCCCGCTTCAAGACTTATGGAGGACTTTGATGGCGCATTGTGCTGAGAATGAAAGCCGTCAGTAGACTAAATGTGCCCTTCCGCTGCTTCGGTATAAGTAAGGATAAACGATAGGGAGGGTAATAAGGCTACGGAGAGAAAAACTGCCAGCCTGATAATCTATTCTAGGCTCAAATTTATATAATCGACACTATTATAATTTACCCTTACTCAATCGATATGGAAGTTCATTAGCAGTATGGGAGGGCGCGTTAGCACCGATCATTCTCATCCCAGAATGCCTTTTTTGATACAGCGATCGATATTAAAATATATGAAGCCAAGTATGAAGTTAAATCGCTTAGAGGTCTAAATACAAATGTGAAAAAAGTATGCAAAAACTATCGCTTTTGTTTACTGTACTCGTTCTTTTACTTACGGTATTCATCTAATGTAAGAAAAATAAAAAAAGCAACAACAACAAAAATAATATGTTCAGGAGATGCATTTTAGAGATAATTTGAAAATAATATCGCAATATTAATATTTTAAAATATTATGAGCAGTGCGCTAATGGAAAAACTTTCTTTCGAAGTATTGAAGCTTTTTATATTTATTTTTTCTTATTCTCTTTATACTTACAATTTGTTTATGAATGAAGCCATGATTATTTCAAGGACGTAATGTTTTTAACAAACAGTCAAATTTTAACGTACGCACACGCAAATTAAAAATACTTTTACGTATGTAAATAATTACTTTTAGTAGTAACATTCGTAAGTTATGTATTATTTCAAATGATAAGTACATTATGTTAAAGGTCTGTATGAAATATTTAAAATGCAACGTGTAAAATGTCGAACATTAGTGTTTTCAAGAACATTCATTAAATGACATTAATAAATAATCTGTTTAAATGTTTTTTCTATACTGAATTTAAATATTCTCATGTAATACTTATTGTGTAAGGCGAAGTGGTTAAAATTTTTGACAATACTTATGTTTGTGTATCTACTCGCATGCATGAATAAAAAAAAAGTAAACAAATATATATATATATATTATTATTTGCGTTTTGTATAAGAAAGTCGAATCAATTGCAGTTTTTCTCTCTTTTGAATAACTTATTATTACGACATATATTAATATATTAATTCTTAAACGTATTAACCATGTTATTCCAAAGATATTAAAAACTTATATTACATGTAAATAAAATAAGAGTCATAAAACATGAAAACTATTACAGTAAATACTGTCATATTATGTAATACAGAAATTTCAATATAATTCCATATAAAAATTGTATAATGCTTCGATTATTTTATACTTTAATTTTAAATAATTTTTTTTACGCTTATTTCTAATAAAATTTAATGGTATTTCAGATGAGAAAGAACTATATTTGATATTGTAGATTTTTTTCGTTCGATGGACAAATTGTAGATTATCATCTGATACATAGTTTACATATCAAAACAACTTTTAGTTTTTTACGGCAATACACGCTACAGGGATTTTCGATTATTCTGTTGCAAATACGTTTTAATAAGTAAAAAACAAATGTAATTTTATTCGGATCAATTATTAATTTTATTTCATATACAAGTCAAGCAAAGTAAGTGCATAAATTAGAGAGAACTTTTTATTGCATATTAACTTTTGTATTTTTTTAAACTAAATTTTTACGATTTAAAAACTTTTGCTAGACACGTGCGAAAGTGGAAAAGCCAATTGGGAAGCGAATTCTCTAGGGTATTGGGAGTTGAACCCGGAAGCATTAACACTTGCTCTTGACAGATTCCATTATGTAGATATATGGTTCCCTCTTATTGTCTTCTTTATATTTCATATATTTAATATTTATTAGTAAACATTTTTTTTTTATAATAAATGATAACTGAAAAAAAATCGAAATAATAAATATTGCTGATAGAAAAAAAGTTTTATAGGAATAGAGAGTTTTTGATAATTATATTAGAGATTTATTTAGTGTATAAAAATTATTAAAAAATTTAAGATTCTATCTATTTATATGTATATATGTCCAGTAAAGTATGAATAAATAATTAGGTGTTTAGAAAAATTTTGAAATACGAAACGAACTAAAACTTTTTAACCAAAATGGGCTCATAATATTATTTTTCATAAATGTTAAAAGTGATAATTTTATTATTTATGATATTGTATTAGGTTAATTGTTTATATCAAATTAGATCTAGTGTACTTCAATTTACATAACTCGATACTTCGAATACAATATTTAACATATTCAAGTATTTAAATGTGAAAATATTACAAGGTAATACAAAGAAAGAAAGTAAAAGCGTGTATCTAGTAATTTCATTACACATATTTATATAAATTACAAAGTGTGTTCGGTCTCTCAATAATTATCATTCCAAAATACAATTTCTCAATTTATTCTTATAATTTTATATGATTATATAGAAGGCAATCTTTATATCAATTTCATAAATTCGATTTAATTTGTTTCGTGAGATGACTGACGATAAGCAAATAGTATATACTGGCAAGAGAGAAAAAAGTAAATTAAATCGCGAAATTTTCCTTGAATTCCATCAGCAGCAATTACGAAAATAATATTCCGCAGAAATGTGCGACGAGTACGGAGCGATATTCAGAATTTTCAACGAAGAAACCAGATTGTTAGCAAAGGCCGATTTAAAGCCGAATTGAAATATTAAAAAGGACATGGAGTCGTCTCGAGGGAGTCTTACATATGCACATGTCCATTAATTCAGCGAGGATGTTCCAAGTAACTGCGTAATTGGAATGTTCTTTCGAGTGCAATAACGGCAATGTGGCTGTTATAAGCTGGGCGGGCGCCCGCGCGTGGATTCGTCGAGAGGCAGGGAAATAAGGAACGACGCACAAACACCGCGAATCAGCGAAGGATTATGGTGGGTGGATGGGCAACGAGGAGAATAAGTGGTGGGCTGCGGCGAAGCAAACCGACGAACTTGGCGCGTACATGATAGGGGAAAGTCGCGTTGCACTTGACCCGTGGCATCCCCCGCGTGTCGAAGCAACAACGGGTGCTGAGACCTTCACCCCGTTCGGCCTTCACCGAGCTCACCGTCAACGCCGCCGTCGACATTGCGAACTCGCGGGAGACGGGAGCCGCGCTACGCCTCGACTTTGAAATATCGCTGGCGCTGGAAATTCTCGGATCACGTGCTCGGGACATTCCGCTCCGTTTATTGCGGGCCTAGTGATCCTCCTTTTCGATATCTTTTCTTATATTTCTTGATTTTTTTTCTTCTTCTTCGTCGTTTTTTTATTTTTTACCGAGGGTTGGAGATCGGTATGGATGGTGGGAGTCTCGAGCGACGTCCTGGAATATTTCATGAGTTTCGGCGAGTTTTTATTAGGGGTCCATTTAGATGGGATTCTCCGCGGTGATTGATTTGGTATTTTATGGTTTATCACGTGGAGGGTTACCGTGCCGAGGAAATGCTCACACAAAGTATAATTGATATATTTATATGTGGAAGGGTTTATTAAATTTCCAGGGTTCGCATACGTATAATAATGTTGTTATGTAATTGAATAAAATGTTCATACTATGCAGAAGCGCTGCTATAATTTTGTGCAACAAATTTAATCATTGAAATCTTTAAAATATAGGCTCCTATTTTACGTAATTACGTCAATAATGTCAGTTTATTTTAAACATTGCGATCGATCGCCTGCTCTTCTTATTTCACATGTTATTCTTATCGCCATTTTATAAATACTATCTCTTAAATATATAATATTTCAATCAAGAATAATGTCATTAATTTACAAGAAGTTTTCACCTAACATTAATCTTAATGAAATAGTAAGTAATTTTTTTCTAATTAATTGAAAATAATACTTTGAGTAATCGTATTTAAATATATAGAGTTTGTACGCATATGTTTTCCTATCCATTATCCCATTTTTATTACGTGCATTCAAAATTAAATGCAATCATTAAAATACTATTACTGAATAATATTGAGATTTATATAAAATCATTTCAATATGAAAAGGACGAATTTCTAGGATTTTATGACAATAATTTTTATAACGAGAATAATATTCCCATTCAAATATAATAACCAAATTCGATACTTTTTGCAAGTTGCAGAGTAATTCCAGAAGAGAAATCATGTTTACTTTTCAAACCAAGAAAATGACGAAATCGCGACATACCATATTACTTATTCTTCTTAGCACTTACTTAGTCTTCTAAATACTCAGAAACTCAAATGTTAAAAATTTGTAAAAAAAAATTAACAAAGGTATATCACAACAAGTGGTCGACTAGGACAAAAAGTAAAGATGGCTTCTTTTTCTTATCAGAGGTAAAAAAAAAGAAAGAATTTTTGAAGCATCAACTCGTCGTATATTCGATAACGCACAAGAATTCGATGCGGTGGACATGAACGATGGTCGGAGAAGACGGGGGATGGGATGTAGAAGAAGTTTCGAGGTTATGCGGGCGATTGCTTCCGCCTTCCATCTCTCTCTCTCTCTCTCTCTCTCTCTTTCTACCTCACAACCCCACTCCCACGCACATGCTACCTACCGCCCTCACTCCCTCACTCTCTTACGCGCACGCGGGCTCTTTATAACGCACAACCGCACACATGCCCACGCTCTTCGTCTCCCTCACTTTCCCGTGACACTAACCTCGAAAATTCACGTCGGAGTCGCGGGAGGCGAGCGGTTC